>NC_090654.1:153885977-154205080 GCF_040937935.1 Hyperolius riggenbachi
TACTGTATTAATCCATGAACCCAAAAACTCATTAATATCAAAGCTGAATATTTTTGGAAGTAGTTTTTATTCTGTTTTTAATTTTTGCGATTTTAGGGGGATATCAATCTGTGTGTGCAGATGACTTTTACTGTGCACAATTATTAGGCAACTTAACAAAAACAAATATATACCCATTTCAATTATTTAATTTTACCTGTGAAACCAATATAACATCTCTCTCCAGTGATAAATACCAGCCCAAACCAGTACTCCACCTCCACTCTGCTGGCATCTGAGTCGGACTGGAGCTCTCTGGCCTTTACCAATCCAGCCACGGGCCCATCCATCTGTCCCTGTGGCCCATGAAGAAGACTCACTCTGATTTCATCAGTCTATAAAACCTTGGGACAATGAGTCTTGATATATTTCTTGGCCCAGCCTTTATTTTTCCAGGCGCTTCTTGCGACCCTGTTGACTATTTTGAATGAAACGCTTGATTGTTCGATGATCACGCTTCAGAAGCTTTGTAATTGTACGAGTGCTGCATCCCTCAGCAAAATATCTCATCGATTTTGGACATTTCTGAGCCTGTCAAGTACTTCTTTTGACCGATTTTGACAAAGGAAAGGCAGTTACCTAATAATTATGCACACCTGATACAGGGTTTTGATGTCATTACACCACACCCCTTCTAATTACAGACAGAGATGCACATCACCTAATATGCTTAATTGGTAGTAGGCTTTTGAACCTATACAGTTTGGAGTAAGACAACATGCATGAGGCCTCTTTTCCACGAACTGTTGATAGGCAGTGAAATGCCTTTCAAACTCTCACAACCGCTCGCTGACGCTTGGTAAGTGCTCCCTGCTGGCTGCTGCCTGGCAACTGCTCACTGCTGCCTGGTAACTGCTTGCTGAGCACAGAGCTCAACAGTTCGTGGTAAAGAGGTCTAAGGATGATGTGGTCAGAATACTCATTTGCCTAATAATTCTGCACTCCCTGTAGTACCCCGAAGATTTGCAATGGAAGGGCTTAATGTTCAGACTACACAACTACGCCCCACACACACTCAAGTCAACTCAACATCGTTCTTTTAGGCTCTCATAACTTTGATTTAAAATTCACTTACAGATAATCTCCTTGTATTGTTCACACAGTTGATAATACTGATAATAAGTCAATTCAACATTTAATTTACTTTCAGCAGTGTTGTTAGTACCATAGCAAGAGATGTATTTATTGTAAAGGTTATTTTTTTGTTGATCATTAATTTTTTATTTTTTTTTATGTTGCAGACTATGTTACGGGGGGGGGGGGGGGTATGACACTGCGAAGAGGGCGGCGAAGAGGGAGGTGATGGACCGGCTGCTGCAAGTCCTTCAGACTACTTACCACCGCACGTGGTCGGTTAAAAAAATTCAGACAATGTGGTCTGACTTTAAGTCCAAGACCCCACGTGCGGTGGAGAAAATAAAGTCTGACCTTGAGTGTAAGTAACAAATGTTTTTTTTCATATATGTAGCGGGATGTGTAATTTTTTTTCAACCTTGTTAATCCTCACGATTTTCCAATGTATCAGTGGCTTTATACTCTTATTGTTATGCAATGCACTGTTTAACCTTAGGTAATATCTTCTTCTATCTGTATTTTTAAAACAATCTCACATTTTTTTTTAGTGGATGGGTCTCAGCGACGCAGGCGGTCCCGTCGTGCCTCTGCTCCTCCCTCTTCCAGACAGGGATTGGATCCTGCTGCTGTCCCCTCCCCTGAAGATAATGATGAGGAGGCTGGACCCAGCACCAGCCACAGATCGAGAAGTCTTCAGCGCCGTGGGCAAAGGCGTGCCCGTGGCCGGAGCCTGTCTGTGGCATGTAAGTATTTTATAACAAAGTTTTAACATTAATCAAATGAAAGTGGTACGTCTGTAAGGAAGGAGATTAGTACATAATTTAATTTTGCACAGAACTATGGTTTTTTTTTTTTCTCTCCAAGAAAAAAAAAAAAAAGTTGCATGATACCATGTTTTCTTTTTATCGTAGCATCTATCTCTGCGCGACTTCGCAGCCGCAGGCGCGGAAGACGACAGAAGTCTTCCAGCAGGCCAGAATCTGGTCAAAGTGGCATAACTGTGTGTAAGTAAAATGTACTGTTGTACAAAGAAGTACACACAAGACGGAATGTATCCACATATTTATAACAGTACTAACTTAACTCTTTTTTTGTGTGTGGAGGGGGAAATAAAAGTTGTACCGAGTGTTTAATGTGAAAAAAATTCCACTTTCAAATCATCTGCTGGCCAGTGACCACTGACCAGTTTGTTTTCTGTACACGGTTTGTTGTTAAAAGTCAATATTTATTACAAATATTGATTGCCACTACAAGGCCCAGGGAACTAACATGCGATGTAGTAAATTTGATAGTTACAATGATATAGTAGAGGTTCTTTGAGAAGTGTTTTTATCGTTATTGCTAATTTTCATTATGTATATAGCGCCAACATCTTCCTCTTCGATGCACAGAGTATATTGTGTTGTCAGTTATCTGACAAAGACTGTACGTGCACACAATGTACATCATACCAAAGTCCTATGTCTGTATTGCCCTCTATTCAACTACTTTTATCAAACAGTGTACAAAGTTTCTCATAATTTACCACATCAAATTTTGCTTTTGAGAAAGTCTTATCGATGTGTATAACGTTGCATCTAGAAAACATTCAATAAATATGTAACACCTTACTTAATGCAAAATTATATTTTGCTTGTGCGTTACATTATTAAACCTTTTACATGGTATTTGATGCAGTGTATTGATTTGCGGACGTTGTAGTGCATGTATCGTATGGTAGTCTAGAAGAATGAGTTATAGGAGGAAAACAATACAGACAGAAGGAAAAAATTAAAGGAACACTATCTAGAAAAAACTCGGCAGTTAACATGTTACAGATGACAGGTTTTGGGCCAGTCTACCTGTTTTTAGGGGTGATTCCCAAGGCTTTATTTGTTTTCAACAGCATTTACTGAACAACAGTTTACAAATATAACTGACAACATAGTGTGCAAGTGAGTAGGGAGACCGGCTGTTATCTTGCCATTTTGGCAGTTCAACTGCTGTTCATGAAATGCTTTTGAAAACAAAGAAATCCATGAGAATCACCCCATGACGGTGATGGATTGTGCCAAAAGCCGTCGGTTCTGTCAGATGTTTACTGCCTACTTATTTCAAGATAGTTGTCCTTGAAGAACTCCAGCCCGAAGTTGAATGGATTGGAATCGTAGAAAAGTAAGAGCACTGACCCACCACCACATCACCCTGCTTCCAGATTACAATACCTCATCCAGCCAGTGATTATGTCCATCCATAGTGAAACTAGTGTATCATCCCTAAATATTATGTAAGCCGGGAAGCCCATGGTTTAATTTCACAACTTGAAATGAAACTTTATCCCTAAGTGGCCATAAATAAATTGTACATACTGGGCCAACATATCAATTTAAGAAATGTTGACAAGCTTCAGTACTATGGCAGTATGCACGTGTGTAATGGTAGTTTAAAGGTATTCCTTATCCACTAGCCACAACAATTTCTTCAACATTTATGTGTCTTTTTTGGATTGTGATTTTGCGATACACTAATTTTGGCAGTCATATTTCATTAGTCATACTTTTTGAAAAACAATGAGTATGTATTTTGATTCTGGATGAGATCATTCATTGGCAAACTTAGACATGAGTAAACAGTGACTTTTCGGCTTATAAAAAGCATTCATCGGAGTGGTTCCTGACTAACAATGAAAAACACACTTTCTGTACACTGACATAAAGTTTAACAATTTTTCTGCAAACATAAATGTAATTATACATGACTTAAATGTTACTCAGTCAGAGAACACTTTTCCTGCTATCCAAGCTGAGTTGATAAGATCAACATTGCCCTGAATGAAACGTAACGTACACTCTGGTGACTGGCTAGCCATTGTAAATTCCAAGTTCAAATTGAAACTGGGCTAGTCACATCACATCACATGCACCATTAATTCTAAGCTAAAGAGAATTGTGGCATTTCAAACCAACGTATGCATGGGGAAAAAAAAGAATAGTGCCAGTAAACACCATCTTACAAAGCATATGACACAAACAATGAAGTAAAAAATTTAAATAAATCAATCATTTTGCGCATTGATAAACCCATTGTACAAGCATGAGAGGTTCTTAACAAGAGTCCTAGTTTAAACCAGGTTCTACAGATTTCATGAAATGTGTACATTTTGAATCTTGTGTACATCTCATTTTTTCCTTTAGAAGCCACCCATGAATACAGTGAATGTCAATGTATAAGTTGTGTTTTCAATGTGTTTGTCATGAAAAAGTACAACGAAAGTATTATAATGTGAAAAATCACTGTTTACTTTTCTCGAATCTAGCCTAACCAATCAATGCTATCACTGGGTTTCAAAATGCCTTGCTTTTACTGATGGCTGATACGGTACCACACTCTACTGTTTATTCTTTTATTATCAGTTTTTGTTCATGCGTAGTGTAATATTTTATTTTTCTCCATCTTTTTCTTTACAGCTTCTTCTCATTTCGAGATTCTGGCCGGCCAAGTCTCAACCCTGCAGCAGGAAGTGGTGGTTCTGACTTCCACTGTTCAACAATTAGAACAGTGGAAGTCAGAACAACAAACGACTCTTCAGCAGCAGCAGGCGGACTTTGAGGAGCGACTTCGGCAGCAAGAGGCAGCTTTCCGCCACCAACTGCTGCAACAAAGGCAGGAGATGGAGGGCCAAATTGAGGAGCAAAGGCAACGCATCCTCGCTTTCAGGGAGGAGGCAGGACAGCTCCATGACTATTTTGGACAACTGGCAGGTACAAGGAGGATGTAATGTTGGTCCTGACTCCTCCTGGGTTCCGAATTATATCCAGTGGCTTGCAAAAGTATTCTGCCCCCTTGAAGTCTTCCACATTATATCATATTACTGCCACAAACATGAATCCATTGTATTAGAATTCCACGTGAAAGACCAATACAAAGCGGTAGACATAAATAGTATTTCTTAAAATATGGGCTACAAGGTGTAGAAAAGGCCGCCCGAGTTTTGATATAGCCTACAAGTGCTGGAAGCCGAAATATTTCATTCGCCACTATCCATGGCGGCCTGGAGGGGGAATAGTAATTAACACGGCCCTGGGCTTTTTTTGTAGCTAAAGTTTTTGTATGGGTACACGTGAGAAAAAGTGGACTGAAAATCATACATGATTACAAACATTTTTTAAAAATAAATAACTAAGTGGGGTGTACTTAATTATTCGGTCACCTGAGTCAAGACTTTGTAGAACCACCATTTTTTTGCAATTACAGCTGCCAGTCTTTTAGGGTATGTCTCTACCAGCTTTGCACATCTAGAGACTGAAATCCTTGCCCATTCTTCTTTGCAAAACAGCTCCAGCTCAGTCTGATTAAATGGACAGCGTTTGTGAACACCAGTTTTCAGATCTTGCCACAGATTGTCGATTGGATTTAGATCTGGACTTTGACTGGCCCTTTCTAACACATATATATGTTTTGTTTTAAACCATTCCATTGTTGCCCTGGCTTTATGTTTCGGGTCATTGTCCTGCTGGAAGGTGAACCTCCACCCCAGTCTCAAGTCTTTTGCAGTCTCCAAGAGGTTTTCTTACAAATTTGCCCTGTAATTGGCTCCATACATCTTCCCATCAACTCTGACCAGCTTCCCTGTCCCTGCTGAAGAGATGCACACCCCCAGCATGATGCTGCCACCACCATATTTGACAGCGGGGATGGTGTGTTCAGAGTGACGTGCAGTGTTAGTTTTCCGCCACAGAGAGCGTTTTTCATTTTGTCCAAAAAATACCATTTTGGTCTCATCTGACCAGAGCAACTTCTTCCACATGGTTGCTGTGTCCCCCACATGGCTTGTGGCAAAATGCAAATGGGACTTCTTATGCTTTCTGTTAACAATGCCTTTCTTCTTGCCACTCTTCCATAAAGGCCAACTTTGTACAGTGCATGACTAATAGTTGTCCTATGGACAGATTCCACCACCTGAGCTGTAGATCTCTGCAGCTCGTCCAGAGTCACCATGGGCCTCTTGACTGCATTTCTGATCAGCGCAGTCCTTGTTCGGCCTGTGAGTTTAGGTGGATGGCCTTGTCTTGGGAGGTTCACAGTTGTGCCATACTCCTTCCATTTCTGAATGGTCGCTTGAACAGTGCTCCGTGGGATGTTCAAGGCATAGGAAATCTTTTTGTAGCCTAAGCCTCCTTTAAATTTGTCAATTACTTGATCCCTGACCAGTCTGGTGTGTTCTTTGGACTTTACGGTCTCGTTGCTCCCAATATTCTCTTAGACAACCTCTGAGGCCCTCAAAGAGCAGCTGTATTTGTACTGACATTAAATTACACACAGGTGCACTCTATTTAGTCAATAGCACTCATCAGGCACTGTCTATAGGCAACTGAATGCACTCTGATCAAAGGGTGCCGAATAATTATGCACACACCACTTAGCAGTTATTTATTAGTAAAAAAAATGTGGACTCATGTATGATTTTTGTTGCACTTCTCATGTGTACACCACTTTGTGTTGGTCTTTCATGTTGAATTCCAATACAATTGATTCATGTTTGTGGCAGTAATATGACAAAATGTGGAAAACTTCAAGGGGGCCGAATACTTTTGCAAACCACTGTATATATGTTTTGTTTTAAACCATTCCATTGTTGCCCTGGCTTTATGTTTAGGGTCGTTGTCCTGCTGGAAGGTGAACCTCCACCCCAGTCTCAAGTCTTTCGCAGATTCCAAGAGGTTTTCTTCCAAGTTTGCTCTGTATTTGGCTCCATCCATCTTCCCATCAACTCTGACCAGCTTCCCTGTCCCTGCTGAAGAGATGCATCCCCCGAGCATGATGCTGCCACCACCATATTTGACAGTGGGGGTGGTGTGTTCAGAGTGATGTGCAGTGTTCATTTTCCGCCACACAGAGCGTAGAGTGTTGCATTTTGTCCAAAAAGTTCAATTTTGGTCTCATCTGACCAGAGCACCTTCTTCAACATAGTTGCTGTGTCCCCCACATGGCTTGTGGCAAACTGCAAATGGAACTTCTTATGCTTTCTGTTAAAGAGAGACACTGAAGCGAAAAAAATATATATGATATAATGAATTGGTTGTGTACTATGAATAATTACTAGAAGATTAGCAGCAAAGAAAATATTCTCATATTTTTATTTTCAGTTATATAGTGTTTTTTCGCAGATTACATTATCCTATAATAATGTGCAGATTACACAACACTCAGCATTCAAAATGAGTCTTTCAGAGCAGTCTGTGAAGTAATGAACTCTCCTCTAGCAGAGGAAAAGTAAACAGTTCAATTACAGTTCAGATAATAAAAGTCAGATAACAGCCGTTTCCACAACTAAGTTAGTGGGAGAGCTTACTAGCTTTTTGGCATAGAGATAACAACTGGAGTTTCTAAATTCTTCCTGTACTGGAAACAATTAGACTGATGTATCTGATCTTAATGTTTTTTTTCTTAGCTGTACTACACATACAAATCAGAATATCATCTTTTTTTTAAGCTTCAGTGTCTCTTTAACAATGTCTTTCTTCTTGCCACTCTTCCATAAATGCAAACTTTGTACAGTGCATGACTAATAGCTGTCGTATGGACAGTCTCCCACCTGAGCTGTAGATCTCTGCAGCTCGTCCAGAGTCGCCATGGGCCTGTTGACTGCATTTCTGATCAGCGCTCTCCTTGTTCGGCCTGTGAGTTTAGGTGGATGGCCTTGTCTTGGGAGGTTTACAGTTGTGCCATACTCCTTCCATTTCTGAATGATCGCTTGAACAGTGCTCCGTGGTATGTTCCAGGCATAGGAATTGTTTTTGTAGCCTAAGCCTGCTTTAAATTTCTCAATAACTTTATCCCTGAACTGTCTGGTGTGTTCTTTGGACTTCATGGTGTTGTTGCTCCCAATATTCTCTTAGACAATCTCTGAGGCCCTCACAGAGCAGCTGTATTTGTACTGACATTAGATTACACACAGGTGCACTCTATTTAGTCATTAGCACTCAGACATCAAGTAATGTCTATGGGCAAATAACTTCCCTCAGATTATTTTTTTTTCTGTTTTAAGAAACAAAAGTTTAAATTTTGTTTTATGTGTTTTATATTTGTTCACTTTTTAAAAAAAAGTTTAACAAAGTTGTTGCAAATTGCAATAAAATATTTATTATAACATGTTCCCTGTTGGATTCTATGTATTGAACAATGTATGTATAACTACTAGCTGGTGATGATTGATAACCATCAGGCTCTTGCTTGCCTGGCATATTTTTATGTCGGTTGTATGCACCACAAAATATATTTACTGTAACACACAAATGTTCATTTGTCAAGGTTTAGAGATTTGCAATATTTTTCAAGCATAATTTGTTTCTTGCCTTACATCAAATTTGATGATATGGGGGTCAAACACCTCTCCTAGTTATTAACAAAGAATTCACTGTATCGGTTGAAAAGGGCACCTGGCCTACATCTATGAAAAGTGCGCCGCCATAGAGATCAAAGTTATTTCTGGAAATATGGGCTTCTACAAGGTGTATAAAAGTGCACCTGAGTTTTGATATAGGCTACAAGCCCAAATTATTTCAATCCCCGCTATCCATGGCCAGACCCGAAGTTGTTATATGGGCTACACCTGGTGCATTATTTGTCGCCGAAGTTGGTATATATGTGCTCTACCAGGCGCCCTATCCTGTTTAAGGATATCAAAATTCACCCTTGGATACAATATTAAGTAGCCAAGATGTAAAGTCTTTGTTCAGATTTTTAAACAAAATCTTTCATGCCATATTATATGATTTTGTTTAAAGCGGATCCGATATGAAACCGTAAATATAATAACAAGTCACTTGTCTATGTATCTTGTCTAAAGTTTAGATGGTTTACTCAGCAAATCTAGCTGCAAACACCTTCAACAGTGTATTTTTCAACAGTACTATTTTTTCCTGTGATACAATGGGATCAACCATGTATTCTGCTTGTCAGTCAATATTACACAATTACACTCAAGGCAAGCTTATCTGTATCTAGGCATGCTATTCTGCATATCTGCATATTCTTTGAATATTCCACTCCTATCTCCTCTATTACACAGAACACTGATCTGTATTCTGTATCTGCACTGCAACTCTCAGATTGTGATTACTCTGCCCCTGAAATCTATAGCTAGCAACACCCTTTTTAAACAACCCAGACTGAAATCACACAATCCCTTGCAAACACCAAGGCGTTTTCGAGAAGCTGTGGGCATGGCTTGCTTAGTTTATAGGAAATTAGGGTATTAAAAAACACAAGTATTTTCCTTAAGGAATGCCCTATAAACTATATGTAATGAAAACAATTATGCAATGAGTAAAAGTTCATCTCGGATCCACTTTAATAAATCTCTGACATCACTCGTTGTTCGAGGCACAGGGTATAACTTCCATAAGATGGCTTGGCAGTAGCGTAAGTCAATATTGGTTTTGAGGCAGCAGGTAACGGCTGCAGGGTAGACATGCCCTTCCAGAAGTCCAGAAGTTGAAGTTGTCAAAGCAGCAGAAGTAGGTATCATAAGGTTTGACGCAGCAGGTAATAATGTCAGCAGCGGTACAGGTCCTCGGACCCAAGAGAGACCAGGATTGAAGGATATAATGTCCAGCAGTTGAAGTTGTCCCAGCAGCAGAGGTAGGTATCGCAAGGTTTGACACAGCAGCAGGTAATAATGTCAGCAGCGGTACAGGTCCTCGGCCCCTAGAGAGACCTGGATTGAAGGATATAATGTCCAGCAGTTGAAGTTGTCCCAGCAGCAGAAGTAGGTATCATAAGGTTTGACACAGCAGCAGGTAATAATGTCAGCAGCGGTACAGGCCCTCGGCCCCTAGAGAGACCTGGATTGAAGGTTATAAAGTCCAGCAGTTGAAGTTGTCACAGCAGCAGAGGTAGGTATCGCAAGGTTTGACACAGCAGCAGGTAATAATGTCAGCAGCGGTACAGGTCCTCGGCCCCTAGAGAGACCTGGATTGAAGGATATAATGTCCAGCAGTTGAAGTTGTCCCAGCAGCAGAAGTAGGTATCATAAGGTTTGACACAGCAGCAGGTAATAATGTCAGCAGCGGTACAGGTCCTCGGCCCCTAGAGAGACCTGGATTGAAGGATATAATGTCCAGCAGTTGAAGTTGTCCCAGCAGCAGAGGTAGGTATCGCAAGGTTTGACACAGCAGCAGGTAATAATGTCAGCAGCGGTACAGGTCCTCGGCCCCTAGAGAGACCTGGATTGAAGGATATAATGTCCAGCAGTTGAAGTTGTCCCAGCAGCAGAAGTAGGTATCATAAGGTTTGACACAGCAGCAGGTAATAATGTCAGCAGCGGTACAGGCCCTCGGCCCCTAGAGAGACCTGGATTGAAGGTTATAAAGTCCAGCAGTTGAAGTTGTCACAGCAGCAGAGGTAGGTATCGCAAGGTTTGACACAGCAGCAGGTAATAATGTCAGCAGCGGTACAGGTCCTCGGCCCCTAGAGAGACCTGGATTGAAGGATATAATGTCCAGCAGTTGAAGTTGTCCCAGCAGCAGAAGTAGGTATCATAAGGTTTGACACAGCAGCAGGTAATAATGTCAGCAGCGGTACAGGTCCTCGGCCCCTAGAGAGACCTGGATTGAAGGATATAATGTCCAGCAGTTGAAGTTGTCCCAGCAGCAGAAGTAGGTATCATAAGGTTTGACACAGCAGCAGGTAATAATGTCAGCAGCGGTACAGGTCCTCGGCCCCTAGAGAGACCTGGATTGAAGGATATAATGTCCAGCAGTTGAAGTTGTCCCAGCAGCAGAGGTAGGTATCATAAGGTTTGACACAGCAGCAGGTAATAATGTCAGCAGCGGTACAGGCCCTCGGCCCCTAGAGAGACCTGGATTGAAGGTTATAAAGTCCAGCAGTTGAAGTTGTCCCAGCAGCAGAGGTAGGTATCGCAAGGTTTGACACAGCAGCAGGTAATAATGTCAGCAGCGGTACAGGTCCTCGGCCCCTAGAGAGACCTGGATTGAAGGTTATAAAGTTCAGCAGTTGAAGTTGTCCCAGCAGCAGAAGTAGGTAGCATAAGGTTTGACACAGCAGCAGGTAATAATGTCAGCAGCGGTACAGGCCCTCAGCCCCTAGAGAGACCTGGATTGAAGGTTATAAAGTCCAGCAGTTGAAGTTGTCACAGCAGCAGCGGTAGGTATCGCAAGGTTTGACACAGCAGCAGGTAATAATGTCAGCAGCGGTACAGGTCCTCGGCCCCTAGAGAGACCTGGATTGAAGGATATAATGTCCAGCAGTTGAAGTTGTCCCAGCAGCAGAAGTAGGTATCATAAGGTTTGACACAGCAGCAGGTAATAATGTCAGCAGCGGTACAGGTCCTCGGCCCCTAGAGAGACCTGGATTGAAGGATATAATGTCCAGCAGTTGAAGTTGTCCCAGCAGCAGAAGTAGGTATCATAAGGTTTGACACAGCAGCAGGTAATAATGTCAGCAGCGGTACAGGTCCTCGGCTCCTAGAGAGACCTGGATTGAAGGATATAATGTCCAGCAGTTGAAGTTGTCCCAGCAGCAGAGGTAGGTATCATAAGGTTTGACACAGCAGCAGGTAATAATGTCAGCAGCGGTACAGGCCCTCGGCCCCTAGAGAGACCTGGATTGAAGGTTATAAAGTCCAGCAGTTGAAGTTGTCCCAGCAGCAGAGGTAGGTATCGCAAGGTTTGACACAGCAGCAGGTAATAATGTCAGCAGCGGTACAGGTCCTCGGCCCCTAGAGAGACCTGGATTGAAGGATATAATGTCCAGCAGTTGAAGTTGTCCCAGCAGCAGAAGTAGGTATCATAAGGTTTGACACAGCAGCAGGTAATAATGTCAGCAGCGGTACAGGCCCTCGGCCCCTAGAGAGACCTGGATTGAAGGTTATAAAGTCCAGCAGTTGAAGTTGTCCCAGCAGCAGAGGTAGGTATCGCAAGGTTTGACACAGCAGCAGGTAATAATGTCAGCAGCGGTACAGGTCCTCGGCCCCTAGAGAGACCTGGATTGAAGGATATAATGTCCAGCAGTTGAAGTTGTCCCAGCAGCAGAAGTAGGTATCATAAGGTTTGACACAGCAGCAGGTAATAATGTCAGCAGCGGTACAGGTCCTCGGCCCCTAGAGAGACCTGGATTGAAGGATATAATGTCCAGCAGTTGAAGTTGTCCCAGCAGCAGAAGTAGGTATCATAAGGTTTGACACAGCAGCAGGTAATAATGTCAGCAGCGGTACAGGTCCTCGGCCCCTAGAGAGACCTGGATTGAAGGATATAATGTCCAGCAGTTGAAGTTGTCCCAGCAGCAGAGGTAGGTATCATAAGGTTTGACACAGCAGCAGGTAATAATGTCAGCAGCGGTACAGGCCCTCGGCCCCTAGAGAGACCTGGATTGAAGGTTATAAAGTCCAGCAGTTGAAGTTGTCCCAGCAGCAGAGGTAGGTATCGCAAGGTTTGACACAGCAGCAGGTAATAATGTCAGCAGCGGTACAGGTCCTCGGCCCCTAGAGAGACCTGGATTGAAGGTTATAAAGTTCAGCAGTTGAAGTTGTCCCAGCAGCAGAAGTAGGTAGCATAAGGTTTGACACAGCAGCAGGTAATGATGTCAGCAGCGGTACAGGTCCTCGGACCCAAGAGAGACCAGGATTGAAGGATATAATGTCCAGCAGTTGAAGTTGTCCCAGCAGCAGAGGTAGGTATCGCAAGGTTTGACACAGCAGCAGGTAATAATGTCAGCAGCGGTACAGGTCCTCGGCCCCTAGAGAGACCTGGATTGAAGGATATAATGTCCAGCAGTTGAAGTTGTCCCAGCAGCAGAAGTAGGTATCATAAGGTTTGACACAGCAGCAGGTAATAATGTCAGCAGCGGTACAGGTCCTCGGACCCAAGAGAGACCAGGATTGAAGGATATAATGTCCAGCAGTTGAAGTTGTCCCAGCAGCAGAGGTAGGTATCGCAAGGTTTGACACAGCAGCAGGTAATAATGTCAGCAGCGGTACAGGTCCTCGGCCCCTAGAGAGACCTGGATTGAAGGTTATAAAGTTCAGCAGTTGAAGTTGTCCCAGCAGCAGAAGTAGGTAGCATAAGGTTTGACACAGCAGCAGGTAATAATGTCAGCAGCGGTACAGGCCCTCGGCCCCTAGAGAGACCTGGATTGAAGGTTATAAAGTCCAGCAATTGAAGTTGTCACAGCAGCAGCGGTAGGTATCGCAAGGTTTGACACAGCAGCAGGTAATAATGTCAGCAGCGGTACAGGTCCTCGGCCCCTAGAGAGACCTGGATTGAAGGATATAATGTCCAGCAGTTGAAGTTGTCCCAGCAGCAGAAGTAGGTATCATAAGGTTTGACACAGCAGCAGGTAATAATGTCAGCAGCGGTACAGGTCCTCGGCCCCTAGAGAGACCTGGATTGAAGGATATAATGTCCAGCAGTTGAAGTTGTCCCAGCAGCAGAAGTAGGTATCATAAGGTTTGACACAGCAGCAGGTAATAATGTCAGCAGCGGTACAGGTCCTCGGACCCAAAAGAGACCAGGATTGAAGGCTATAATGTCCAGAAGTTGAAGTTGTCACAGCAGCAGTTGTAGGTATCATGAGGTTTGACACAGCAGGTAATGGCAGCAGTACAGGCCCTCAAACACTAGAGACCTGGGCAGAAAAGTATAACGTCAGGTAGCTGAGTTGGCGGCCGCAGAAGTAATTTTGTTTTGGTTAGAGGCAGCAGAAATTATTTTTAAATAAAATACATTAGTTCCAGCCAGGCAGCGGTTGCGAAGCCGCAGTTGGACCCTCGCCACAGCTCGGACATCACTATTTTTCAACCCGGACAACACACAGAGTTTTTTTTTAAAAAAATGCAGCAGCAGTCAGCAGACAGTGTTGGAGTAGTATCAGCAGGCCGTGAACCCTCACTGTGGTACCACGGCACTTATTTTTATAACAAAATAATTGGGTTCAGCAGGAGTAATTTTTTTGGACAGCCGAGTATGTATTGTAGCACCCAAGCCTTTTTTTTTTCTTTTTTTTTCTTTTTACTTTTAATTTGTTACACCAGTTGTGCCCTTGCCACAGGTGGGACATCACTATTTTTCTACCTGGACACCGCATAGAGTTATGAATTTTTTAAAAATAAATGCTGCAATAGATGTTTTTGGGATAAAAGTGGATCCGAGATGAACTTTTTCTCATTGCATAATTGTGTTTGTTACATATAGTTTAAAGGGCATTCCTTAAAGAGAACCAGAGATGAAGTACCCTCATGTATTTTACCTTATAAATCAGTGGGAACATGACAGTAAACACCTAATCTGCTCTTTGTTTCATTGTTCTCTGTTTAATCTGACTGTTATCACCTCTGATAAGAATCCCCGACTGAGCTCAGTCTAGCTTTGCTACGGAAAGATTATAGCCGAGTCTGTCTTCTCTGGTGTCTTTTCAAGCCCAAGCCTGCCCCCTTGTGGCTCTGCTATAATGACTGAGCTATAATTATTCCCTGCAAAGACAGAGTGAATGCTCAGTCCGGGATTCTTATCACAGCAGATAACAGACACTTTTAGCAGTGATGATGAAACAGAGAGCATGGTAAGTGTTTTCTCTCATGTTCTTACTGATATATATGGTAAAATACACAAGGGTGCTTCGTCTCTGGTTCCCTTTAAGGCAAATATACTTGTTTTGTTTAAATACCCTAATTTCCTATAAACTAAACAAGGCACACACACAACTTTTTAATAGAACCTTGGCGCTTGCAAGGGATTGTGGAATTTCAGTCTGGGCAGGTGAAAAAGGTGTTAATATCTATAGCTTTCAGAGGCATAGTTTCACAATCTGAGAGATGAAGTGCAGATACAGATCAATTGCCTTTGTAATGGAGGAAATAGGAGTGCAGTTTTCTCACAAAATTCAGATATGCAGATTTGCATGCCTAGACACAGATAAGCGTGCCTGCCTATGTGTGTAATTGTGTAATAGTGACAAGCAGAAAACATTTCTGCTCACATTGTATCACAGGAAAAAATAATATTGATGAAAAATATACCGTTGAAGCTGTTTACAGCTAGATTTGCTGTGTAAACCATCTAAACTTTAGACAAGATAGAGTATATAGACAAGTGACTTATTATATTTAGTTTTTTATCTCGGATCCGCTTTACATTAAAAAATTTTTGGGAGATTGTATCCAATTAATATATAATTTTGCGGGAGAGCGTGCGAGGGATTATGACCAGACCCTTTTACTCACTCTCTGGAATCAGTGACAGGGCCTTTGAACTGGTCATTGATCCAGGACTCATTCATTTTAATAAATGTGAGTCTGTCCACATTTTCTGCGGACAGACGGGTCCGGTAGTCGGTGACCACCCCACCTGCGGCACTGAATACCCGCTCAGAAAGCACACTGGAGGCGGGGCATGACAGAACCTGCAGTGCGTACTGAGCAAGCTCAGGCCAGGTGTCCAGCTTCTTCACCCAATACTCCATGGGGTCATCTGTATCCATATTGTCTGTTGCACTGGATGACCCCAAGTAGTCATTCACCATGCGAACCAGCCGTTGGTGGTGATGACTACTGCTGCCGATAGTGCTGCTGCTGGTGGGAGTATTGGGTGATTGGGGCGTATAAAATCCCCTCATCACAGCCAGCAGATTAACAGGTCGGGTGGGGTTGGTGCTCGTATTACCGCCACCACACCTCTGCTGGCTGTGACTAGCTGGCTGTCGCTGAGTAGTATGGGAAAGCGGAGGTTCAGGTGGTGGTGGAAAGGCCTGCTCCACTCGCCTGATTAAATCCTGCCGGATCGCTGACATTCGGGAGCTAAATTGTTGGGTACATCCCATTAACTCCCCCACTTTCCCCTTGCAGCGTGGGTCCAATATGGTGGCCACCCACAGATCATCCCTCGCTTTCAGTCGGATTATCCGGGGGTCCTTCCTGAGGCAGAGGAGCATGTGAGCAGCCATGTGGGAGAGATGACCGCTTTCCACCTCTTCCTGGCTGTCAGAAAGGGCATTTTCTGCTTCATGCTCCTGCTGCTCATTAAGGTCGTCCCACCCCCGGACGATTAGCTCTCCCGCATGTTCAGGCCCTGACTCTGTCACCACCACCTCCTCCTCCTCCTCCTCCTCCTGGGCCTGAGCATCCTGGGGCTCTCCACCACTTGCCCCAGCATGGACTTCCTCCGCCAATTCTATCAGGTGACCCAGTGTCCTGTCCAGAATTAGCACAAGGGGGAGCACTTCTGAAATGTTGCAGTGCTCCATGCTGACCACCTTAGTAGCCTCATCAAAAGGCGCCAAAACATTGCAGACCTCCCTGATCTGCCGCCACTGGTCCCCAGTCAGATTCTCCGGAGGTGGTCTTGACGAATGGGAGGAGGAGGCTGAAGACAGGTAATGGATGACCGCCATTTTTTGCTCCAACAACCTTCTCAACATGTACAGTGTGGAGTTCCACCGCGTCTGGCAGTCAACCATCAGCTTGTGCTGCGGCAAGCTGTGGATGCGCTGCAGTTTGGCCAAGGACGCGGTGGCGGTTGCGGAGCGTCTAATGTGGCCACACACTTTACGTGCCAAAAGCACGACGTCACTCAAACCCTCATAGGTTCGCAGAAACCGTTGCACGATGAGGTTGAGGACATGTGCGAGGCAAGGCAGGTGTGTGTAGCCACCAGTACGAATGGCGGCCAGAATGTTGGTGCCATTGTCTGACACCACATTACCTGTCAACAGATCTCGGGGGGTCAGCCAATGCTGGATCTGCTCCTGTAGGACAGACAGGATCACATCTCCCGTCAGACTCCTGTGTTGCACTGGCTCCATCCTCAGCACAGCTTGACAGCGCTTGTGCTGTAGATTAGCGTAACAGCGTGGCCGCTTGCTGGGAGGCTCAGCAGCGGCCTGACCTGCTACAGAAGAAGTGGCAGAAGGGAGGGAGACGGGCCTCCCCTTGACCCCCCGGGGCGGCACCACCAGAGCCCCACAGCTCATACCCTCCCCAGCGCCATGAAGGGTGACCCAGTGAGCTGTCACAGTCAAATAGCGTCCCTGCCCATGCCTGCTGGTCCAGGCATCGGTAGTGAGGTGCACCCTTCCACAAACCGCGTAGTCCAACGAAAGGGATACACGCCCAGCTACATCCAGGTGCAGGGCAGGGATAGCAACTCGGGAAAAGTAATGGCGGCTGGGGACCCGCCATTGTGGAGCCAAACAGCTCATCAGTTGGCGGAAGGGGGCACTTTCCACAAACTGATAGGGCAAGAGCTGTTGGGCCAACAGCTTTGCCACGAGCCCATTGTTGCGTAGCGCTATGGGATCATTAGGGGGGAGAGGCCTCTTCCGTGCAACCATCTCAGTGAGAGAGGCCTGGCGCTGGGCGGCAACATTTTGTGGGGAGGATACAGCTGGTGATGAGCACACCGTCAAGGTCTGGTTGCCGCCACCAGCCTGGCGTGCAGAGGGAACAGCCATGCAGTGGGACTGCGCAGGTTGCACAGGACGCACAGAGGAACGGCTGAGAGGAACTGCTGCATCTCCTCCTGCCGCACTCTGTGCACTGCTGCCTTTACCTTGGCTGGTATTTTTTTTTATTAAGTCCCACTGCACAATATGACTTGTTTTAAGGTGGGAACGCAAACCTGATGTCCCAAACCCAGATGCTGCTTTCCCTCTGCTCACCGTCACACTGCACAGGTTACACACTGCACGGGAAGGATCCTGTGAGTGATCAGTGAAATAGTCCCATGCTTGGGAGGTCCGGCCCTTTCTCTTGGTGTTGACCGGTCGCTGACCAGCATGGGACTGGGTGCTCACAGATGGTGCTGCAGGCTGCTGGACAAGCTGCTGCTGCTGCTGTGTTTGGCCCTGCTGATTAAGCATGCTGCTGCTGCTGCCTATCACACCACCAGCGGAGTCCATGCCCCCCCTAGACTCCACCTGATGCACCCTCCTGACCGATGGACGCCTAACAGGTTCACTTTCACTGCTGCTGTTCGGTGAATTAGTTGGCGTCCAATTTTTGTCGGCCACCTCATCATCACCCACACAAGACAAATCGTCCTCCAAATGGGGACTTGACAATTCCCGACGACGAGTGACTGGGGCATTTCTTGGTGGAGTGGATGGAGAAAAAACTGGACCCACTTCATTCACCACATCCTCCACCAAACTTTGTGAATTGGGTCCCATAGTCTCATGCAGGGCTTCTCCCGACAATTGTCCAATATTACCCTCGTCAGCATTACCTTCAAAAAGATTGGGGGAGAAGCCAGACTCTGCAACATGACCAGCTGCCACAGAGTCTTCCCTGCTATTTGCACTGCTGCCACTGCACATCAGCTCTTCAGATTGGGTGGAGGGCTCCGCACCGATCCAGTCAACCAATGAGGCCGCATCCTGCTTGCCAATGATGCGGCGCCTAGTGGTTGGGAACATAGAAGTGATCCGGGGAGTTCCCCTGCTGCGCCCAGGAAGAACCTCAACCTGATCTGTTTCTGCTACATTGCTGGGCCCTGCCTGCTGCTGGCGTCCTGATGAGGAGGAGCCACCTCGTCCACCAACACTCTTGATGTGCCTCATTTTTAAAAAAAATTTTTTGGGGTCGGGGACAGTAATGAAATTAAAGAAGAAGGGAGGGGACTTACAGGCAATCAATGAAGAAAATCAATGAAATAAATGAAGAAAAAAAGTATAAATGAAAAACTGACACTATGAAAAAGAAATAAAATACACTACACTATCTAGCTTTATCTAACCACTCTCACTGACTTACTAATTTCAAAATACTCTCAGTCACTTGTCACTCAATACTATATCTATCACACTAAATCTGTCTCTCACTCACACTACTAATACAGGCCTGATCTAACTTCAAACTGCTCTCACACTGTCTACAATCACACTACAATCTAATCTATCTCTCACTACTACTAGTATCTATCTAATATATATAGCAATAATAGCAATCACAGTGAAAAAAAATGTCTCAACAGCACACAATATAATAATGCAGCTCTGAGCTCTCTCTTTCACAATTCTCCTCTAACTAAAACCCACACATGACATCAGCATAAGCCTGTCTTATATACTAGAGGGGTGGGATAGACTCTGATAGGTTGCTAGGATGTGGTTGCTAGGGCCTGTGATTGGTGTAAATTTATGAGGACAGTTATTGGACAGTACTTTTCCGTTTAAATCAAATTTCCGTATATTTATACGGATTTCCGCATTACATACACGGAATTACGCTTTTTTTTTACCGCGCTAAATTTCCTCTGATCATGATTGGTCAACTCATTCCGCATCTCCTCATTGGTCAATTCATTCCGGTTCCGTTTGGTCGGATTTCCGCGGAATTCCGCATTCCGGATTGTAAATTCCGGATTCCGCAGAACGATCCGGAAACCCAAATTCCGACGGAATTCGGAATTTTAGATTCCGCGGAATTCCGGAAGCCCATGCCTGCTGTCCACAGAGGGCTTAACTGTGAAAATAAGAGGTCCCTACAGGTGGCTGAGCAAGTACCAACTCAGGTAGACAACACGGCTAGGAGACAGAACAGCAAGTTACTGAGTCTTGTTGGGAAAAGGTGCCTTGTGAACTGTGAAATAGACAATACTCCTGTCCAAGCCCTATGGGACACGGGCTCTCAGGTGAGCATCATCAATGAGAACTGGAGACAGCGGGTCCTGCCACCAGTGGCGGACACAGCCAGCAGTGGGCCCCTGTGCAAAATATCAATTGTGGGCCCCCCTGACCTGCGCCGCGGCAAAAAATGGGCGTGGCTATAACCTGCGGCAAAAATGGGTGTGGCTATAACCTGCGGCAAAAAATGGGTGTGGATAGAACCTGCGGCACGTAGCGCCGCGGCAAAAAATGGGCGTGGCAATGACCGGATAAGGGCGGAGCTAACTGTAATTTAAAGTGATCCCGGGGTGAGAGTGATATGGAGGCTGCCATATTTATTTCCTTATGCCCAGAAAATACGTGCAATCATGTCGGCAGATATGCCCAGAAAATACGTGCAATCATGTCGGCAGATATGCCCAGAAAATACGTGCAATCATGTCGGCAGATATGTCCAGAAAATACGTGCAATCATGTCGGCAGATATGCCCAGAAAATACGTGCAATCATGTCGGCAGATATGCCCAGAAAATACGTGCAATCATGTCGGCAGATATGCCCAGAAAATACGTGCAATCATGTCGGCAGATATGCCCAGAAAATACGTGCAATCATGTCGGCAGATATGCCCAGAAAATACGTGCAATCATGTCGGCAGATATGCCCAGAAAATACGTGCAATCATGTCGGCAGATATGCCCAGAAAATACGTGCAATCATGTCGGCAGATATGCCCAGAAAATATGTGCAATCTTGTTGGCAGATATGCCCAGAAAATACGTGCAATCAAGTCGGCAGATATGCCCAGAAAATACGTGCAATCAAGTCGGCAGATATGCCCAGAAAATATGTGCAATCTTGTTGGCAGATATGCCCAGAAAATACGTGCAATCAAGTCGGCAGATATGCCCAGAAAATACGTGCAATCAAGTCGGCAGATATGCCCAGAAAATACGTGCAAGCAAGTCGGCAGATATGCCCAGAAAATACGTGCAATCGTACGTGCGATGACGGGTACATGAACTTAGCAGCAGTTAATTCAGCAGTTGACATCAACAGGGAACTTTGAGTAAAGCCCTGTCTCCTAATAAAAAATTATGCGCTATTTACTATACATATAGAAGATATTAGATAGTGAGCTCCTCTGAGCACAGTCAGTGTCGTGACTATGTACTCTGTAAAACGCTGCAGAAAATGTCAGAGCTATATAAATACATAATAATATGATAAGACATTCAACTATGACTATGGTAGGAGTAGTGTGAGCTCCTCTAAAGGACAGTGAGCGACATAACGATGTACTCTGTAAAGTGCTGCAGGTGGGTGGGTGGGCTAAACGATTACCTGGTCGGGAGGGTGGGTGAGCTAAAAGATTATCTGGTCGGGAGGGTAGGTGGGTGTGTGGGCTAATAAAATTACCTGTGAGGGTGGGATGGAGGATTATCTGGGTCTGGGTGGGTGGAGGATTACCTGGGTCTGAGTGGGTGGGTGGGCTATAGGATTACCTAGGTCTGGGTGGGTGGGCTATAGGATTACCTGGGTCTGGGTGGGTGGGTGGGCTATAGGATTACCTGGGCCTGGGTGGGTGGGTGGGCTATAGGATTACCTGGGTCTGGGTGGGTGGGTGGGCTATAGGATTACCTGGGTCTGGGTGGGTGGGTGGGCTATAGGATTACCTGGGTGGGTGGGTGGGTTATAGGATTACCTGGGTCTGGGTGGGCTATAGGATTACCTGGGTCTGGGTGGGCTATAGGATTACCTGGGTCTGGGTGGGTGGGTGGGCTATAGGATTACCTGGGTCTGGGTGGGTGGGTGGGCTCTAGGATTACCTGGGTCTGGGTGGGTGGGTGGGCTCTAGGATTACCTGGGTCTGGGTGGGTGGGTGGGCTATAGGATTACCTGGGTCTGGGTGGGTGGGCTATCGGAATACCTGGGTCTGGGTGGGTGGGTGGGCTATCGGAATACCTGGGTCCTTTGGGCTATAGGAATACCTGGGTCCTTTGGGCTATAGGAATACCTGGGTCTGGGTGGGTGGGCTATAGGAATACCTGGGTCTGGGTGGGTGGGCTATAGGAATACCTGGGTCTGGGTGGGTGGGCTATAGGATTACCTGGGTGTGGGTGGGCTATAGGATTACCTGGGGGTGGGTGGGTGGGCTATAGGATTGTCTGGGTGGGTGGGTGGGCTATAGGATTGTCTGGGTGGGTGGGTGGGCTATAGGATTACCTAGGTCTGGGTGGGTGGGCTATAGGATTACCTGGGTCTGGGTGGGTGGGCTGTAGGATTACCTGGGGGGGCTGTAGAATTACCTGGGGGTGGGCTGTAGGATTACCGGGGGGGGGGGGCTGTAGAATTACCTGGGGGGGCCTTTAGGATTACCTGGGGGTGGGCTGTAGGATTACCTGGGGGGCGGGCTGTAGGATTACCTGGGGGGGCGGTAGGATTACCTGGGGGGGGGGGCCTGTAGGATTACCTGGGGGGGTGAAGCTGTAGGATTACCTGGGGGGGCGGGCTGTAGGATTACCTGGGGGGCGGGCTGGTCGGTCTGGGAGGGTGAAAGATAAGATTACCTGGTGGGTGGACTATTTGCCGAGGCTGGGAGGAGGGCCCGATCATTCCCTCACCTCAGCGGGCCCCCCTCCTGTTATGCTCGGCGCCTAGCGGGAGATACAGCTATTAGTCTCCGGGCTGCAGCAGACACTAGAGCTCCAGCCGCCTGTCCACTCCTGTCTCCTCCTCAGCAATACCGCTCTGCACGCACTGAATCAGGAAGTAGTGCAGAGCGGTATTGCTGAGGAGGAGACAGGAGTGGACAGGCGGCTGGTGCTCTAGTGTCTGCTGCAGCCCGGAGACAATAGCTGTATCTCCCGCTAGGCGCCGAGCATAACAGGAGGGGGGCCCGCCGAGGTGAGGGAGTGATAAGAGTCGGGCCCCCCGGGGATAAAAAAAACTAAAAAAAAAACAAAAAAAAAAACGCCTGCAATACATAATGGGCCCCTCAAAAACGGAGCTTGAGGGGCCCCTGTGCGCTTGCACGGCCTGCACGGCCGTATGTCCGCCACTGCCTGCCACATACAGTGGTCCGATCTTTAGAAGAATTTCTGGGGCCCGAGGTCCTCTGTGGGAAGGCTGTCAATGAAACGGAAATTCCTTTCTCTGGGTGGATTGAGGTCGTTTTTCAACTAACAGCTGGAACTAATAACACCAAACAACTAGTAGTGCCACTTGTGGTATCAGCAGATGAGAAAGTCGCAGAGACGCCAATTATTGGATATAACGTCATAGAAGAACTCTTCAAGGAGACAGCTAGCAAAGGAAGGAGAACCATTATAGGGTTCGTGGACATACTAGGAGCCGCCTTGGAATTACCGACCCCCAAAGCAGAAATCCTGGTGAATAAATTACAAGCCAGCCTGAGAGAAACTTGTACTGCACTAAAGACTGGTATCAAGAGCCAAAGAATTCAGGCAAACACTGTGACTTATCTTAGATGTAGGGCTCATGCCAAACCAGCACTGCAAGGGCAAACTGTATTGTTTACACCGGATGGGGCTCATGTTGTGCCAGAAGGACTGTATATCAGAGAAATATTAGTGTCACTCCAAAAGGGACAGTTTCCTAAAATATTTATCCCAGTTTGGAACACAACCCAGCGAGACATTATCTTAACAAGTCAGACTAGGATTGGGTGCCTTGAGCCCATCAAGACAACATACCCAGCTCTGGTGAAACCAAAAGAATCAGTGAATGTAACCAATCGACCAGTGATGCATAATCTGCAGTCATCCAGAACAGGGCCAGAAGGTCAAATGGACAAGTTAAACACAAGGCAGTCACCGGTAAGCTATGCTCATCAAGAACACTGGGATCCACCAGTACCTATAGACCACCTGCCGGCGGAAGATCAACTGGTAGTCAAAACAATGCTAAGGGAGGAATGCCACGCCTTCGCCAAAGATGATTCTGATGTTGGATGTATCCCATCCCTACAATTACAACTGCGCCTCAAAGACAATACACCGGTTAGAAGAACTTACACGTCCGTGCCAAGACCACTACACCAGGAGGTGAAAGAATATCTGCAAGATCTGTTGAACCGCGGGTGGATTGCAGAATCAAAATCATCATACTCTTCACCCATTGTGTGCGTGAGAAAGAAGGACGGTAGTTTAAGGTTGTGTTGCGATTATAGGGAATTGAACCAGAAGTCCATACCTGATCGCCATCCAATCCCTAGGATCCAAGACATGCTGGACAGCTTAGGAGGAAGTGCATGGTTTTCAGTGTTAGACCAAGGAAAAGCCTACCACCAAGGATTTGTGGAAGAATCAAGTCGACCACTGACTGCCTTCATTACACCTTGGGGTCTGTATGAGTGGATCAGAATACCTTTTGGTCTTAGCTCTGCACCAGCTGAATTCCAACGCAGCATGGAAACTTGTTTAAGGGGACTGAGAGATGAGATATGTCTGCCATACCTAGATGATAACCTTGTTCATAGCAGATCATTCCAAGAGCATGTGGAACATGTCCGGTTGGTACTACAACGGTATCAGAAGCATGGAGTTAAGTTAACAGCAAAGAAATTTGAACTTTTCCGGAACAAAGTTAGATTTCTGGGCAAGATAGTGTCCAAAGATGGCCATTCCATGGATCCGGCAGACATTGCTCCTGTGCTGGCCTTGGGAAACAACCAGCCAAAAACTGTGGGAGAACTCCGGAAGTTATTAGGATTCATTTCATACTATCGTCCTTACATCCAGAATTTTTCCAGGATTGCAAAACCCCTTTATGAATTGCTATCAGCAGATACAACACCTACCATAACATCAGTACCAGCTCACCAACAGAAGAAGAGGAAGAAGCCATCACCAAAGTTAAAAGGTCAACTACCTTCTCATCAGTCCATTGTCTGGACTGACCACCACCAGGTAGTGTTGAACCAACTCATTGAGGTCCTAACACATCCTCCAGTTATGGGTTACCCCGACTGTAACCAATCCTTTATTCTGCACTGTGATGCCTCGCAAGAAGGACTAGGAGCCGTGCTATATCAAGAGCAAGAGGGAAAATTAAAAGTAATTGCTTATGGATCCAGGACTCTCACACCTGCTGAGAAGAATTATCACATGCATTCAGGCAAACTAGAATTCCTCGCAATGAAGTGGGCCATCTGTGAAAGATTCCGAGGCTACCTATACTACTGTCCATCCTTTGTAGTATATACTGACAATAATCCACTAACCTATGTCCTAACGACGGCTAAACTAAACGCAACAGGCCATCGATGGGTTGCAGAACTTGCTGATTTTAAATTCACTATTATCATCCAGGAAAGAGATATGCGGTTGCAGATGGACTGTCACGTATGCCACTAAGTCCTGAACAATATATGCAACAGTGTTCACAAGAAGTTGACCCCAAAGTCATCAGTTGTATAACACAAGTACTTCAAGTAAAACAGGAAGAAGAAACACCTTGGCTGTGTCCAATAACCATTGCAAATACCACATCAACAATAGATACTACCCAAAAAGCAGTAGCTCAAATACCTAAAGAGACCATAAGGACAGCACAAAAAGAAGACTCAGTGATCGGTCCAGTGTGGAAGTACAAAAATCAAAACAGGTTTCCATCAAAACAGGAACGACAAAGTGGCCAGCTTGATATCCTCATCTTGTTGAAGCAGTGGACCAAATTATACCTCGATGAGGATGGAATCTTGAGAAGGAAAACACCCTCAAGTTCTCAACTAGTGTTACCCAAGATATATCATCCACTGGTGTTGAGAGAATTGCATGAAGAAATGGGTCACTTAGGAGTGGAACGGACTGTAAACTTGATCAGGGAAAGGTTCTTTTGGCCACATATGCAGAGAGAGGTTGAGCAATACATTAACAACCGCTGCACCTGTCTGAAAGACAAACGTCCCAACAAGCCTACCAGAGCTCCGTTAAACAATATTATCACCACTTATCCCTTTGAGATGGTCTCTATCGATTTCCTCCACCTGGAAGCATGCAAAGGAGGTTATGAGTACATACTAGTAGTAATAGACCACTTCACTAGGTTTGCTCAGGCCTACGCAACCAAAAACAAGTCAGCAAAGACTGTTGCCGATAAGATATTCAGTGATTTTGTCTTGAAATTTGGATTCCCTACCAGAATTCACCATGACATGGGAAAAGAATTTGAAAATCAGTTATTCTTAGCATTAGGAAAACACTGCCACATTCAGAACTCCCATACAACCCCATATCATCCAGAAGGGAACGGACAATGCGAAAGGTTCAATCGTACTCTGTTGTCTATGCTTCGGACCCTGTCATCAGATTCTAAGAAGGACTGGAAGAACTCACTTGCCCAGGTAATACACGCATACAACTGCACCAAAAGTGAAACTACGGGATATTCTCCATTTTTCCTACTGTTCGGGAGATCTCCAAGACTTCCAATAGACAGCATGTTTGACACCCCAGTAACAGAAAAATATAAGAGTCACTCTGAATATGTGAAAATATGGATGGAGAGAATGACTGAAGCCTATCAGATTGCTTCCAAGGTCGCTACTCAAGCTGCACAAAGAGGAAAAGAACACTATGACAGAAAAAGTCATGGAGGAGAACTCTCTCCTGGCAGTAAAGTCCTTGTAAGAAACCTTACTGAAAGAGGAGGACCAGGAAAGCTAAGATCCTTTTGGGAAGACACAGTACATGTTGTCCTGAGAAAAAAATGTGACGATAGCCCAGTGTATGAGGTAAAGCCAGAAACTGGTAAAGGCCGAACCAGAATTCTGCACCGCAATTTGTTATTACCTTGTGATTACTTGCCCGTCGACCAAGGTCAGCAGATACCTGACAGACCCAGTACTAGAAGACGGGGCCAAAGTGTAAAGACTTCTCAATCAGGGGCACAGATATCAGAGGAAATGTCAGAAGATGAATCAGATCTTGAACAAGAGCAATGGAGATCATTCCTTCCTATACCCCAGACAGATCACACAAGGGAAAACATCGAACTGAATCCAGAAGCAGTGGAGTTTTATCCTTGCCAGTGGGAAACAAGTGGAGACAATACAGAGGAAGCTACAGTGGAAACTGTAGAGGAAGAGCCTGTAATTCAACCGGAAAATAATACAGGTCCATCAGGAAACACAGAGGAAGAAGACTCTTCACCAGATAAACCAACAGAGACAGTTGACAGTGAAGAAGGCGAGTGTGCTTTAGATTCCTTACCACTTTGTAGAATACAACCCAGCAGAAACAGGAGACAACCAAAAGTTCTGACGTATGACACTTTGGGTCAACCCAGTAGTGTTGCCAGGAATGTAGCAGTACAAGTCATAGACTGTGTTCATACACCACAGGTTTATCCTAGCTGGTACCTAAGTCCGGAGTGGTTTGCTAAGGACTCTAAAAACTGGTAACCATATCCATGTCTATAATGCTATGGTTGATTAATGTCTTCTTATGTTGAAAATGTTAAATGTTATGTTCCGTGGTTAACAAAAGGAAATTTCTTGCACTCTTACTGCAGAGACGCCAGATAAAATAGCGTAACATGATGGAAAAAAAAATGGACAGAACTAATAAGGTGTCCCCTAGTTTTATATCAATTCTTGTCTTCACAACATTATACACGACCTTGTGTTAAAGGGGTTTCTTACTAGTGGCATATGGGCCACAATTCCCCCCGGCGTCATAGCGCTGTGGGCCGGGTGGGAGACTGTGACATAACTGGGAGTAGATGTCGCATGGAGGACAGTTCCTCAAGTAATTTTATCACTACTAAACCCTGGCTCCTCATGGTTGGAAGATGAGTGGGAGAATAGTGATTCTCATATTAAAGTCTGCGTATGTCGAGGACGACATCGAATGTTGTGGGGGAGAGTGTAAGATATGTCAAAAGTAGGCACCCCATAAAAATAAACTAATATCTATAGCATTGCCAGCCTCAGCAATCCAAGATAATGCCAGCTATATCAGGAAACAATTCATGACCCTTTAGTAAATCACCATTAGATGGCAGCAGAGTGTTAAGACCTTAGGACAAGCACTGCAAGGGAGGAACATAACACACTGATCTTTAGTTCCTGGGAGGACAGGATATACTGTCACAATCCTGTAACTCCAGACTGATAAAGACATGTGCTTGTTCATTACAGGTAAGAAAACACATATTAAGGGCTATAAACAGGGTAAAATGATTCAGATCCCATTCCTGTAATCAGCCAAGGCTGCTGGTGATGCAGTGGGTGTACATAGACCCCACACACTTGTGAGTGAAATATACTGATGGGTCACTTGGGGCTACTGTATAGTGGATGTGATTGCTATAGGGAGCTGATGTGTCTGTATGAGCTATAATGCACTGTTTGCTTACTGTGATGCTGATTAAGTAATCATAGAGCAGCTGCACATGTTATATGGTTAATGTCTCTTATAGGAAAGTTATACTTGTTATGGAGAATGTATTGATGAATATAGATGTGTATTCATATGTAATAACAGGATATACTGTCACAATCCTGTAACTCCAGACTGATAAAGACATGTGCTTGTTCATTACAGAAAATGTTCAATAAACGCACTTCTGATTTTACCCAGCCCGCTCCCTTCGCACATTGGAATATGGGTGATGAATAGGTCGGCCAATTCCTGGGCCGAGGGGAGTCCTTTCAAGGGCACGAAATGGGCCATTTTACTAAAGCAGTCGACTACCACCCAGATGACCGACATGCCCTCCGACCTAGGAAGCTCCCCCACAAAATCCATGGACAAATGGGTCCATGTTTCGCTCGGGGTGGGCAAAGGCTGCAGAGTACCTACAGATGCCAGCCGGGAGGGCTTGCTTTTTGCGCACACCGCACATTCCCTGACAAACTCTTTGCAGTCAGCTGCTAGGGAAGGCCACCACGCACACCTGGCCACTAAATCCTGCGTTCTAGACGCCCCAGGATGTCCCGCATTCTTGTGTGAGTGGACCATCTCCTAGATCTGGAGACGGAAGGGCAACGGGATAAACGAAACCCATTCAGGTTTCCCTTCCGGGACATCCTGCTGGAAAGGACCCAAAGTTTCCTTCCAGTCCTTCCAAGTCTCGGTAGCGGCTAACACCAACTTTCGTGGAACAATGGTCTCAGGAACAGAGGGCTGTGCTGTCTCTGGCTCGAAACACCTAGAGAGTGCATCCGCCTTGGTATTCTTACTACCTGGAGTGTACGTAATTAAGAATGTGAACCTCGAAAAAAATAACGACCATCGAGCCTGCCGAGGGCTTAACCTTTGAGCCCCCTCGATGTACTCGAGATTCTTGTGGTCGGTATAAACCGTGATCGTGTGCTCCGCTCCTTCCAGCCAATGACGCCACTCTTCGAAGGCTAGTTTGATGGCTAGGAGCTCCCTGTTGCCTATATCGTAGTTTCTCTCTGCCGGAGAGAACCTTCGTGAAAAATAGGCACACGGGTGTAATCTCCCCTGAAGACCTGAACGTTGAGACAGCACAGCCCCCACTTCAATTTCTGAGGCGTCTACCTCAACTATGAACGGGAGAGAAGTGTCCACGTGCCTCAATATGGGTGCTGAGCAGAACAACCCCTTTAAAGTAGCGAATGCCTGTAAGGCCTCGGGAGGCCAATGAGTGGTGTCTGCCCCTTTTTTGTAAGACTGGTAAGGGGTGCAATTACTGTGGAGTATCCCTTAATAAACCTTCTATAGTAGTTTGCAAAACCCAAGAAGCGTTGTAAGGACTTTAACCCCACCGGCTGCGGCCACTCCAAGACCGCAGAGACCTTGGCAGGGTCCATAGATAGGCCCGAGGTGGAGATTATATATCCCAGAAAAGCCACTGACGTGACCTCAAAAATGCACTTTTCCAGTTTAGCATATAACAAATTCTGCCTCAGTTTGTTCAAACTTATCTGACATGAGTTCTGTGATCAGAGAGGTTGTTAGAAAAGATAAGGATGTCGTCAAGGTAAACTAAAACGAACTTCCCCAACACCTCCCTAAAGACCTCATTAATGAGTTCCTGGAAAACGGCCGGGGCATTACATAACCCAAAGGGCATTACCAGGTACTCGTAATGCCCGTCCGGAGTATTGAAGGCCGTTTTCCATTCGTCGCCTTCTCTGATGCGCACCAGGTTGTATGCCCCTCGTAAATCTAGTTTCGAGAATATCCTAGCCTCCGTGACCTGTGTGAATAGGTCATCTATTAATGGCAGCGGGTAGCGATTCTTCACAGTGATTTTATTAAGCCCCCGATAATCGATACATGGCCGTAAGCCCCCATCTTTTTTCTTAACAAAAAAGAAACCTGTCCCAGCGGGTGACCGGGACGGCCGAATTAAGCCCTTGGCCAAATTCTCACGGATATAATCCTGCATGGCCAATTTCTCGGGCCCCGACAAATTGTACAAATGTCCCCGGGGAGGTACACAACCTGAACGGAGATCGATGGGACAGTCGAAAGGGCGATGTGGGGGTAGTTTGTCAGCTGCCTTGGGACAGAATACATCAGAAAATTCGGAGTACTGATCTGGCACACCTCCCACCTGAACATTGTTTTGCCCCAATGTCAACTTTCCCAAACACCGTCGGAAACAATGAGGTGACCAGGTAGTTAACTGACCCGTGGCCCAGTCTATTTGAGGTGAATGAGTTTGCAACCACGGCATGCCTAGGATAATAGTGGAGGTGGACATACGTAACACATAAAACCGTAACTGTTTCCCATGCAGTACCCCTATGGCGACTTTCACCTCCGGGGTCTGTGACAGTGGGCGCTCCCGTTGCAGAGGGGAATCGTCCACTGCAGTGACCTGAATGGGGGGACTCACTGGCATGAGGGGAATACCCAACTCCTGAGCAAATTCAAGGTTCATAAAATTAGCCGCTGAGCCTGAATCGACAAACGCTTCAGTGGCTACTGACTTATTCTCCCATGTAATCGTACAGGGGAGAAGCAATTTTTTCTCTTTAAGGGGTGAAAATTGTGTGCCTAGGGTGTCACCCCCCACTCCTCCTAGGCAAACTCGTTTCCCGACTCGTTAGGGCAATTTCGCACCCTATGTCCTGCCTCTGCACAGTACAGGCACAGACGTTCTGTCATTCTCCGCCTCCGCTCCACCTGGGTCAGTTTTGATCGACCAATTTGCATTGGCTCGGGTGGAGGCAAGGCCGGAGAGGGTGAAACAGGCGGGGATGCCGTAACTGAGGATGCAGCAGAAGGTACCGCATACAAAGTCACCCTGACACGGTGACTGCCCCTAGCCTGCCTCTGATGGCGAAGTTGACGATCGACTCGGATGGCCGATGATATGGCCTCATCGACTGTCTTGGGCTCGGGTAAGGTTAACATCAAATCGGAGACCTCCTCCGACAACCCAGACAAGAAATAATCCATCAGAGCAAAGTTGTCAAATCTGGCGGTAATAGACCACCTACGAAACTCTGCCGCGTAATCCTCGACCGACCCTCTGCCTTGCCGCAAAAGTTTGAGCTTCCGCTCAGAGGTTGCCGCAAGGTCAGGGTCGTCGTATATCACGGCCATAGCCTTAAAAAATTCCTCTACCGAGGTCAGAGCAGTATCGGTGGGAGGCAGATTGTATGCCCAGGTCTGGGAGTCACCGGTTAACAATGTTTTAATAAAAATGACCCGTTGGGTCTCAGTCCCCGAAGATCGGGGTCTCAATTCGAAGTACGACAACACTCTACTCCTAAAATTCCGGAAGTCAGACTTGTGGCCGGAAAACTTATCAGGTACGGGCATACGTATGTCATCACTAGGAGGGGATCGCACCGAATCAACTGACGTCTGAAGGGTTTGCACAGAGCCTGTTAGGGCATCAATCAAAGCTTTGTGCTGGCCCAGTGCTTGATGGATAGTATCCACCGTAGTGGCAAGCACGGTCAGAGGGTCAGCGCGTGCGTCCATCAGTTTATTGGTCTGGCGTTCTGTAACGATCGGTGAAGCACAGAGAGGTCTGATTACTGGTGATCTGCAGTATCACGGGGAATACAGATGTATACCAGATTATAAGTGATCTGCAGTCTCACCGATAATCCAATATACTAGCTAACCTCTGTTCAGGGGCGTAGCAATAGGGGTTGCAGAGGTTGCGACCGCATCGGGGCCCTTGGGCCAGAGGGGCCCCGAAGGGCCCATCCTCAACTACAGTATTAGCTCTCTATTGGTCCTGTGCTCATAATAATCACCTCTATAGATACTTTGAATAGTGGTAATAATTAACAAACTGTTCCCCACACCCTTCTTGCACCTCTGACACTGTAGTTGCCATTGGCAGGTTTTGGTGCTCCGCATCAATTGCTATGTGTAGAGTGCTTAGGGGGCCCCATTATAAAACTTGCATCGGGGCCCACAGCTCCTTAGCTACGCCACTGCCTCTGTTCACCTGAGTAGAGTGTGGTGTTTGGTGTAACAGTAACACTTAGAGGACTAGGCCTCAGTGCAGCAAGGAGTACTGCACAGATTCCTTCCGCAGACCTGAGCTCTCCAAGACGGGAGGAGTCAGACTGACAGTAGGAAGGATAGTCTGAGAGTGACACTCAGGAGGAGATGTCACTGACAGGACGAGGAACCGCCTCCAAGCGTAAGGTCGGTTCTCGAGGTCGGACAAGCCAGGTCGTACACACACGGACAGACAAAGTACAAGATCATAAGGCAGAGGCGGAGTCTAGGTACAGGCAGAGTTCGGCAACAGGGTATCAGAAATATCGAGGTACAAGATCAGGAGGCAGAAGCAGAGTCTAAGGACGAGCCGGGGTTCGGCAACAGAGTATCAGAAATATCGAGGTACAAGATCAGAGTTCAGGAGGATAGTCAGGCAAGCAGGAAGTCATAACAGATAATCACAATCAAACTAGTACTTTAGCTATCAACAGAATCTAGCTAAGTGTAGGATTACAGCTCCAGCTGGTCCCGGCACACTTATGGATCTGACTACGGATCTGGGTGCTCCCACATGTGTGATCGCACGCCAGACAAGGAACAAGTGAACAGCCAGCAGTATATATACTCAAGGACCTTTCCAGGACCTCCCTAATTGCTGGACCAATGAAAGTTGTGGAAAATGTCAGCTGACCAGCCTGGTCAGCTGACTACTTCTGGCTGTTACATAAGCTCTGTCTCTGTGCGCGCGCGCGTGTCACTCTGAATCCTGGTGGACTATCAGTCCCAGCCACACCAGAACTGTCTTGCAGTGTATCTTGAGCACCGCGTGTGGGGGCCGCTTCCAATGCGGATTCCGCCGTTTTCAATGCGGATTCCGCCGTTCCCAATGCGGATTCCGCCGCTCTGCCTAAGCGGCATGCGGCGGTTTTTCCGCGTTGTGATGCCCTGCTGGACACGGAAACAGCCGCCTCACTTTGAGAGACAGCGGCTTTTCCGCGTTTCATCACAGATCCCTTGTGATGTCCTGATACACACCTACTCAATTAATATTCTATGAGCCCCCTTGTCCCAGTTGCAGGAATGTTATATTTTGTAAATATGGCCTATGTTGATAGTTCCCGTAGTCCATTTGTCTGGGGCAGTGTAGGCCTGTGGCCTTCCTTCAGGAACATGTTCTCAGTATCTGCTTGCATCATCGGCTTCAAGCAGACACTGAGATGCTCCTGCTTGCACCACGAGAATCTCTACTTAAAGGTATACTCTGCGAACAAGCCTTTTACCTAAAACTCAATCCAAATAACTGAGGCCTATTTAAATTATAACAATCCCCCCTAAAATGGCTTGATCCGCAGATCCCTGCTTCTAAACCCAGCAGTACCTGGTTTCTTTCCTTTATGTTTCACTTTTCGATGCTCATGCTCACACACCTTCTCTGCTCTAGGTGGTTATCCCTGGGAGAGAGGGCAAGACCTCTTGGTCTTCCTGGCTATCTGGGAATGCCCTACTTCTAAGTCCCTCTATACCACATTCTCATCATTTGCGTCACTTGCGTATCACTCACAAACTTGCATGATCACAGAAAAGTGAAACTTGTTTGTCTGTTAAGCATCGGAGCAGTGCCAGGTGTCTTCTAAAAGAACGCCTTTATACAATCCGCTCCATCACAGGTACTGCTACAACTTATACCCGTAACCCTGTATATCCCTTAATTTGGAACTATTGGTTCATGAGATTGTTTGAGGCACCAATCTCTTGACCAAGTTAATTTTTTTGCGTAATTTGACACACAACCTCACCTGGATAATGATGCCCAAACTTGTCATCCCCATCACGACGACCAGTGGGTGTAGGAAGAAATTTTGAAATGTAGAGGCCCAGTCCGAGTGTCCCTGGAACATCGCTGGAAACCTTTTCCACCAGGTCAGACTGGAACTCACCTGCTTATATTTGTGTTCTACCTCATTAAGATCACCTGGATCATGGTGAAATCTTACCTCTAACTTAGTGTTCTGTTTGTTTAACCGTTGTAACAAAGTGTGGTCGTCTTGGGTCAAAACCTGTTCCTATTTGTCCCATGTCGTGTTATCTTTCAGGAGGGGAACTTCCCGTGAAGCTTTGAACTTTAGAGTTCTCTTAACAATTTGAGGAATGACGTCCTCAAACTTGGATGACTTGATCCATATGGGATCTCCGGTCACACAATATGTTCCCCTTGAAAGATCCACCTTATCGGAACAATTATGAAAATGTACCTTGAATGTGTCATTAGACATTATGTTAAAAAAAACAAACCTTTCCTTCAGCCACCGGAACTATCGGTTTGGCTTCAGGGCGGATCTTTTGAATGGTAGCATCGCCTTCTGTGTTATTGAGCCAGCAGGCTTCTTCACTAAATTTGACTTGCCCCAGCAAACACAGGTACCTCTGAGAGAATTGCCAGCATGATGACAACTCTACTTGTTTCACCTCCCCATCTAGCACCAAAAAATGTTGACCTCTCAGGTCATGGTGTAAGACGTGTTGAGGTGGGAACTAAGGAAGTAGCGGTGCATAAAGAAGCATTGCACCCTTTCCATTTGTTCACCCCAAACATCTCGATGCTTCCATGCAAAAGATCCTTCTCCAGAAAAATCGATAAACCTCTCCTTGTCCAATCTCAGGTGTACAGTATCTTTTAGCACCTCAATGACAAAATATGACCCCCAACTGTCCTGATTGGACCTCTTCCCCCCTTTTGTCCTGAGGCAAAATGCGTACCTGAGGTCGGGAAGACTGTACTCTCTGCAATCTTTCAATTAAGAGTACCTCTCCACTTACCCAACTAGCATGAGGATAAGTGGCTGCATATGGACTGTGTAATACTGTATTGGCCCCTGTTGAGACCCGTGTAGTGAGAATGGGTTCCCTGTGTTGGCTTTCCCTCCCTCGGGATCGCTCTCCCCACCCTCTTTGTCACCTGGAAATGTGGCTGTATCTCGATTTTTACTTCTTGCTTCGAGAACCACAGACCCTCGGCTTTCCAGCCTTTACGCGTGTAGAGTTGTTCCAGAGACACCCTTTGTTGGTAACTCCAGAGTGTGATATTGTTCCCTGCGTCTCTCCTGTAGGAGAAATGATGCATCCTGCTCGTTCCTCTCCAATCTGGAACCATCTCACTCTGGATAACCAAGACAAGGTACTCCTGAACCACACACTCCAACTTTTGCATGTACCCATTGTACTGCAATGTACCTTTTAACAAAACTTTGGATCAGTACCTTGGTTCTGGGAGTGTGACATTCCACAGCAGATTTAAGCTGCTGCCAACCTCACACTTCCAGCACACTTGACCCTCGATACCTTTCCCCAACATTGTGCCATGAAATTTGTTTCCACCTGGCACAAGTGATCTTTTCCTCCTTCTCTGCTTGGTCCCCACTTGCCAACCAGAGGGAAGTGGAAGAGGATCAGCCTCTTTTCCTCCAAATATTAACATGCTTGGGCCTTGTGTTCTCATTAACCCCTTATTGTTCATGAGAATGTCCTCTCTTCGGTCTCCTAGGATGAAATGGCAGCCTAGGATCACCATCAGCACGGTACTCTTCATTAGCAGAGCACCTTCTTGGGAAAGAAAAACATTAGCAATTTGCATTATGCTTTGCTCAGTCAGTTTTTTTAGTCTCTTTTCGATCTCAGAAATCTCACTGTTCTCCAAACTCGGATTGGCATATGGAACCATTTGCTTATCCGACTGACATCTCTGTCTCGGGTGCCAGCACCTCAGCTTTCTTGCTTCCATATTGCTAAACTCCTGAAATCGAAATACAAACAAATCAATTCTTATTAGTTTCAAAGGTTTTTATTGAAATATATACGTGATTGCAAAATCGCAGTTCAAAAAGCCCTTAACATAGGGCATTACATTACATAAACAGAATAGAAAAGTGGTGGTACATTCATCAAATCATTGATATTGCTAAGCATGTAAGCACAATTGGTTGGTTACAGACAGTCGATTGATTTACAATTATATCCAGGGGAATATACAGGTTTTTCTGCAGTGTTGCAGGGTGATGTTCAAAAAGAAAGGGCACAGGAGCGAAGACCCAACGTGTGGGAACAGGAAAGCCAGGGCTGCCAGGTTCTAGTAAAGGTATCTGTATTGTCATTTATTATAGCCAAGGTTCGCTCCGAGATTAGGATATCACTAATAATATGATCCGTAAGATCCATTGACAATGTTGGTTACCTCCATTGGCGTGCTATGTGTATGCTTGCGGCCTTGGCTATATGCTGAGAGAGCCTATGTTGGGGAAAAGTCCAACCAGGTGGTTTGTCTCCCAGTAGTAGGAGTAGGGGATCTGGGGAAAGTGGTCTTTCTAGGGCTGTGCTTAGGATAGAAGTAATTTGGTCCCAGTATCTTTTTACGATGGGACAAAACCACCATATATGATCAATAGTCCCTGGCTGGCCACACCCTCTGTAGCACAGATGGGTGTTAGTCCGTGAGATTGCATGCATTTTGGTGGGGGTTATATAGGTTCTGTGTAATATTTTGTAGTTGGTCTCAATATGAGAGAAATAGCTGCTGCCTTTTGTGAGGGTTATGCAGCATTTGGACCAGTGTTTAGGGGTTAATGTGATACCTAAATCTCTTTCCCATTGTAACATTGTACGGGTTTTTGTGAATTCTGCTGGTTGTGAGAGCTGGGAGTAGATATATGAAATAAGGCCTCCTTCTAAAGGGTGTAGAGCACACCAGGCTTCATAGGTGGTCCTGGGGGGGAATGTTATGTTGTTAGGGCATGTTGATTTTATAAAGTGGAAGATTTGTATAGCGTGGAAGTATTCAGAGGGTGGGAAGGAGGTAGTATTTTTAAATTGTTCCCAAGTGGGTGATTTGTCGTTTACTAAGAAGTTTTTGACAGCAACATACCCTTTTTCTTTCCACCATTTGAATGACCCTAGCTCCAGACCAGGAGGGAAATTAGGGTTGCCTATCAGAGGCATTTGGAGGGGGATCTCTGACTGCAGTCCTTTTTGGAGTTTAAGTCTATTCCAGATCATTAAAGAGTGTGCTGTTAGTGGGGAGATTTTTTGGTATTTGGTTGGGGATATGCGTGGTGACCACTGGAGAGCAGAAAATGTGACTGGTTGTAGTAGGCCATTCTCTATTTCAGCCCAAAGGGGAGGGTTGTGATCAGCGTGTATCTGGGCCATTTGTGCTATCTGCGAGGCTCGGTAGTAGCTAAATAAATCTGGTACTCCCATTCCACCTCTGTCTCTGTTCATATACATTATTTTTTGGTTTATCCTAGCTCGCTTATTGTTTGTTATAAACTTGAAAATGGAGAGTTGCAAATCTTTGAGGGAGGTTTTGGTAACTAGGACTGGCAGTGTTCTGAACAGATAGAGTAGACGGGGAAGCAGGGTCATTCTAATCGCCTGGATTCTGCCAGTCCATGATAAGGTGGGCGAGTTCCACTTTAGTAGATCTTGCTTTAGTGAGGCCAGCATTGGTTTGTAATTTAGGTTAAAAAGCTCTTTGGGATTGGTAGAAATTTTGACTCCGAGGTAGGTAATATATTTGTTTTGAAGTGAGAGGCCTAGGGAAGAAGTAATAGCAGTAGCCTGTGTTTTGGTTAGATTGGCAAATAGCACTTCAGACTTGGTAATGTTAAGGGAGAGGCCAGAAACCTTGCCGAATTTTTTCATTAGGTCAATTAAGTTAGGCAAGGATGTATGAGGGGATGTCAGAGTAAGGAGCAGGTCGTTTGCGAACATATTGGCTTTATAATCCGTTCCAGCGACTGATATACCTTGGATGTCGGCTGTGGCGCGTATCTTGGCTGCCAGCGGTTCTATAGTCAAGGCGAAGATGGCAGGCGATAGTGGACAGCCTTGTCGCGTCCAAATCAATTCTTATTAATGATTTGGGTTTCGCCCTGCGGCTTGTACTCTGTACACTTTAAATTGATCAATATATACCGTAATTGATCTCGTTGTTTTATGGTTCTCATGAACTCTGTTTGTTCTTTTTGGTAGACTGGAGCTAAACTCCTCTCCCCTACCTAAGTACTATCCCAAGTACTTACCTGTTTAAAATATGCTCCCACGGACTTCACCTTTGGAAGCTCTCACCTCATTGCAAACCCTCCCCACATCCCCCCTTCTGTACATACTCGGCCGTAGTATGCACAGATTACGGATGCCACACACCTGTTGCTGCTTTGCAGGTGAGCCTGCAATGCTCTTACTCATTTTTGCATTGACTTACCTAGAACTTCATCAATCGCAGCCCTCTCTGCTCGACGCCCTGTTTAGTGTACACTCTGACAAATGTTTGCCAGTTAACCACACAGGGTTCAGGGCTGCGCATGCCTGCATCCGAATCACTGAATGCCCACTTGGTAGGTAGTCCTATGGCAAACACCGTACTGAGACACTGTCACTCTATAAATGGCAATTCTTTGTTTCTTTGTAATTGCCCCATGAACTGCTTTCAGTTCTGTTCTGTGTTAAACTGAATCAGAGCTGGAGAAAAGAAGAGAAAGATATATATTTGACCAATCGGTGGGCGAGGAAAAACACGCTAACAGCTCAGCAATGACCTCTTTGTCAATCTCTGGTCCTGTCCCTGACACAAAAAACTCGAAAAAAACGTTCTGCAGTCGCAGCGACGTACACCTGGATTGGTCAACTCCTTTCTTTCTCTCTTTAACTTTCCCCCTCTCCAACTATGCACTGTCCCCCCCCCCCCCCTATCTCTATTGGGAACACATGCTGCACCGTACTTTAAGGTGCCTCACTTGAAGGAATAATCCCATAAGTAACCCTGTCCAGATACCCCCCCTGATCCACTCTTGCAAATCACTCCCTGGGAAATATCTGACTTCTACGTGTCTCCATGCCCCTGGCTGGAAAACACTTCCTATCCGTGACCATGCAACTTGCTTGGCTCACGTATGCGGACACTCCTTTCCCTGTGCCCAGACTTCTTTTGAGGAACTCATCTGAAAGCCGAGATACTCGGTGGAATATCTCTGTCCCCACTCTGGACCCCCCCCCCCCCCCACCAGCTGCTTCCATGCACGGCGCCGTGTGCACAGCTGTGACGTGGGACCCCCCCAGCACATCCTCCCCCCTGCCATTGGGGCGTGCCTATCAGTGGGCGCTTCCCGCCCCTTCCCCTCCTAATACATCATGAAGGTGGGAGTGGCTTTCTCTGAACTGTGACTCCATTTTGAGTGCTGCTGGAATGCCAACCAAGATGGCTGCTACGTCATCCCCCATAGCAACCTCTCAATCCTATACATTTGTAGAAAGGAAAGATACATGCACACAATACATTTCAGCATATATAGACATTTCAGCATATGGATTTCTTCCAGGAACTTAGCATAATGCTATATAAACTCTCGGATGCCTACAAAAAAACACATAAAAGACAAATTGCACAGCAGTTTGTTAAGTTTCTTATCTCCTCCACCTCAGAAAACGAAACTAAAATCATCTTGGACATGCAGATGGAGAGAAAAAAAAACATGCACTTAACCCTGTGTCATCACACCGCTTCCCACAGAACTTCGATCTTATGACGGCTGAAAAAAAACCATCCTGAACAGAACAACTCTCTCCACAACTACAAAAAAAAAGAATCAAATCATCCCTCTGTTCTCTAACCTATGAGGGAGGCACCTTCGCCACTATAAATACATCAAACTTTACTCGTAGCCGAAAACTATGCCTGGAATGCGGAGTGACAAAAAACTGAACCAATCTTCCAGCTGTTAGCATATGTCTGCAGACACAAACCTTAACGGTGCTCCCCCCAATCTGTAGAGAGGGGGGTGGGGCGCTGTATTGCCCCCCCCCCCCAACTAAACACTGACACTGAACTATGCAAAAATTACAGACAAATAACATATAGCACTAACTGGAACCAACTTGCTTTTCTCTTTCACATCTGTCCGCCTCTCTCCCGTTTCTCTCTCTCTCTGTCCTCTCTCACCCCCTTCCACTGACATACTAGCGGGCGGGTGAAAGCATCCCACATACCCAAGAGAGAAACAAAACAAATACAACCTCTCAGATAAAACGAAGGAAAAACAGCAAGAGAAACCTATGTACGCTGCTCACACTGAAACCGCAGCAGCTTATGCCAGCCCTGTCAGCTCCCCCCCTCCCTAAAAACCCACGGGAGGGAGAGAAAAATTCGCAGCTGCACATACCACACAAAATAAATTATCAACTCCAAATACAATACATCACTTTACAACCAAATAAACAAAACTTTTATACTTGCCAGTTCAGCGGACGTCCTACCCTCGACTGTCGTTCGATCAGCTTTAGCAAATTTTCCCACGGACCTCTGAATGGACTTCCTCCTCGAAGCTGCTGAGTATCTTCGCTCCGTATCTTCGCTCAGTATCTTCGCTCAGCGGATCAACTCCCCTGCGGCATTTGCCAGGCCGGCCTGGGATAGCTTCCAAACTTGGATCCTGTTTAGGCATGCAACTGCGTGTACGGCGCAGTTGAAATTCAAAGTCCAAGAGGTCCGCCGCTGATTACCTCAAACTTCAGGCTGTGTGCAAGCTCATGCACACCACTTATCTGCTCGATAAGCCTGTCCGCGTCTGTCTTCTCCGCTTGTTTCGCTGTGGAATTTCTCGATAGACTGAATACTATCTATGGCCTGGCCCTTTTCTGTCTTGTTTTGACTGCTAGACAGCACTGGGTTCACAGCACCAACTGTTAGAAATCACCTTTTGCTCCGGCACCAGCACCCCCTTAGAGGTGCACCTCACAGAATGTGAGCTGACTCGACTCTCCTCACAGCAAGCATTATAGGAGATATAACTTCTTTAGACTTCCAAGTTCCAAGTTGTTTATTCAGTAAACAGATATACAGATACAGTGCGTTACATCTTAGCAAAGCAGATTCTTGTGTTGCGTTACAGCTTCGTGATTACCTTCCTGCTGAAGGTAATCAGGTCATCTTATATCTATACTACGTTACATCTAGACTACCTATGTAAAGCATACATTATATCAGATTACATAAATAAAGGAAAGTAATTAGGGTTCCAGTCAGTAGATAGAGAGCGTGAAAGTAAGAGTGCCCTCCGTTGGCAAATCCTAAACCTTAATACTGACCAGGAAAGAGTTAAAGAGACTCTGAAGCGAGAATAAATCTCGCTTCAGAGCTCAAAGTTAGCAGGGGCACGTGTGCCCCTGCTAAACCGCCGCTATCGCGCCGCACAAAGGGGGTCCCTTCACCCCCAAACCCACCCCAGCATGACTTGGTCGTGCATTTGGTCGCTCCTGGAGGCAGGGCTAACGGCTGCAGCCCTGCCTCCAGTCGCGTCTATCAGCGGCGCATCGTCGCCTCTCCCCCGCCCCACTCAGTGAAGGAAGACTGAGAGGAGCGGGGGAGAGGCGGAGATACGCGCTAACAGACGCGTGTGCGGCAGGGCTGTGGCGGTCAGCCCTGCCCCAATGGGGAAGCGCTCCCCCGCATTACGGAGGGGATTTGGGGGGACAGGGACCCTCGTGCAGCCGCGGGATAGCAGCGTTTTAGCAGGGGCACAAATGCCCCTGCTATTTAGGAGGTCTGAAACGAGATTTATTCTCGCTTCAGACTCTCTTTAACTGTGTCATCATCTGAACAATCTATGATTGGTTCAGATCCCTTGTGATGTCCTGATACACACCTACTCAATTAATATCCTATGAGCCCCCTTGTCCCAGTTGCAGGAATGTTATATTTTGTAAATATGGCCTAAGTTGATTGTTCCCGTAGTCCATTTGTCTGGGGCAATGTAGGCCTGTTGCCTTCCTTCAGGAACATGTTCTCAGTATCTGCTTGCATCATCTGCTTTAAGCAGACACTGAGATGCTCCTGCTTGCACCTCGAGAATCTCTACTTAAAGGTATACTCTGCGAACAAGCCTTTTACCTAAAACTCAATCCAAATAACTGAGGCCTATTTAAATCATAACAATCCCCCCTAAAATGGCTTGATCCGCTGATCCCTGCTTCTAAACCCAGCAGTACCTGGTTTCTTTTCTTTATGTTTCACTTTTCGATGCTCGTGCTCACACACCTTCTCTGCTCTAGGTGGTTATCCCTGGGAGAGAGGGCAAGACCTCTTGGTCTTCCTGGCTATATGGGAATGCCCTACTTCTAAGTCCCTCTATACCACATTCTCATCATTTGCGTCACTTGCGTATCACTCACAAACTTGCATGATCACAGAAAAGTGAAACTTGTTTGTCTGTTAAGCATCGGAGCAGTGCCAGGTGTCTTCTAAAAGAACGCCTTTATACAATCCGCAGTCCAATTAACTGAGGCCTACTTAAATTATAACATCTCCAACTGGCAAAAACTGTGTAGGAAGCAGGGAAGCTGGCCAGCATCATTGTTTAAATCTTTTTTAGGGAATATCTTTATAAAGAATAAAAGCCTTGCTGAGAATCCCCTATGAAGAGATAGACTAGTCCAAAACCTGTCACTTCTGTCAGATTTCTACTGCCTACTGTAAGTGAAAGCAACATAGGAGAAAATTAATTTATGGCTCATGTTACTCTGGAAAAAATGTACTTCTTATTTGTGTATGTTTGCACATATTTTAAATTTTACAGTTTTTCGCTGTAGTGCCCCTTTAAAAAAGCAAAATATCCTCTACACAAGAAAACATAACGGTATATATCATACCCCAATATATGCAATTTGTCAAGGGTAAGCAATTGCACCTAATGTTATCTATTAGCTCAAGGTGTTCAGTCTGAACACCTATGGGTGAAGGAACCTGGGTTCACTAGTATTGCATCAGAATAGACAGTGCATATCAGGAACATAAGCATTCATATCAAATAAGTAAATAAAGTGCATATAAAGACCAATGTGCAGGATTGAGGATTGACAGGTGCGGTGATGAGGCGACTATGATCGCAGTAACAGTAGGCAGTAATAAGGGTGAGAGGCAATACTATACCCAGACCAGAGGATGAATGGGAGAGCGTGGAGAGGAGATGGGAGCCCCCGGCAGACTGCTCCACCGGTTCCACGGCGTCCAAGCCGCTTTATCAAGAGATGCTAGGGGTTGCTCCCAGTTTGTTCTGCGTCTAGCGCCGATATACAGTATGTAGTGATGCGGTTGGTCACATGTACGCATTTAATTCAGCCGCACATGTGACTAGCCGGAAGTGATGTCATCCACCATGGTAGGCGCTTCCTGTCAGTACGTAACCACGCTGGAACGCAAGGAAGTAGGTATGTATAAGGGAGATATGCATGCAGCACTGTCAATCCCAAATCCAGCTACAACTTGTACTAAGTAATAATCATTATACATGGACAACTATATACAAATAATTTGGCTTCACATATTAAAGATTTCCAAACACATAGATATTACCATATATGATATATTTCGGCATTTAAAGGGGACATGCATAGAAATGACCACAAGTCCATATTATGGTGACAGTTCCAGATATATGGATCCTCCGGCAATATTGAAGGTAATAAGAGTTATAAACGACGTAAACAAACGACGTAATGTTTCCCAAAGCAGAACGTTTTTTTGTTTGTCCAGCCTATTAAAGGGCTAGCACAGTCCAGCCACAAAGTCCAGGTATCGATAGTCCATGGTAATTAAGAGTCCAGAATACAAAGAAAGAAGAGTCCAGAACAAAGGCATCCCACAAGACATGATCATACAAATCATAATCTCCACAAAATAAGCAAAGCAGTGTTAAATACATGATATTATTATAAGAAAGCAGAGAACTCTAGGTCCTCATTTTAACCCTGAGGTGATTAGGTATCAAGATTGTATATCCATCTGGCTTCTTTTTGTAAGAATTTGGTCACCATATCTCCCCTCTGAATAGAACTTTTTACTTGCTCTAGAGTATAGTGCGATATCACAGCAAAAGAATAATCCCTTAATAATTATCAAAGAGGCGGATAAGGGCGGTAACATTGTGATTATTTATTTATTTATTTATTGTATTTATAAAGCGCCAACATATTACGCAGCGCTGAACATTCATTTAGGTTACAGACAATATTTAGGGGTGACATACAGCAATATGACAATACGGGATTAAAAGAAAACCAGATCACACAGCACAGTAGGAGTACCAGGTAATGCTTAGTCAGTCACTGGAGGGGAGCATGGAGATTAGGCGAGTTAGGTTCACTCAGATGCATAGCATTGGTTCACAGTAATGGAGGTGCATGATCAGGTAGGACACAAAAGGAGAAGGACCCTGCCCAAAGGCTTACAATCTAGTGGGAGAGGTAAGGACACGAACGGTAGGGGATCAGAGTTCAGCTGTGGGTTTAGAGCACTTGTGAGGGGTAGTAGGCCAGAGTGAAAAGGTGAGTTTTGAGGGCTTTCTTGAAGATGATGAAGGAGGGGGCTGCCCTAATGGGTGGAGGTAGGGAGTTCCATAGTGTTGGAGCAGCCCTTCAGAAGTCCTGGAGGCGTGCATGGGACTGGTTGATGCGGGGGGTGGTTAGGCGAAGTTCATTGGAACAGCGTAGTGAGCGGCTAGGTGTGTACCTCTGAGTAAGATCGGAAATGTAGGTTGGCAGGTTTGTTTTGTGGACAGATTTGTAGGTCAGACACAGACATATATATATATATATATACACACTGACACACACACACACACACACACACACACACACACACACACACACACACACACACACACACACACACACACATATATATGCCACCTGCACCGACCTCTGTCTGGATTTTGACTCTCTGCCTGCCTCCTGCACCGACTTCTGCCTGGATTTTGACTACTCTCTGCCTGCCTTATTTGTACAGTTTCACCAATTTTTAAGTTTTTTCATAAATGTAATACAACAAATGTGTGTTCTAGTCTTATTTATATGCAGAATGTCTACCAGGCTTTTATTCTGGCATATTTTGGTAAGTTATGACTTAAGAATCTGGCCTGTGGAGATGTACCTTGCAGAGGCATATAGCCAGTTAAACAATACAAATAACTATGTTGTCCTTCCAGGAGATCCTACCTCATACTATCAGGTACAATTGGAAAATTTATTGGGGGAAGCTAGATGACAATGTGGAGTTATAACCCCTCTAGAATATGAATATCTGCACCCCAAGACACCCACTATCGCCACCTTCTATATGTTACCAAAGGTACATAAAACGATAACTAACCCTCCGGGCAGACCTATAATATCTGGCATTAACAGTCTGACAGCACCATCCTGTGCCTTTCTCGATTTTTTTCTTGCAGCATCATGTTACCTAACTTGACTCATACCTTCGGGATAGTCAGGACCTTCTATGCATCATAGAGGGTATCACATTTTATACATTCGCTTACTTGCGATGTTGAATCTTTATACACGATCAATAAAAAATGATCCGCACACCAGACAGTGATTTGCTCAAAAATTGTATTATATTAGAAAAGTCAAATGCAAGAAAATGACAGACATATAAGGCTATTATAGCCTATGAACATCAGCAGCTATTGACACAATGGTTATACAAAATATACATAGGTTGTAACAGGTTCACACAAGCAAGTAATATGGTATACAAGCTGAGTCCATAGAATAAAGCAATGGTACAAACTGCATGCATGTGAATGACGGACTCGCACTACCAATAGTATCCAAGTGAGACCTAGCTCATGAATCCAAAAGCCCTGACAGCGCTGTTTCGTATACCTTTCTCAAAGGGTTCTGGATCTTAGGATCAGGCTGCTGTAGATAGTATCGGCATCTAGTTTTAATTCTATATCCCCACCCCTTGCCAATGGACGCACTAATTCAATGACCCTGAATCTGAGTTGGGGCACATTGTGCCCTGCCTCCATAAAGTGTTTAGCGACTGGAGAGTCCACATTGTAGCAACGAATGTTGCTACGATGTTCGCTAATGCGCGTTCTAATATCTCGCGTAGTCTGGCCCACATACAATTTACCACAAGGGCAAATGAGACAATAGACAACATTACTACGATAAATCAAAACTGGACCATTGCGACTTCCAGCACTGTTTCCTTGTTATGTGTTATTGTTTTGTGCAGAAGTCTCCCGGCGCCGAGTGCCCGGTGTGCGCATGCGCGGCGGCCATTTTAGGGTTGGTATTCCCTTCCCATGGTGGTTGGCGGCATGTCACCGAGCTCCGCGCGACCGGAAGTGACGCGATGACGCCGCGGCGATTACGCAGCGTGAGGTCAGACGCGTCAGGGTCCGGCCCCGGTGTCCAGTTCGGCAAGTGAGGGCTTTAGGGACTATTTAAACAACGCTAGATGCCGATACTATCTACAGCAGCCTGATCCTAAGATCCAGAACCCTTTGAGAAAGGTATACGAAACAGCGCTGTCAGGGCTTTTGGATTCATGAGCTAGGTCTCACTTGGATACTATTGGTAGTGCGAGTCCGTCATTCACATGCATGCAGTTTGTACCATTGCTTTATTCTATGGACTCAGCTTGTATACCATATTTCTTGCTTGTGTGAACCTGTTACAACCTATGTATATTTTGTATAACCATTGTGTCAATAGCTGCTGATGTTAATAGGCTATAATAGCCTTATATGTCTGTCATTTTCTTGCATTTGACTTTTCTAATATAATACAATTTTTGAGCAAATCACTGTCTGGTGTGCGGATCATTTTTTATTGATTTTGCTATTTATGGTTGTGGTTTGACCCACGATCCAGCACCCATGTAAAAAAACAGCCTCATATAAATTTGTCGTTGTTTTATGCAAATTTGTGCATCAGGTGTGCAAACCTTTTTTTGATTAAATTAATCTTTATACACGAACATATCTCATCAATAGGCGATTGACACCACCAGATACTTCTTACAAATGTAAGATCAAATGAACTCGGAACTCCATGAATTTCTATTAAGTTTACTACAGTATGTATTGAACCACAACTATTTCATATTCAATGGGAAATACTACAAACAAGTATGTGGCGTAGCCATGGGTGCCAAATGCGCAGTGGCCGTAGCTAATTTATTCTTGGGATTTTAGGAACGTGAGATAGTATTTAGCGAACAATATGTGGCATACCATCCCTACATACTGGGATGGTATTGTTACATAGATGATCTGCTGATTATGTGGAATGGTCCAGCTGAGATCTGTAAACAATTCATCGCCCATCTTAATAACAATAATATGAAAATATTTCTTACTATGCAAATGTCCCCAGTTGAAGCAGAGTTTCTCGATGTGAAAATTAAGATATAAGATGATGGATCATTGTCCTCTGACCTCTTCCGCAAACCAACCTTAGTAAATAGTCTACTGCTTTATCAGAGTGCACATAACAAATCATTGAAAAATAATATACCTGTCAGCCAATTGTTTAGACTTAGAAGATTGTGTACTACTGTGTACTATCATGATTTTTACAGACAAGCAGATGACCTTAAAAAGAGGTTCCAGGAACATGGATACCCCAGGAGAGTAATCAAGCAAGCATTTCATAGAGTCCAGTTAAAATCATGCAGTGATCTCATCAACCACAGACCAAAGAAAAACGATACACTGGTAAGACTCAGCACTATGTACAATAATGGCTGGCCTCAAATTTATAAAGCTCTGCGAGGAGCATGGCCCATCCTTCTGTCTGATGAGAACCTGAAAAGGCATGTGACACCCTATCCTTCTATTACAGACAAAAAAAGTTCCACACTCAGAGACAAACTATGCCCCAGCCACTTTAGAAACATCATGGGGAAAACAAAGGGCTTTTTGGTGTTTGGAAGTTACCCCGGTGGGGAATGTAACGTATGTCCATTCATGAGACAGCAAAAATCAATCAGTGACTTATCAGGCTCAAAAACTTTCCCTTTAAAACAATACATAAATTGCAAATCTACTGGAGTCATTTATGCAATTAAATGCACATGCCCCAAACTATATATTGGTCAGACAAAAAAAATCCTTAAAAAAAAACCATATACAACAGCATTTATCCAACATCAGATTAGCAAAGAGGGACTATAATGATGGGAAGACACTCACACCCGTTGCTGACCATTTTCTACGTGTACATAATTCTTCTTATGCAAATTTACAAATGTATGGTCTAGAGCAAGTAAAAAGTTCTATTCGGAACGTCGGGGTAAACGCTCCCATTCAAGTGAATGGGAGCGTTTACACCGAGCTTTTGCGCGCTTTTACCCGAACGCGGCGTTCGGGTTCCGGTTTTCGTTAGCGCTCGAGCTGCCCCTGGAAGCGACATGTTGCTTCCAGGGAGCGGCCAACCGCGACGGCTAATGTTCCCCTAGGGGAAAAAAAAACGCGACCGCATCGGAACGCGACCGAAGGCTACTGAAAGCCTGACCGCACAGCCGCTGCAATGCCCCCAGACGCGACGCCACGCAGACGTCCGTCTGAACCAGCCCTTAAGCCCTAGCAGCAAGCCCTAGTTCTACACAGTCCTATATATGTGTCAGGCATTTTGTGTTTTTGTTGGAGCCAGCCCTTCTGATCTGTTGTAATGATAAGCATCACCAGCACTTCACCTCTTCCCAGGACACACACACAGCTTATCCTGTCATAGCTCTGGGGAGACTGACAGAGTTCTTTGCCTGCAAGAAATAAACTCTTACCTACATGATCAGCAGAGTCAATTTCTTATAATTGAGAGCCAATATCTGCAAACCACAAGCTCTGTGTATGTTGCACATGGCATACAGTATGTACATTTTGTATAGGAAAAATCACAGTGTGTTTGCCCCAAAATAAGACTGATGGATATAACTTCTTAGGCTACACAAAGGACAGGCAGACTAGTCTGTGTTAGACTGAACTCTGCTGAGGAACCAACGAGCACAGAACCGCGCCGAAAAATGGGTGTGGTCATGAACCAGAATGTGGGTGTGGTCGTGGGTGGAGACAAGTTTACATGAACTTAGCAATGGTGGGACATTAGATTAGGACAGTGGTGGCGAACCTTTTGGAGGTCGAGTGCCCAAACTGTAAAGTCACTTTACTATCACAAAGTGCCAACAGCAATTTAAACTAAATACAAACGTTTTAACTCATACATGAACATTAAAGAAAATTCAAGTTGAAAATAAACTGTGAAGATAAACAATTTCATCTATCCGACTCCTGAAAAATGTAATCATTTTTTTTAGAACCTCCCAGTTTCATTTTCTGTTTTAAAAAGCTGAAAAAGTAGGCTTAATGCTATTGTCTCATATGATCATGATTCATCTTTTTCCATAGTCTCGCAGTTACCAATCATGTGACCCCCAACAAGACAAATTCAGCAATCATGAGGCCCCCCCAACAAGACAAATTCAGCAATCATGAGGCCCCCAACAAGACAAATTCAGCAATCATGAGGCCCCCAACGAGACAAATTCAGTAACCATGAGGCCCCTAACAAGACAAATTCAGCAGTCATGAGGCACATAAATAGACAGCATTTCACATAAATAGGCAGAATGCCCCCTTAACATGGTAGACACCTCTCACCTGGCAGCAGTTCCCCAAAATACACTCAATCTGACAGCAGTGGTTCCCCAAAAATAGGTAGCTCCAGGTCTATAGGTGTCCCCAGAATAGGTGGCCAGTGGTATAGATGTCCCCAGAATAGGTGGCAAGTGGTAGAGATGTCCCCAGAACAGGTAGCCAGGGGTATATGTGCCCAGTATATGTAGGCAGGGGTATATGTGCCCAGTATATGTAGGCAGGGGTATCTGTGCCCAGTATATGTAGGCAGGGGTATATGTGCCCAGTATATGTAGTCAGGGGTATATGTGCCCAGTATATGTAGCCAGGGGTATATGTGCACAGTATATGTAGCCAGGGGTATATGTGCCCAGTATATGTAGCCAGGGGTATATGTCCCAAGTATATGTAGCCAGGGGTATATGTCCTCAGTATATGTAGACAGAGGTATAGATGACCCCTGTATATGTAGTCAGGGGTATATGTGCCCAGTATATGTAGTCAAGGGTATATGTGCCCAGTATATGTAGGCAGGGGTATATGTGCCCAGTATATGTAGGCAGGGGTATATGTGCCCAGTATATGTAGTCAGGGGTATATGTGCCCAGTATATGTAGCCAGGGGTATATATCCCCAGTATATGTAGCCAGGGGTATATGTCCTCAGTATATGTAGACAGACGTATAGATGACCCCAGTATATGTAGCCAGGGGTATATGTCCCCAGTATATGTAGCCAGGGGTATATGTCCCCAGTATATTTAGGCAGGTGTATATGTCCCAGTATATGTAGGCAGGTGTATATGTCCCAGTATATGTAGCCAGGGGTATATGTCCCCAGTATATGTAGCCAGGGGTATATGTCCCCAGTATATGTAGCCAGGGGGTATATGTCCCCAGTATATGTAGCCAGGGGTATATGTCCCAGTATATGTAGGCAGGTGTATATGTCCCCAGTATATGTAGCCAGGGGTATATGTCCCCAGTATATGTAGCCAGGGGTATATGTCCCCAGTATATGTAGCCAGGGGTATATGTCCCCAGTATATGTAGCCAGGGGTATATGTCCCCAGTATATGTAGCCAGGGGTATATGTCCCCAGTATATGTAGCCAGGGGTATATGTCCCCAGTATATGTAGCCATGGGTATATGTCCCAGTATATGTAGGCAGGGGTATATGTCCCAGTATATGTAGGCAGGGGTATATGTGCCCAGTATATGTAGTCAGGGGTATATGTGCCCAGTATATGTAGCCAGGGGTATATGTGCACAGTATATGTAGCCAGGGGTATATGTGCCCAGTATATGAAGGCAGGGGTATATGTCCCCAGTATATGTAGCCAGGGGTATATGTCCCCAGTATATGTAGACAGAGGTATAGATTACCCCAGTATATGTAGTCAGGGGTATATGTGCCCAGTATATGTAGCCAGGGGTATATGTGCCCAGTATATGTAGTCAAGGGTATATGTGCCCAGTATATGTATTCAAGGGTATATGTGCCAAGTATATGTAGTCAGAGGGATATGTCCCCAGTATATGTAGCCAGGGGTATATGTCCCAGTATATGTAGGCAGGTGTATATGTCCCAGTATATGTAGCCAGGGGTATGTGTCCCAGTATATGTAGCCAGGGGTATATGTCCCCAGTATATGTAGGCAGGTGTATATGTCCCAGTATATTTAGCCAGAGGTATATGTCCCAGTATATGTAGCCAGGGGTATATGTCCCCAGTATATGTAGCCAGGGGGTATATGTCCCCAGTATATGTAGCCAGGGGGTATATGTCCCCAGTATATGTAGCCAGGGGGTATATGTCCCCAGTATATGTAGCCAGGGGGTATATGTCCCTAGTATATGTAGCCAGTGGGTATATGTCCAAAGTATATGTAGCCAGGGGTATATGTCCCAGTATATGTAGGCAGGGGTATATGTCCCAGTATATGTAGGCAGGGGTATATGTCTCAGTATATGTAGGCAGGGGTATATGTCCCAGTATATGTAGGCAGGTGTATATGTCCCCAGTATATGTAGCCAGGGGTATATGTCCCCAGTATATGTAGCCAGGGGTATATGTCCCCAGTATATGTAGCCAGGGGTATATGTCCCCAGTATATGTAGCCATGGGTATATGTCCCAGTATATGTAGGCAGGGGTATATGTCCCAGTATATGTAGGCAGGGGTATATGTCCCAGTATATGTAGGCAGGTGTATATGTCCTCAGTATATGTAGGCAAGTGTATATGTCGCCAGTATATGTAGGCAGGTGTATATGTCCCCAGTATATGTAGGCAGGTGTATATGTCCCCAGTATATGTAGGCAGGTGTATATGCCCCAGTATATGTAGGCAGGTGTATATGTCCAAGTATATGTAGGCAGGTGTATATGTGCCCAGTATATGTAGGCAGGTGTATATGTCCCCAAAATAGGTAGCCAGGTGTGCCCCAGCAGGAGGGGAGCAGCGCAGAGAAGAGGGAGAGCTATGGGCATAGTGGGGAAGGGTGGACGTCCTCACCTTAGGGGGCTCTACCTCCCTCGCTCGCTCTCCCCTCCGGAGTCCGGAATGAAATGTGCAGTGGTTGGGCAGCGGACGGAACTTACCTTGTCTCGTCGCAGGCGCCGGATGGATTAGCCGCTACTCTGGTCTGGTCCAGACCAGAGTGCGGCACCAGAACTTCCGGCGCAGGAGCAAGACGAGGTAAGTTCCGCCTGCTGCCCAGCCGCTGCACACTTCGTTCTGGACTCCGGAGGGGAGAGCGAGCGAGGGAGGTAGAGCCCCCTAAGGTGAGGGAAGGGGGGGGGGGAGACGTCCGCCCTTCCCCGCTATGCCCATAGCTCTCCCTCTTCTCTGCGCTGCTCCCCTTCTGCTGGCCGCATGGGCACACGGCCGGGGGTGCAGCGGGCGGCCAGGGTCGGGCAGATGCCCCAATTTGCCATACATGCGGACGCCCATGATGGGATGGCAGCTGCAATGTCTGGACGTGTAGTGGTTGCAATGTAGAGAAATGTCCCCACTGCTTGTCTGTACTGTTCATTAGATGTGAGAAGATCATCTTCTCCTTCTAACTTTGGATAGGCTGTATCCATAGGTGTGCTTGTTCCTTTTGCCTCTGTCATGTTGAATTGCTGAAGAATAGACTAAATTTTTGCACTCTGGTTTAACAGGAAGCTTCCATCTTTCTCACGCTGGATGTCAATTCCAAGATAATATGTCACTTCTCCTAGGTCTTTTGTTTCAAAATGCTTGTTGAGTACTCCTGTTGCTGATCTCTTTGGCTGCATTAGTAATTAAATCACACACCTGAAACAAGCATGCAGCTAATCCAGTCTGACTTCAGTCAGAGCACCTGATCTGCATGCTTGTTGTGGGGCTGTGGCTAAAAGTATTAGAGACACAGGATCAGCAGGAGAGTCAGGCAACTGGCATTATTTTAAAAGGAAAAATCCATATCCTTCTCAGTTTAGGTTCAGGTTCAATTTAGGGGTTCAGTTTGGGGGGGGGGGGGGTTTGGGAGATTTGCGGCGCGCATAGCCATGACATTGTATGGGCGGAGCTAACGTAATGATGTAACAGCGAGGCATAAGAAAGCACTGTTTACGCCATGATGTGGTGAAAGAAGGATTCGCATCATGGGTGTGCAGAAGCTGTCTGATGCTATTTAATAGTATACCGTAACCCCAAAGCAGCAAATCTAGCCAACTATGACCATTAAATAATAAATGCAGCAACAGTTACCCCAGACACCAGAAAATAAACACAATGTGGGCAGCATTTCACCTGCAAAAGAAAGAATTTACTCACCTGACAGGAGAAGTCCCCTCACCCGGCCGGCCCCTGGTGTGCAGCTCCCCCGACGATCCTCCTGCTCACATCTCCCGCGCTGAATGAAATAGCAGGGCTACAGGTAGAGATGGCCTGAACCTCCGATTTTCGGTTCGCGAACCGAGTTTGTGAACTTCCGCAAACGTTCGGTTCGCACGAACTTTCGCGAACCGCAATAGACTTCAATGGGGAGGCAAACTTGGAAAACTAGAAAAAATTATGCTGGCCACAAAAGTGATGGAAAAGATGTTTTAAGGGGTCTAACACCTGGAGGGGGGCATGGCGGAGTGGGATACATGCCAAAAGTCCCGGGGAAAAATCTGGATTTGACGCAAAGCAGCGTTTTATAGGCATAAATCACATTGAATGCTAAATAGCAGGCCTAAAGTGCTTTAAAACATCTTGCATGTGTATACATCAATCAGGGAGTGTAATTAGTGTAATGCTTCACACTGACACACCAAACTCACTGTGTAACGCACCGCAAACAACTATTTGTGTAGTGACGGCCGTGCTGGACTACTGCGCACCATGACGAGAGTGCAGGTGATGGAGGCTTTCCAGCCCATCTGGTCCCACTGGGCTGAGGTAGCTGAATGACAGAGCAGTGACTGTCCAGCCAGAGCCGGATTAAGGCCAAATGGGGCCCTAAACAAAGTAGCAGATTTGGGCCCCCCCTCCCTCAACCCCCCCCCCCCCTTTGTAGTAAACCCAAGGGAACGCCTTCAGCTACTCACGGAAGAATAACCTTATGCTGGTAATACACGTCTCAATTCTGAGCCATTTAGATGGCTCGATAGATAATTTCCGACATGTCCGATCTACCGCCCGATCGTTTCCGTGCTCGATTCTGCATTGGGGACAATGGAAAAAGGTAAGAAAAACGAGCAGAAGATAAGAGAATCGCCCGCAGAATTGAGCGCGGAAAACGATCGGGCGTATAATCGAGCGGCATAATCAAGCCGCTATATACACATGATATATATGCATACACACAGACACATACATACATACAGTGGTGTGAAAAGCTATTTGCCCCCTTCCTGATTTCTTATTCTTTTGCATGTTTGTCACAAACAAATGTTTCTGCTCATCAAAAACCGTTAACTATTAGTCAAAGATAACATAATTGAACACAAAATGCAGTTTTAAATGATGGTTTTTATTATTTAGTGAGAAAAAAACCTCAAAACCTACATGGCCCTGTGTGAAAAAGAAATTGCCCCCTGAACCTAATAACTGGTTGGGCCACCCTTAGCAGCAATAACTGCAATTAACTGCGATAACTTGCAACAAGTCTTTTACAGCACTCTGGAGAAATTTTGGCCAACTCATCTTTGCAGAATTGTTGTAATTCAGCTTTATTTGAGGGTTTTCTAGCATGAACTGCCTTTTAAGGTCATGCCACAACATCTCAATAGGATTCAGGTCAGAACTTTGACTAGGCCACTCCAAAGTCTTCCTTTTGTTTTTCTTCAGCCATTCAGAGGTGGATTTGCTGGTGTGTTTTGGGTCATTGTCCTGCTGCAGCACCCAAGATCGCTTCAGCTTGAGTTGACGAACAGATGGCCGGACATTCTCCTTCAGGATTTTTGGTAGACAGTAGAATTCATGGTTCCATCTATCACAGCAAGCCTTCCAGATCCTGAAGCAGCAAAACAACCCCAGACCATCACACTACCACCACCATATTTTACTGTTGATATGATGTTCTTTTGCCGAAATGCTGTGTTACTTTTACGCCAGATGTAACGGGACACGCATCTTCCAAAAAGTTCAACTTTATTTTCTCAAAAGTCTTGGCAATCATTGAGATGCTTTTTAGCAAAATTGAGATGAGCCTTAATGTTGTTTTTGCTTAAAAGTGGTTTGCGCCTTGGATATCTGCCATGCAGGCCGTTTTTGCCCAGTCTCTTTCTTATGGTGGAGTTGTGAACACTGACCTTAATTGAGGCAAGTGAGGCCTGCAGTTCTTTAGATGTTGTCCTGGGGTCTTTTGTGGCCTCTCGGATGAGTTTTCTCTGCGCTTTTGGTCGGCCGGCCACTACTGGGAACGTTCATCACTGTTCCATGTTTTTGCCATTTGTGGATAATGGCTCTCACTGTGGTTCGCTGGAGTCCCAAAGCTTTAGAAACGGCTTTATAACCTTTACCAGACTGAGAGATCTCAATTACTTTTGTTTTCTCATTTGTTACTGAATTTCTTTGGATCTTGGCATGATGTCTAGCTTTTGAGGTGCTTTTGGTCTACTTCTCTGTGTCAGATAGCTCCTATTTAAGTGATTTCTTGATTGAAACAGGTGTGGCAGTAATCAGGCCTCGGGGTGACTACAGAAATTGAACTCAGGTGTGATAAACCACAGTTAAGTTATTTTTTAACAAGGGGGGGCAATCACTTTTTCACACAGGGCCATGTAGATTTGGAGTTTTTTTTCTCACTAAATAATAAAAACCATCATTTAAAACTGCATTTTGTGTTCAATTATGTTATCTTTAACTAATAGTTAAAAGTTTTTGATGAGCAGAAGCATTTAAGTGTGACAAACATGCAAAAGAATAAGAAATCTGGAAGGGAGCAAATAGTTTTTCACACCACTGTATAGTGTGTATAGATATATATATATACATATAGTGTGTGTGTATATATATATATATATATATATATATATATATATATATATTACACATTACACATATACATATATTTCCACATCAGTCACATTATAAGTTTCATTGAAATTATTTGACACCTGCTGACTGTGGCTGTTGTGTTGCCTGTCTCCTCTCACACTGACCTGCGCTGTGCTCTACACCGAGCTGAGGCTGAGCCACTGAGCGCTAACTGAGAGGAGGGAGGGCGAGGGCCAATGACGTCAGCATCAGCAGCAGCTGACATGATGAAGAGGGCGATATGTACGTACAGGGAGGCGCACGCTGATTCGCTGAGGCCTTGACTCGAGTGGAGAGCGTCTGTTTGCCATGGCAACAGCGATGCTCAGCCAGCAGGGTCGGACTGAGACCATTGGGGCCCACCAGAGAAATTGCAGTCTAGGGCCCACCCAGCCTATGACTCGGAGGTGAAGCACACATACCCAACCTTAAGCATCAGAACACTGTAACATGCTGCAGAAGCTGCCAGAGCTATAGAAATACATAAAAGGGTGGGACATTAGACTGTGCCTATTGTAGGGATTCGATTGTGAGGACAGTCAGTGACATGACCATGTATTCTGCACAGTGCTGCAGAAGATGCCAGTGCTATATCAATACATAATAATAATATGGTAGGACATTAGACTATGACTATGGCAGGATTAGAGTGTGAGCTCCTCTGCGGACAGTCAGTGACATGACTATGTACTCTGTAATGTGCTGCAGGAGATGTCAGTGCTATATAAATACATAATAATTATATGGTAGGACACTAGACTATGACTATGGTAGGATTAGACTGTGAGCTGAGCTCCCCTGAGGACAGTCAGTGACATGACTATGTACTCTGTACAGTGCTGCAGAAGATGTCAGTGCTAGATAAGTACATAATAATTAATACATTCAGAGAGGGAAGTTTGGCACAAGATGAGGGTTGGTGGACATAAATATATATTTATTTTATTGTATTTATAAAGCGCCAACATATTTGGCAGCGCTGAGAGTATAGAGTGAGAAAAAGAGAAATGGTGAACAAAAAGTCCAAGAGTAGATAGAAAGAAAGTTTTAGAGGGTGGACACAGGGAGCTAGAGCAAGAGGTTGTCAATAGCAAGAAAGGAGGACAGCAGGGGTTGGGTCCCCGGGTCTAATCTCAGCTAGGGCACTATCTACATGGAGTTTGTATGTTCTCCCCGTGTCTGCGTGGGTTTTTTCCGGGCACTCTGGTTTCCTCCCATATCCCAAAAACATACAGATGAGTTAATTGGCTTCTCACTGAAAAAAATTGGCCCTAGATTACGATACATACACTATATGATAAATACATAGACATTAGATTGTGACCTCTGAGGGACCAGTAAGTGACAAAACAATATACGCTGTACAGCACTGAAGATGTTGGCATTATATAAATACTAAATAATAATAAGAGAAGATTAGAGAGGGACAAAATGTGGAGGGAACACAAGAGAGTGTGAAAAGAGAGCATGAGGTAAAGTGGAAAAAGACAGAGAGTGAACTGAGAGCAAAGAAGGCTAGAGAGTATTATACTTTTATATACTGTAGGGCTTATACAATACCATACCAGGCACAATGTTGCAGAGTATAACAAGCCTGCTTTCCCCCAAATCAACTCCCTGTGCCATTACTCTGTGTGGAAGAGCAGGGTGCTGGGATAGGGAGCCTGTCATGGAGGCAGGGAACACACTTGTCTTTCAGTTTTCTGTGCGCGTTTTCCTGCATACTTTTTCTGCACACCAAGTGTGTCTTTATGCAGGAAAACACGCGCGTTTTTTCATACAAGCTGAAGAATGGCCTGTAGCGAGATAGTGCAACGCATGGAGTGTAGGGCCCCATGATAGTGCTAGATTCGGCTGTGAGGGGGTTAATAGTAGTAGGTGGGGCTGTAGGAGGTGGCCGGGCAATGCGCATCATAGCGCGTGCTCAGGAGAGGAGGAGGGAGGAAGTGACGTCAGGAGGAAGTGACGTCGCGAGTGGCAGACACACGGGGGCAGCAAGGCGGCAGGACGTGTATCGGAGCCTGCAATATAGTGCGTCATGGCGGACACGGTGGAGGACTTACTCCGACTTGTGCGGACGGAGGCGGAATCGCGGGGCCCCCAGTGGGTCTCAATGCAGATGGCGGGAGGCGGATCGGCGCCTCGCTCCAGCGCGTGGGTGACTCGCCCGCCCAACAGGCTGAGTCCTGCCGCATCCCCGCGGCCTAACCGGCGCTCAGGAAGCCCCATCTCAACCCCTCCTGCACCCAATCCAAAGCGGCCAGCGAAATCTCGCAAGGGCCAAACTCCGGCGGCAGCAGGGAGCGGACCGAGAGGGACAGAGGCATCAAGAGCAGCAGGTGGGTCAGAGGTGGAGCAGTGTGATGCAGACGGCAGGGCACCGGATGTAGCCCGTGAGCTCGTGCTAGCAGGCCCCAGCAACGTGCCCCAGGCCTCACAAGCTGACCAACGGCAGGGGCACAGGAGTTCTTCAGGAGCTGCAGCAGCCACGGCTGGGCCTAGCCAGGAACAGGTCAAAGATACTCAACGGCAGACATCTGGAAAGGGAAAAGGAGCCAAGGGGGCCCAGAAGAAGGGAAACGCCCAACCTCATGGTCGTGGTTTGAGTAGCAGAGAGAGCAGCGGCTCGCGCACTAAGGGTGTGCGGAGTCATCATTCTTCAACCAGCAGGGCGTCTTCTGGCAGTCGAAGCGGACTGGTGCCTATTGCCTATCAGCCAGGACGTGGCAATGAGTCGCATAACGAAGAAGCATCATCTCAGTCGGAGGAGGATCTCGACGGTGGGGGTTCAGAGCGATCCAGGGGTTCGGCTGGTCGGGACAGACGTCCGGTGCAGTCAGGTGAGATTAATTTAATTCATTCCCTTCCTAGGGCACATAATGTTGCAGATAACAGTGTTTTAGCGTTAGCCAATGCTAGTGGGTTGGTAGCCCCTCAGTCTGCAAGGGACAATGCAGTTGTACCGGCGTTGTCCTTTGCGAACACACTTCTTATGGGGATTCGGCCTCCCCACATCATCGGGTGCGTTTCCGCAGGGAGCATAGAGAGGATTTGCAAATGTGGAGGGTTTTCCTTTCCAGTTTTAATGGTCGATCGGTTTGGATGGAAGATAGCATTTTGCATCATGACCTGGAGCTTTTCACCGACGCGGCGGGCGCTCATGGTTACGGGGCATTTTTTGCAGGCAGCTGGAGTGCGGCGGAATGGCCCGAGGATTGGAAACAAGCTGGGTTTACCAAAAACTTGATGCTCCTGGAGCTTTTTCCCATAGTGGTGGCAGCAGTTATATGGGGCCCGAGGCTGGCTAATAAAAAAATGTAGTTCAACTGCGATAATTTGGGGGTGGTCACGGCTATTAACCAGGTGTCAGCTTCTTCGGTGCTGGTAATTCGGCTACTGAGGTACTTGGTTCTGGTTTGCCTACGGTTTAACACAGTGGCGGACACAGGCAGCAGTGGGCCCCTGTGCAAAATATCAATTGTGGGCCCCCCTGACCTGCGGCGCGCGAAGCGCGCCGCGGCAAAAAATGGGCGTGGCTATAACCTACGACGCGCGAAGCACGCTGCAGCAAAAAATGGGTGTGGATAGAACCTGCGGCGCGTAGCGCCGCGGCAAAAAATGGGCGTGGCAATGACCGGATAAGGGCGGAGCTAACTGTAATTTAAAGTGATCCCGGGGTGAGAGTGATATGGAGGCTGCCATATTTATTTCCTTTTAAACAATACTAGTTGCCTGGCGGCCCTGCTGATCTATTTGGCTGCAGTAATAAACTGAATTACACCAGCAACAAGCATGCAGCTTAATCTTCTCAGTTCTGACAATATTGTCAGAAACCCCTGACCTGCTGCATGCTTGTTCAGGGTCTATGGTTGAAAGAATAAGAGGCAGAGGACCAGAACGGCAACCAGGCAACTGGTATTGCTTAAAAGGAGAGAAATATGGCAGCCTCAATATTATTCTCACCTCAGGTTCCCTTGAAAAGTGCAACGCAAAGACAGTGGGCCCAGGTTTTGGTGACCCTTTCCCCAGAAAATTCACATAATGTGAGCAGGTTTTCTCATGAAAATACACATAATGTGAGCAGATATGCCCAGAAAATACGTGCAATCATGTCGGCAGATATGCCCAGAAAATACGTGCAATCATGTCGGCAGATATGCCCAGAAAATACGTGCAATCATGTCGGCAGATATGCCCAGAAAATACGTGCAATCATGTCGGCAGATATGCCCAGAAAATACGTGCAATCATGTCGGCAGATATGCCCAGAAAATACGTGCAATCATGTCGGCAGATATGCCCAGAAAATACGTGCAATCATGTCGGCAGATATGCCCAGAAAATACGTGCAATCATGTCGGCAGATATGCCCAGAAAATACGTGCAATCATGTCGGCAGATATGCCCAGAAAATACGTGCAATCATGTCGGCAGATATGCCCAGAAAATACGTGCAATCATGTCGGCAGATATGCCCAGAAAATACGTGCAATCATGTCGGCAGATATGCCCAGAAAATACGTGCAATCATGTCGGCAGATATGCCCAGAAAATACGTGCAATCATGTCGGCAGATATGCCCAGAAAATACGTGCAATCATGTCGGCAGATTTGCCCAGAAAACACATGCAATCATGTAGCAAATTTGCCCAGAACATACATGCAATCATGTGGCAGACCTGCCCAGAACATACACGCAATCATGTGGCAGACCTGCCCAGAACATACACCTGCTAAAATAAATAATAAAAAAAACCATTTACTCACCTGCAGCAGCAGACCTCCTGTCCCAGCCTCCATCCAGCGCGCAGCTCCCATGGGTGGTTGGGTGGATAGGTAGCCTGGTGGGTAGGTAGGTAGGCAGCCCTTAGCCGGGTGGGTAAGTAGCCTGGTGGGTGGCTGGGTAGCTGGGTAGCCTGGTGGGTAGGTAGCCTGGTGGGTGGGTAGGTGGGTGGTTAGGTAGCTGGGTGGGTGGAAGGTAGCCTGGTGGGTCTTTAGGTAGGTAGCCTGGTGGGTTGGTAGGTAGCCGGGTGGGTAGGTAGGTAGGTAGCCTGGTGGGTGGGTAGGTAGCCGGGTGGGTGTGTAGGTAGCCGGGTGGGTGGTTAGGTAGCCGGGTGGGTGGTTGGGTAGCCGGGTGGGTGGGTAGCCAGGTGGGTGGGTAGCCAGGTGGGTAGGTAGCCGGGTGGGTAGGTAGCCGGGTGGGTAGGTAGCCAGGTGGGTAGGTAGCCGGGTGGGTAGGTAGCCGGGTGGGTAGGTAGCCGGCAGGGTGGTTAGGTAGCTGGGTGGGTAGGTAGACGGGTGGGTGGTTAGGTAGCCGGGTGGGTAGATGTGTGGGTGGTTAGGTAGCCGGGTGGGTAGCCGGGTGGGTGGTTAGGTAGCCGGGTAGGTAGCTGGGTGGGTAGGTAGCCGGGTGGGTGGGTAGGTATCCGGGTGGGTGGGTAGGTAGCCGGCAGGGTGGTTAGGTAGCTGGGTGGGTAGGTAGCCGGGTGGGTAGACGGGTGGGTGGCTAGGTAGCCGGGTGGGTAGGTAGCCGGGTGAGTGCGTAGATGTGTGGGTGGTTAGGTAGCCGGGTGGGTGGGTAGCCGGGTGGGTAGGTAGTCGGGTGGGTGGTTAGGTAGCCGGGTAGGTAGCCGGGTGGGTAGGTAGCCAGGTGGGTGGTTAGGTAGCCGAGTGGGTAGGTAGCCGGGTGGGTGGGTAGGTAGCCGGCAGGGTGGTTAGGTAGCCGGGTAGGTAGCCGGGTGGGTGGGTAGCCGGCAGGGTGGTTAGGTAGCCGGGTAGGTAGCCAGGTGGGTAGGTAGCCGGGTGGGTGGTTAGGTAGCCGGGTAGGTAGCCGGGTGGGTGTGTGGGTATCCGGGTGGGTAGGTAGCCGGGTGGGTAGGTAGCCAGCAGGGTGGTTAGGTAGCCGGGTAGGTAGCTGGGTGGGTGGTTAGGTAGCCGGGTGGGTGTGTGGGTATCCGGGTGGGTAGGTAGCCGGGTGAGTGTGTGGGTAGCCGGGTGGGTAAGGTAGCCGGGTGGATGGGTGTGTAGCTATCCGGGTGGGGGGCCCGACTCCTATCCTCCCTCACTCACCTCGGGGCCCCCCTCCCGGTATGCGCGGCGGCGGCGGCGGGCGGGAGAGCAGAAAATCCAGGAAGTCTCCGCCGGGGCTGCAGCAGACACTAGAGGCTGCTGCCGCTTGGTCTCCCGTGTCTCCAACTTTGTACACTGCTCGCTACTTCCTGGTTTAGTAGCGAGCAGTGTACAAAGTTGGAGACACGGGAGACCAAGCGGCAGCAGCCTCTAGTGTCTGCTGCAGCCCCGGCGGAGACTTCCTGTATTTTCTGCTCTCCCGCCGCATCGCATGAGGGGGAGGGGGAGGGGGGGGGGCGATGTGAGGGGGGAGGACAGGAGTAGGGGCCCCCCAGGTTAAAATAAAAATAAAAGGTAAAATTTAAAAAAAAAAACTGCAATACTTAATGGGCCCCTGAAGCAGCGGAACTTCAGGGGCCCTTGTGCGGCGGCACGGCCTGCACGGCCGTATGTCCGCCACTGGTTTAACATGTTTATACATGCGGCGCATTTACCTGGAACCGAGAATGATGTAGCGGATGCGCTTTCTCGATTTCAGTGGCAACGTTTCAGAAGTCTCGTTCCTGGAGCGACGCAATTCGGGATTCCTTGCCCTCCGGAGTTATGGGAGATCCCGTTCGGAAGATAGAGGAGTGGATGTCTCGTTCATTGACTGAAGGAACTAGATCAGCGTATGCGGCAGTATGGAATCAATGGGATACTTTGGCTGCTCAAGTGGGAGGCTCCCGGTCAGATGCTGATAGGTTGTGTCTGCTATTTCATTTCATGGTATCCAATGGCGCGGCGGGGGTGTCCCCCTCGGCTATGGCCAAAAAGGTGACTGCTTTGGCGTTTTTGTTTAAATTAAGAGGTGAATCCGATATCACAAAAGATTTTAGAGTTAGGTTAGCTTTGCAGGGTTTTAAGTCCAATCCAGTTAAAAAAGACTCTCGGCGACCGATTACGTTTGAACTCCTTTCCGCCCTGGTGGCTAAGTTACCTGAGTTGTGCAGCTCTGAGTTCGAAATATTATTATTTACAGCAGCTTTTGTCTTAGCTTTTTTCGGGGCTTTTCGTATAAGTGAATTGGTTAGTCCCAATAAGAAGATGGCGTCTGGCATTTTAGACGGGGATGTGGCGGTTTCGGGAGGATCTGTGGAGATCTTCCTGAGGCGTTCAAAAACGGACCAGGCAGGTAAAGGAAGGGCCATCACGTTGCAGGGGATTTCAGGCTCGCCTGTTTGCCCCGTAAAGGTGCTTGCCCAATTTAAGGGGGCGCGTCCAAAGGGAAGCTTGTCCTTCTTCTGCCATTTGGATGGGGTCCCTTTAACCAAATTTCAGTTTGTGTCCGTTCTCCGGAAAGGTTTGGAAAGGGTGGGAGTTCCCCCTTCAGATTTTGCTTCCCACTCTTTTCGCATAGAGGCGGTTACGGAGGCAGCTCGTTGTGGGCTAGATGAGAAAACTATAAAGAGGATAGGGAGATGGGAATCGGCAAGATTTCTTTCTTATATACGACCTCATTTGATCTAAGTATAAGTTGTTATTATGTTGGTGGTGGTTGTGTGTGGTGTGTTCCCTTCCCCCTTTCTTTCTTTCTGTTACAGATGGTGCAGCACGGCTTGTATGGATCCTCGGTCATTCTTATGTGGTGCGGGGCGCCAGGAGAGCTTGAGCTCGGCCGGAGGGGCGCCAGGTGGGTTTTCCTAGGAACCAGGATCGTATAAGGTGGATCGGTATGCCAGGAATGTTGTGGCATAGAGTGATACCGGAATTTCGCCAGTTCGTGATATGGGATCGGGTTCCAGATGTGTTGGTTTTGTACGTGGGAAGCAACGATTTGGCCTCACGTTCTACGAGGCAAATCATAAAGGACATCAAGTGTGATTTTATGTTAATCAGGTCTGAATTCCCGGCCATAGTCGTATGGTCAGAGGTGGTAGCACGCACTAGTTGGAGATTAGCAAGATCAGTTGATCGGGTAAATCGTGCCAGGAAGAAGTTGAACAGAGAGATATCGCGCTTTGTCATTAGGAATGGGGGGGTGGCTGTCCGTTACACAGATTTAGAAACGGAGACAGAGTTGATTCTGAGCAGGGACGGGGTGCACCTGAATGAGATAGGGACAGATTTGTGGTCCCTGGCCTTGATGGATGGTATCCAGCGGGCTCTTTATTTGTGGGCCTCACGGGCGTAAGGTGTTCACGCCCATGTGGTTGGCGGGGTATGGGGCTCCGGAGATGGTTACAATTAGGGTAGGGGCAATTACTTATCCTACCTATGGTTGAAGGATAACAGAAGGGTGTCTTCGAAGAGAATGTAAAATGAGGCATGCAGTTGTCCCTGAGCCGGTCCATGCGGCGGGGACCGGCAGATTGCAGGCTGCATGCCAGTTGTGTTTTCATTGGTTCGAATTTCCCCCCGGAGCCCCTTTTCCTAAAACAATTTTTCTAGTTATTGGTTTGTTAATAAAGATATATTTTGTTTACAAAGTTATTTATGTATCAAAGATAGAGAAGGGCTGCTTTGGTCTTAATAAAATAATTCCAACGTTAAGAAGCAGTCCTGGTTTTATTTAGTGTTAAGGGGGGTGAGGGGTTGGTGTAATTTGGGCAGCACAGCGCTGAGATATGCACATATCATGTAATTGATACAAAAAACTGACAAAATCTGCAGAGTCATGATGCAGAATGTCAGTTTTTTTTCTGCGCGCGAACAAAATATTATGTGTGTACTCAGTGGCGTCCCTACCATAGGGCGGCAAGGGGCGCCCCGCACCGGGTGTCGGGCGCCCCAGGGGGTGTCATCAAGGCCTCCCACAGAGGCCTGTGCACTGTGTGCAGGACAGGAGGGGGAAGCAGCACGGAAAGGAGGGGTGGCGGGGAAAGCGGCGGGGAGGGGGGCCGGACCCCCCACCTCCCTCACCTGGGTCCCCTCCTTCTGGCGCTTCCCCCTCCTAATTAGTAGCAGCGGGCAGCAGCGGGCAAGAGGACTTACTCACCTCCTTCCTGCGTTCCAAGCGATGGCAAATAGCGTCATCGTCAAGTGACGCTGGTCTCCGCCATCTCCACCGTTCACTGTGCTTCCTGATTGGCGGAAGCACAGTGAGTGACAGAGAAGTCGGAGACCAGCGTCGCATGAGGATGACATTATGCGCCATCGCCAGGAGCAGGTGAGTAAGTCTTCTTCGCCGCTCCTGCCCGCTGCTGCTTATTAGGAGGGGGAAGCGCCAGAAGGAGGGGACACAGGTCAGGGAGGTGGGGGGTCCGCCCCCCCCTCCCCACCACCCCTCCTTCGAGGCTTTCCTCATACTGGGGGCAACTATACTAGCTATTCTGGGGGCAACTGTACTAGCTATCAGGGCCGGATTTCTGGAAAGGCCACAAAGGTCAAGGCCTAGGGCGATAAAATTCAGCAGGGCGCTGGACTTGGAGAGATAAGAGGTCACATGTCAAAGTAAATCACTTCTGCTTTTCTCTATTCTGCCTGAATTCCAGAGATCCCTGCATCTCTCTCACTGCAGAGTGTGTGTGATGACAGTCAGCATGTGTTGTCATCTGAGGATCTTGTCCTTAGTATAATGAGTGGGGACATACAAGCTGCTGTGAGAAGAAAAATATATGGGCTCAAGTAGTAGAACTTTTGAGTTCAGATTAGTTTCTTTATGCAGCACGCATTCATGGACAGGAGTTATCAGCTCTCTTCTCCCCCAGACTGATGTTTTATTACTTGGTCAGAGCTGTTAAAGACCTGAGACCTGTAAGATTTATGGTTTGTTTTCTTTCCTGACAACAACATTCTCTTTGCTACAGTTTAACTCTTTCCTGACATGTTTTAGAAGCAGCAAAGCATTGTTCTGTTTTAGCCATCAGTGAAAGCAGGATGTTTTGAAACAGAATGACAACTGTATTACATTTACTTATATTTACAAAACAATGTATGCATCTCCTGCTGACTTTATATATATCTGGGTTCCCCAACATCTTACATCTTGTATACAGGAACAAAGTCTGAAGATGACTCATTAGCCAAAGGCTAACTATTTTCTTTTGGTTAGCCACAGGGCTGTGGAGTCGGAGTCGTGGAGTCGGAGTCGTGGAGTCGGGCAATTTTGGGTGCCTGGAGTCGGAGTCGGAGTCGGGAAAAAATGCACCGACTCCGACTCCGACTCCTAATGAATTTGTAACTAATGAAAATAGAAAATATGATAAAATGTTCTATTTCTCAGATAATAGTCATTAAAAATAATGTATATATACAGTATATATACAGTAATAGCTGTGCTTAGTCCACAAAAATGAAATAAACCAGTCAAAATTAGTTACTTGTGCTGCTTCAATAAAGCAGTCCCCGTATTTTTAAGGTCAGATATACATATCTGATTGTGACTGTATATATGATGTGTACACAGGAATCTCATATATACTAAATAACATCTATGCTGTAAGAATAAAGCCTGATGTGTAGCTGTGTCACTAATAGAGATGGTCAACGAGATGGAAATAATTCTGCATTGATGCTGATTTATGCAAATGTATGCACTCCCTTTGCTGATGAAATCAAATAATTTGATATGTTGTTAAAATTTGGTTTGGTGACTACAAATTAAAGGGTAACTGAAATGGATGAAAAGTAAAGTTTTATACATACCTGGGGCTTCCTCCAGCCCCCTTCAGGCTAATCAGTCCCTCGCTGTCCTCCACCACCCGGATTTTCTGCTATGAGTCCTGGTAATTCAGCCAGTCAGCGCTGTCCGGTCGCATGCCGCTCCCACAGCCAGGAACATTCTGCACCTGCGCAATAGTGCTGCACAGGTGTAGTATGCTCCTGGCGGCGGAGTGTGTGCATGCGCACTACGCCTGACTGGCTCAAGTACCTGGACTCATAGCAGAAGATCCAGGTGGTGGAGGAGGACATCGAGGGACTGATTATCCTGAAGGCGGCTGGAGGAAGCCCCAGGTATGTATAAAACTTTAATTTCATCTGTCTCAGGTTTACTTTGTTACACAGTAGTACTATACTCTACATATGCACTCCCCACAGAGCTGCAGGGAATCCACTGAGAATGCTGTGCACATTGAACACAGAGGTGTTGTCTGTTTACAATCTCCTCATTCCCCTGCAGAGTACCTGCACATCATTCTTACATGTACCCACACTTACATTGCCTAGGGCCTGATAGAGGTTCTTTGTTCCGGTTTGTACCTTTTACAAGTACTCTTACCAAGGACTAGTTTTAGTCTAAAGGGAATAAATATAGTAGTCTACATATCCTTCTCACTTCAGTTGTCTTGTAAAATTCCTAAGCGTTGGCAGTTAAGAGACGAATTTCATGTTACATACTTTTAATCAACAAAATTGTAATATGCAAATTAGAGGAGTCGGAGTCGTGGAGTCGGAGTCGGAGTCGGAGTCGGTGGAATTCTAAACTGAGGAGTCGGAGTCGGAGTCGGAGTCGGTGGATTTTTGGACCGACTCCACAGCCCTGGTTAGCCAATAAATATTATCATTCTATTACAAAACGTAAAAACTTGCTGCTGACTGATTAAGATCTGTCTTAACTTGCCCCAAGTGCTAAATTGTCACTGTGTAAAGTACACCTGAGCTTATGCTAGATACACATGATGCAATTTTCTGACAGATTTACTGTCAGATCGACTATTTCTAACATGTCCCATCTGCTATCCGATAGATTTTCTGAATGATTTTTTTCATAGAAATGAACAGAAAATCGATTGAAAAATTGATCGGAAATCAGATCAGACATTGTAAACAATCGATGTGACAGTAAATCTCAGAATTGCATCGTGTGTACCTAGCATTACACGACATCTATGCCAGCGTGTGTAGTGTTGGATCGTTCTACTTACCTGTTCTGCTTTGGATGGGTTTCTCTCCTTTGCGCTGCACCATCACCTGTTTGTGACTCTGACTGAAGCAAGTCGCACAAAGGACAAAGAAGCAGTGCATGCTCTGTCCTCTCGGGCTTCTTGTTATTACGCACTCCTGTACTGATGTGCACAGCAGCCGAGGCTGGGAGTGTTATGGGTATGTGTACTTGACAAGTGCTGCTCATATATGAGCATCATTTCTGAATTATGCAAGCCCAGAACACTATCGGCTGCTGTGCATCCAGGCTGGAGTGCAAAATTACATGGAGTGGACAGAGCATGCACTGCTTCTTTGAACGGGGGGGGGGGGGGGGGGGCAAAGCAGCAAAACAGACAGGAGCCCATGTAAACCAGTGATCACTAGTCGTGGTTGGACAGAATGGGGGGGGGGGGGGGCGGTTGGTGACAGCTGGCCTAGGGCGCTGGAAAGTACAAATCCGGCCCTGCTAGCTATACTGGGGGCAACTAAACTAGCTATACTGGGGGCAGCTATACTAGCTATACTGGGGGCAGCTATACTAGCTATACTGGGGGCAACTAAACTAGCTATACTGGGGGCAACTAAACTAGCTATACTGGGGGCAACTAAACTAGCTATACTGGGGGAAACTAAACTAGCTATACTGGGGGCAGCTATACTGGGGGCAACTAAACTAGCTATACTGGGGGCAACTAAACTAGCTATACTGGGGGCAGCTATACTGGGGGCAACTAAACTATCTATACTGGGGCAGCTATACTAGCTATACTGGGGGCAACTAAACTAGCTATACTGGGGGCAACTAAACTAGCTATACTGGAGGCAACTATACTGGGGGCAGCTATACTAGCAGCAGCTATACTGGGGGCAGCTATACTAGCTATACTGGGGGCAGCTATACTAGCTATACTGGGGGCAACTAAACTAGCTATACTGGGGGCAACTATACTGGGGGCAGCTATACTAGCGGCAGCTATACTAGCTATACTGGGGGCAGCTATACTAGCAATACTGGGGGCAGCTATACTAGCTATACTGGGGGCAGCTATACTAGCTATACTGGGGGCAGCTATACTAGCTATACTGGGGGCAGCTATACTGGGGGCAGCTATACTAGCTATACTGGGGGCAACTAAACTAGCTATACTGGGGGCAGCTATACTAGCTATACTGGGGGCAAATATACTAGCTACACTGGGGGCAACTAAAATAGCTATACTGGGGGCAACTAAACTATACTGGGGGCAGCTATACTGGGGGCAACTAAACTAGCTATACTGGGGCAACTAAACTAGCTATACTGGGGGAAGCTATACTGGGGGCAACTAAACTAGCTATACTGGGGGCAGCTATACTGGGGGCATCTATACTGGGGGCAGCTATACTAGCTATACTGGGGGCAACTAAACTAGCTATACTGGGGGCAACTATACTGGGGGCAGCTATACTAGCGGCAGCTATACTGGGGGCAGCTATACTAGCTATACTGGGGGCAGCTATACTAGCTATACTGGGGGCAACTAAACTAGCTATACTGGGGGCAACTATACTGGGGGCAGCTATACTAGCGGCAGCTATACTAGCTATACTGGGGGCAGCTATACTAGCTATACTGGGGGCAGCTATACTGGGGGAAGCTATACTAGCTATACTGGGGGCAGCTATACTAGCGGCAGCTATACTAGCTATACTAAGGGCAGCTATACTAGCTACACTGGGGGCAGCTATACTAGCTATACTGGGGGCAGCTATACTGGCTGCAGCTATACTAGCTATACTGGGGGCAACTAAACTAGCTATACTGGGGGCAGCTATACTAGCTATACTGGGGGCAAATATACTAGCTACACTGGGGGCAACTAAACTAGCTATACTGGGGGCAACTAAACTAGCTATACTGTGGGCAACTAGTTTCACTGGGGGCAACTATACTAGCTCCACTGGGGGCAGCTATACTGGGGGCAACTGTACTAGCTATACTGGGGGCAGCTATACTAGCTATACTGGGGGCAGCTATACTAGCTATACTGGGGGCAACTAAACTAGCTATACTGGGGGCAACTAAACTAGCTATACTGGGGGCAACTAAACTAGCTATACTGGGGGAAACTAAACTAGCTATACTGGGGGCAGCTATACTGGGGGCAACTAAACTAGCTATACTGGGGGCAACTAAACTAGCTATACTGGGGGGAGCTACACTGGGGGCAACTAAACTATCTATACTGGGGCAGTTATACTAGCTATACTGGGGGCAACTAAACTAGCTATACTGGGGGCAACTAAACTAGCTATACGTATTGGCGCTCTTCCGGGGCAGCCACGGTCACATAGGCTCTCGACCTTAGGCTTAATCTTAGCTTATTTTAGCTTAGTTACTGTAGTGTTTAGTACTTTGTCTATCTTTCCTTTCGTGTTTAGTCGTAGTTTAGTTTATTTTAGTTTAAATAGCTTAATTTTCTCCCGGAGCATTCCTAGGAGCGGAGCAACACTGCTCCTACCCGGCAATGTGATTACCTTCCAGGACCACCCACGTGCTGCCCAGCGGACGTTCCACCAGTGACCAGCTAAGGTGAACTGCCTCACCCGAAGGGGCCCAGAATCTCCCCTCCACGGTCCACTGCAGAGGACTGCTCCACTTGAGGACTCCAGCGCCCGCTCGGAAACCGCGCTGCTCCACCGCCCCACCGGAAGACACCGCCAAGCAGCCTCCCAGGCTCCCACCCGGGCAGTATCCATCGCCCTCCAGTCCCGCTGCCACCATCACCTGTGTCGGCGAAGAATCAGCTCCTCTGCCCGACTTCATCTCCTCCACAGGGCCACCCACGTGCTTGCCGGCCACCATCTTGGCCTCCACAGGGCTCACACTGCCGAAGGTGGCACCGCTGCACAACATCCTGCATCAGCGGTGCATATCTCCGGGTCCCAGCCTAACTGCTGCAGTCCTCCCTCCTCCTCCATCGGTATCGGAGCTCTGTCTGCCTGCCACCTCGCTCCAACGCCAGCCTCCCATGCTGAGGCACACATCTGCAGGTCCCTCACGGAGCTCTGTCTGCCTGCCACCTCGCTCCAACACCGGCCTCCCATGCTGAGGCACACATCTGAAGGTCCCCCACGTGGCCCCCTGTACAGATACTTCTATTGCTGTCCTGCACTGGCCCGCGATCCCAGCCTCCACAGTCATGCACTGACCTGCCTTCCACTGCCGAGGACTGCTCCATCTGAACAACTGGCACACCAGGGAATCCGGGCCAGGTAGCTGCTCTCTTGTACACAAGGTGAGACCCCCACCGGCTATATACTGTGATTGCCTGATATGATGATCTACTAAATGAATTCATGTTCCACTGCCTGCTAAATTGACACTATGGGGACAAACCCCTGCCCGCACGATTACTATTATCCATACTCTAACCACACCTACAAACTGCTAATTGCCCCTAACTGCTAACTTTGATCCATAACCTGTATATCTGTGAGAATAACAAACCGATTAACTACTGCCAGCATAACTGCCTTGACCCTTGATCATGCCATGTTACTGCTATGAACACTGTATTGCTGCCTGTTGCACTACTGCCATGAATAGTGTACTACTGTACTGAACTGTTGCTGCATAACTGCCATGACCCCTGAGCCTCCACCTGCATAAATGCTTTAATCTACTGCTGTATTTGTGCAACCTCCTCCATGTGCTGCCTTTTGCCCAGCCAATGCCCCACACCCGTGCTGCGCTGCTCAATCTGTCGATCACCAGGAACCCAGCTTAGCCTTTCCCACCACTTGCCTGGGCACCCTGCACCCTGCCTAGGTTCCAAGCCCCTCAACATGCCCCGCATCGCCGGTGTGTCCCTACCACCACCACAGGCCAAAGCACTCATAACTATGGGAACGGAGTCAGCCTCACAACACATCACCATCCTGACCAGAGAGGAGCTCCTGAAATGGGAACCCCCTGCCAGAAGCTACCTACCAGAGGGTGACCCCCTGTGGGACGCAGTCACTGAACACATCAAACATCTTACAAGCAGAACTGGAAGTGCCCCATACAAACGTTACAGAGGGAGTAGAGCTGGTGCACTGGTGAGACTCAAGAGGAAAGGCCTTCGCTCCTCCATTCCTGCCATCCTGCTAGCGAATGTCTGCTCTCTCCCCAACAAAGTGGACGAGCTGCTCCTACTACTTGGCAGCAAATCCTCGATCGGTAATAACACCCCGGTTCTCTGCTTCACGGAGACCTGGCTGAGTGAATGTGTCCCGGACCACTCCCTGCATGTACCAGGCTACAACCTCCTCTGCGCCGACCGCGACCCTACGCTCTCTGGGAAAAATAAAGGAGGTGGCATCTGCTTTTACATAAACACTACCTGGTGCACCAATACCACCATCCTCAGCAAAGTCTGCACCCCAGAAGTCGAGTTCCTAGCCATCATCTGCAGACCACAGTACTCCCCCAGGGAGTTCTCATCGCTCATTCTCATTGGAGTCTACATCCCACCTGATGCTAGCACCAAAGAGGCTCTGCGAACACTCAGCGACAGCATCTCACGGTGGGAAACCACCCATCCAGAGGCCCTCTTCATCATCCTGGGCGACTTCAACAATGCAAATCTGCGTCAGGAGATGCCCCGCTACAAACAGCACATCACCTGCCCCACCAGGCATCACAACACCCTGGACCACTGCTACACGGTCCACAAGGACGCATACAAGGCCACCCAGGGCGCCCCCTTGGGGAACTCTGACCACAACCTAATCCACCTGATCCCCACCTACAGGAGGCTCCTTGAGACTGCAAAGCCCACTGTCAGGACTGTGAAAAAGTGGACAGAAGAGGCCAAACTGGAGCTGCAGGCTTGCTTCGACCACACCGACTGGTCATCCCTGGAGGCACCCACCCTTGACGAATGGTCAGAGAATGTCACCGCTTACATTAGCTTTTGCGAAGAAATGTGCATCCCTTGTAAGACCTTCAAAGCCTTCCCCAACGACAAGCCTTGGTTCAACAATAAGCTGCGCCAACTTCGAAAATGCAAGGAGCAGGCGCACAAGTCCGGCTCCCCAGAAGAGTTCAGGGAGGCAAGGTACAACCTGAAACGGGAACTGCGAGTTGCAAAGAGAGCATATTCTGACAAACTTGGCCTCCGCCTCCAGTCCAACAACTCGAGGGAGGTATGGCAGGGCCTCAGAGCGGTCACTAACTTCAAACCCCCTCCCCAACTGGTGACCCCGAGCACCCATCTGGCTGAGGAACTCAACGAGTTCTACTGTAGGTTCGAGCAACAGCCCAAGCAGCTCGGAGCCCCAGGGACAATGAGGAAGATAGAGGCTCCCTCCACACAGAGACATCAAGATATTGCTACACCTGTCGCAGTCCAGGAAGAAGAAGTTCTCAAGCTACTTCGCAAGCTCAACCCCCGGAAAGCTTCAGGCCCGGATGGTGTTTCATCCAACTGCCTAAGAACCTGTGCGGATCAGTTGGCCCCAGTGCTCACCTCCTTGTTCAAGAGGTCACTAGCGGAAGGCTCAGTCCCCTCCTGTCTCAAGAGGTCCACAATCATACCAGTCCCCAAAAAGCCAGGCAGCACAGACCACAACAATTTCAGACCCGTGGCTTTAACGCCTACCATCATGAAGGTCCTAGAACGGCTAGTCCTCGCTCATCTCAAAAGCACCGCCGACGCACTGTTAGACCCTCTCCAATTCGCATACAGGGCCAACAGATCCATAGAGGACGCCATAAACATCAGCCTAGCATACATCATGGAGCACCTCGACCGGCCTGACTCCTACGCCAGAATCCTGTTCCTGGACTTCAGCTCGGCCTTTAACACGATCTGCCCAGACACCCTGGTTGATAACCTGGCACAGCTCGGTATTGACCCCACGCTTTGCGCATGGGTCAAGAGTTTCCTCACAGACAGGACCCAACAGGTCAAGCTCAGCAACTGCTCCTCCAGCGTGAGGACGACCAATACAGGGGCACCTCAAGGGTGTGTACTGTCCCCGCTTCTGTTCTCCATGTACACCAACAACTGCACCTCTTCCTCGGACTCCGTCAAAGTCGTCAAATTTGCCGACGACACAACGATCATCGGCCTCATCAACAGCAACGGAGAGCGAGACTACCGCAGTGAGATAGAAAGAATCTGCAATTGGTGCAAGGACAACAATCTCGTCCTCAATGCAACAAAGACTGTTGAGCTGATTGTTGATTTCAGGAAACACCCTCCTACTCCCCCTCCAGTCTACATAGGCGAGACCGAAGTCTCCATAGTATCATCGGTCCGGTTCCTTGGCACAACCTTATCCACTGACCTTAGATGGGGGCAGAACACTATCAAAATTCAGAAGAAGGCACAGCAGAGGCTATTTTTCCTGCGCCAACTAAAAAAATTTGGTATGCCTCGGGAGCTGCTGACCAGCTTCTACACCGCCACCACTGAGTCTATACTTTGCTCCTCAGTCATCGTCTGGTATGCTGGTGCAACGGCGGGTGACAGATATAAACTACAAAGAATCATTAGCGAGGCAGAAAGGATCATCGGATCGCCCCTGCCACCTCTCGATCTCCTCCACACGGCTAGGATGAGGAAGAGGGCCACCAGGATCTCCTGCGACCCCTCCCACCCTGGCAGCCGCTTCTTTGAGCACCTCCCATCCGGCCGGCGCTTCCGAACTATCCCATCCAAAACCACTAGGCGCAGGAACTCTTTCTTCCCCCAGGCAATTCTACTGCTTAACAACTGACTCACCTCCCAGTCTGCAATCAGCATGCTGACTAGGTGGTGCTCACTGCTAATGTTGCTAGTATGTGTAATTATAGCTGTAAATGTACTGCAAATGTATTATGCTGTTAATGTTGCCAGTATGTGTAAATTGTAGCCGTCTATGCGAAATGTATTATGCTTTTAATGTTGCCAGTATGTGTAAATTGTAGCAGTCTATGTAACATGTACAACTGTTGCTGTGTACTTTGCCTAAGCCATGTGTACCACAAGCAATTCCGAGTACGGCACCACCGTACTTGGCGAATAAATCCTTCTTGATTCTTGATTCTATACTGGGGGCAACTATACTGGGGGCAGCTATACTAGCGGCAGCTATACTGGGGGCAGCTATACTAGCTATACTGGGGGCAGCTATACTAGCTATACTGGGGGCAACTAAACTAGCTATACTGGGGGCAACTATACTGGGGGCAGCTATACTAGCGGCAGCTATACTAGCTATACTGGGGGCAGCTATACTAGCAATACTGGGGGCAGCTATACTAGCTATACTGGGGGCAGCTATACTAGCTATACTGGGGGCAGCTATACTAGCTATACTGGGGGCAGCTATACTAGCTATACTGGGGTCAGCTATACTAGCTATACTGGGGGCAGCTATACTGGGGGCAGCTATACTAGCTATACTGGGGGCAACTAAACTAGCTATACTGGGGGCAGCTATACTAGCTATACTGGGGGCAAATATACTAGCTACACTGGGGGCAACTAAACTAGCTATACTGGGGGCAACTAAACTAGCTATACTGGGGGCAACTAAACTAGCTATACTGGGGGCAACTAAACTATACTGGGGGCAGCTATACTGGGGGCAACTAAACTAGCTATACTGGGGGCAACTAAACTAGCTATACTGGGGGCAGCTATACTGGGGGCAACTAAACTAGCTATACTGGGGGCAGCTATACTGGGGGCAGCTATACTAGCTATACTGGGGGCAGCTATACTAGCTATACTGGGGGCAACTAAACTAGCTATACTGGGGCAACTATACTGGGGGCAGCTATACTAGCGGCAGCTATACTGGGGGCAGCTATACTAGCTATACTGGGGGCAGCTATACTAGCTATACTGGGGGCAACTAAACTAGCTATACTGGGGGCAACTATACTGGGGGCAGCTATACTAGCGGCAGCTATACTAGCTATACTGGGGGCAGCTATACTAGCTATACTGGGGGCAGCTATACTAGCTATACTGGGGGCAGCTATACTGGGGGAAGCTATATTAGCTATACTGGGGGCAGCTATACTAGCGGCAGCTATACTAGCTATACTGGGGGCAGCTATACTAGCTACACTGGGGGCAGCTATACTAGCTATACTGGGGGCAGCTATACTGGCTGCAGCTATACTAGCTATACTGGGGGCAACTAAACTAGCTATACTGGGGGCAGCTATACTAGCTATACTGGGGGCAAATATACTAGCTACACTGGGGGCAACTAAACTAGCTATACTGGGGGCAACTAAACTAGCTATACTGGGGGCAACCAGTTTCACTGGGGGCAACTATACTAGCTCCACTGGGGGCAGCTATACTGGGGGCAACTGTACTAGCTATACTGGGGGCAACTATACTAGCTAATACTTTAAAATACAGTTAGCCCTGCCCTCATCTGGTCATGACCACGCCCATTTTTTGTCGCGGAGCACACTGCAGGTTGTGGCCACGCCCATTTTTTTTAGGGGCAGGGGTGTGTCTTTTAATACCCAGCACCGGGTGCCAAATGCCCTAGGTACGCCACTGTGTGTACTAGCCCATTGATTAACATGAGTTCTGTGCAGAAAACGCGTACGAAAACAGTCAAGTGTGTTCCCTGCCAGACATCACTGCAAATTCCATACATTCCATTAGAGCAAACGCTGTTATAAAACAATTAAGAGCATACAGAACTCTAATTTACCTGACTTGGCAACCAAGTCTGCAAGTATGCTCGCTCTCTCCCTGGCTGTCACATAACTGGCTGTCACTGCATGCTGCCTTCCTTCTCTTCCTCCTCCAGTGACTGCTTCTCACCCCACGCAGCACAGAGGTGTGATCCAGAGTATGAACACTGGGAGTGGGCAGCATGTACAGTCAGTGATGAGCAGGCTATGCACATAGAAATCATTACGAACACACAGAGGCTCATTCAGCGGGCATGGCAGGTCAAGACAGCGATTCAGCAGGACACACTGCTCCGCACACTTCTCTCTAACGCAGAGCGTAGCTCCTCCCTCCCGTGTGATAGACTGGAAACAGCAGCACAGTATTGGCTAGAGGGAAGCTAGCGCTGTTTCTATTGGCTAAATCCTTCTGCTCTTTGTCTAGGGCAGGACAATTAGTTCCCCGGGAAGTTGATGTGACAGTTACAAGATACTTGAGGGGGAGCTGGGAAAAAAGGGCGCAGGCAGCTAGTGGACAAAAAGGGCGCCGCCATTCACTCTCATAATAAATAACGTTTAATGGGCGCCGAGCAGTAAAAAAGGGCGCCGGACATAAATAACGTTTACAAACGGCGCCCAGAGATTTTTTAATGATTTATAAGTGTGCTTGTGGTGATTTACGTTTATAAAATGCACCCGTGCTGAATAACGTTTATAAAAATACTAAACATATTTATCTTATTTAACTAATTAAAACATTATTTAAAGTTTTATCCCTTACTGTTTGTAAAACATTATTATTCACAAAATAAAGCGATCAGTACGTAACGTCAATTGCAATATATTTTTTGCAGCCACAATTAGTAAAACATTATTATCCACATAATAAAGGGGGTCTTAGGGTTAGGCACCATCAGGGGGGTCTTAGGTTTAGGCACCACCAGGGGGGTCTTAGGTTTAGGCACCATCAGGGGGGTCTTAGGTTTAGGCACCACCAGGGGGGTCTTAGGTTTAGGCACCACCAGGGGGGTCTTAGGTTTAGGCACCACCAGGGGGGTCTTAGGGTTAGACACCACCAGGGGGGGTCTTAGGTTTAGGCACCATCAGGGGGGTCTTAGGTTTAGGCACCACCAGGGGGGTCTTAGGTATAGGCACCACCAGGGGGGTCTTAGGTTTAGGCACCACCAGGGGGGTCTTAGGGTTAGGCACTACCAGGGGGGTCTTAGGTTTAGGCACCACCAGGGGGGTCTTAGGTTTAGGCACCATCAGGGGGGTCTTAGGTTTAGGCACCACCAGGGGGGTCTTAGGTTTAGGCACCAGCAGGGGGGTCTAGGGGTTAGGGATAGGTACAGGGAGGGTTCTGTGTAACAGTAGGCTTAGGTATAGTTTTAGTAAAATTTTAGTAATACTTACTAATGTTTTACAACACTTATTACGAACGTAGTTATATTTATATCATCGTTATAAAGAATATTTTCAGATTTTATTATAAGAACAAACCATAAATGAAGGTTATTCACAATAATATACAATTATAACAATTAAACATATATTATTGTTTTTTTAATAAACGTAATTATAAGTTTAACTTTTGAAACAGGGAAGATTAACGTTTTCACAATTGCCAATTTCATAAACATTATTTAATGATTTATAATTGTGTAAAACATTATTTGTAAACGAAATATAGCACACTATTTTTATAAACGCTATTAATGATTAATTATTAATTAGCGTTTACACCCCGCGCCCCTTTTTTTTCCGGGCGCCCTTTTTGTACGTACGCCTTGAGGGGCCCCTCATGCGGCTGTGGACGGAGGAGTGCAGAGAGGAGAGGGGATCACCACCACGTGACAGGTGACGTCACATGGTTGTTAAAAGGCCCACCGGGAAAACCCCCGAAGCCCTGCTGCTCAGTACCAGCCTGTCAGCCTCAGTATTCCCCCGGCGGTGACCATGGCCTGATGACGCAGCAGAGCAGGCAGCCGGGCAGGATTAATGCACATACAATTGCTGAGGCCACTTAGCCACACACAGCGCAGTGACAGCCTGGGGGATTACATGATGAGGGGCTCTGAGGGGGCCCTCTAGACCACGAATGGGGCCCCAATCAGGTGCTTAAAGTGCCTGGTTGATGGTCCGGCTCTGTCCAGCTGATCAAATTTGGTCTGACCACAATGAAGCAACAACCTTATTATCTTTGGTATGCCAACCCCGAGATACTCATATAGCCGGCGGCCATTGCTTCATTGTGATACGCAAGCCCCTTCACCGCGTCAAGGTAATGATCACGAAGGGGAATTTGGCACATGTACATGCCTTTTGTTTTGTTCTTGCAGCTGCAGTGCAGCCACAAAAATTAGGCAGGCATGTACACGCACCAGAAAAATCATTATACCGCGATCCGACACCCGAGAGAGGAAGGGGAGAGGCAGACGTGGTGGCAGGAAGCACAAACGTAGGAACCTCAAAACAGAGGAGTCCGATCCAACTGAGGAAACGATAGGCGATGTATCTCTTGTTGTTAACATTTCATCCTATACCTTATCCGACGTCGAAAAGAAAATCCTTGAGTATGGACTGTCCTTCTGCCCAACCCATGGTCCCGATTTTTTCTCTTTGGACATTGAACTCAATCGCTTTTTTCGAACCCTGAAGCTTAAGAATTTTTTCGGGACTCCCCGATCTGATACTATTTTTATGTTCACAGCACCCTCCAATGAGAATAGCCTGTCTTTGAAAGAAGTTGGCCTTCGTAATAAAAGTGCATTCACACCGAATAGTCATCCAGCTATCGATCTGTTTATTAAGCGGGTCACCAACGATTTGAAGAGAGTAGAGAGATCTACTAAGAGGGGAGAGTATGTTGTTAACCATAATCTAACTTCAGATGAGAGAAAGGCCTTGAGAGGTCTGGAAGCCAACTCTGAGATTATCATTTGCCCAGCAGATAAGGGGGGAGCAGTGGTTATTATGGATAGGGCTTATTATATTAAAGAAATCACAGATCAATTATCTAATCAAGATGTATACAGAAAATTGGATGGTAATCCGATTTTGTCAATTGTGGAGAAAGTTGAGAGGTTAGTGAATGGAGCCTTGAATAATGGCCTCATCGGTGACGATGTCTCTCACTTTCTTATTAATCGGCATCCATCCACTCCATTGCTGTATACTTTGCCCAAGATCCATAAGAACCCACTGCTCCCCCCTGGTCGACCAATTGTGGCAGCCACAGATTCTATTTTTTCACCTATGGCGAGATTTTTGGATCGGATTCTCCAGCCTTTTGTTAGCTGTTTACCATCCTATGTTAGAGACACGGGTCATTTTTTGAGTGAGATTAACAAATTTGATGATGTTGGGGATGATTGGCTGCTTGTTACACTTGATGTCGAGAGCCTCTACACCTCCATCCCCCATGATGGAGGTGTGGAGGCGATCGAACATTATCTGTTTGTTTATTCCGACTATGACGATGCTCAAAGGTCATTTTTGGTAAACATGTTGAATATTATTTTGAGGGAGAATTACTTTCTCTTCAATGACAACTTATTTTTACAATGCAGGGGTACAGCCATGGGGTCGAGTGTGGCCCCTGTGTATGCTAATCTTTACATGGGCCTCTATGAAGAGGCCTTTGTATACACTTCCCCATTGTTTTCTCGACATGCACGATGTTGGTTTCGCTACATCGATGATGTCTTTTGTGTGTGGGCGGGGCCACACTCTACCCTCTTGGAATTTATTGACTCACTGCATGAGAGGTGTCATGAAATTAGGTTGACAACCAACTTTGACCCTAGAAGCATCGCATACTTGGATACTATGGTTTGCAAAAAGGATGGTAAATTGGTGACTGATCTATACAGAAAACAAACGGATCGTAATGCGATCCTACATTTCAGCAGTTTCCATCCTAAACATCAGAAAATCATTAAGGGTAAATTGGAGGAGGAGTACACTCCAAAGAAAACAAATGTACTAGCTAAATAATAAACATATAAACTTTATTATTACATTCCACAGTTTAAAAGGAAATAAATTCCAATAAAAGGCACTATGCCTGCACAGAGGTCGGCCGACCCCCTATCCCACCGCACCCACCACGCACTCACTCATGCACACCGGGGATGTTAGGTTGGAGTGATCACTCAGTTGAGGAGAACACAGGGATTCCCGTATACAAAATGCACCGTCAATTCCTCTCAAGAGATACTGTTCCTCATGGACAAGCAAAGCCACAGTAATGGTTAGTAAAGCGGTAGTAATCCAAGCAATGCAGCAGGAGACAGGAGAAAAGGAAAAAAAGGGCTCCACTCGCAAGCCAATTCAAGTTAGCGACATAAGCGGCATGATGCATGTACGGAGATTGTAAACATACTCTACCGGTTCCACGATGTCAGCATCATTGATGCAGTTACAGTTCAACACTCCCGTGTGTGCTCCGAGTGGACCGGATAGAGTCGCTATAAAGCCGCCAGTATAAAGCCTCCTGGCTGGTGATACTGAGTCCAAGGTATGTCGTACTGTGGCTTAAGGACTGCAAAAGTCCGCAATATGCTGATCCTGGATGTGTCGGATGGGAAATCCACACTGTGTGAGGAATGGGGTAGAGAGTCCACGCTGCGGAGTGCAGCAATGATGCGGTGAAGATGTGAGGCGGCTGCGGTGGCAGAGGACAGCTCACCCCATGCAGGCCGTGCCGGAACGCCAGGAACCCGACATGTTTCGCCGGCAGACTTCCGGCTTTCTCAAGGGGGCGTGTCAGTCATTCACGTCAATGGGTGCACACTTCCTATTCATACAGGTATTCGTCCAATCAGCGCCTATCGGCCACCCCGCCCACACGCCCGCAGAACGCGAACGCCATGCGGGCAAAATTGGGTAGGAGGCTGGTGGCGCTGGGCGGTACATCACAGCAAAGAAACAAAAAATATGAAAATGTGGATATGGCCTCCAAAATTTAATCAAGCCCAGAAAGTAGGGGAAAAGAAAATATATTATTCAAAGAAAAAATAATAAGGGCGACATAGGAACAAAAGTCCATGTCGCCATCTGGGAAAATTCCCTTAAACATTGTAAACGAGTATTCAGTTCATAAAAACAGAGGATATTATTGACAACATCCTAAACATGTTGTTAATAATATTCTGGGAGGACAATTCCAAAGAATAAACAGAATTGTCAGTGAGAAGGATAAACAGGACATAAGACTTATGGAGATGGTGGGGAGGTTTAGACAGAGGGGCTATCCTGATAGGGTGCTTAAAGAACAGCTACAAAAACAACATAGGAATAAAAAATCTAAAAGTGACAGGGTCATGTTGGTTTCTACCTATAACACTGTTAGTAATCAGGTTGAAAAATGTATTAAACGTAATTGGAGTATCTTGGGCGATTCATTGCCATATATACCTGAATTTAAACGGCCCCCTATGTTTTGTTATAAGAGACCCCCTTCCCTTCGTAGTAAACTAGTACATTCAGATATTTCAAATCAAGTCACATGTAGAGGACGCTGTGGTACTTTTCCATGCCTTAATTGCCATATTTGCAATAGCCTCATCCGGGGTGACACTTTTACGCATCCCACCAGTGGAAAGAGTTATAAAATACATGGCTCCCTGTCACTCACTCACTGCCTAAAGGGGCTCCCTGTCACTCACTCACTTCCTAAAGGGGCTCCCTGTCAATCACTCACTGCCTAAAGGGGCTCCCTGTCACTCACTCACTACCTAAAGGGGCTCCCTGGCACTCACTCACTACCTAAAGGGGCTCTGTGGCACTCACTCACTGCCTGAAGGGGCTCCCTGGCACTCACTCACTGCCTGAAGGGGCTCCCTGGCACTCACTCACTACCTAAAGGGGCTCCCTGGCACTCACTACCAAAAGGGGCTCCCTGGCACTCACTATCGGGGTCCCTGTCACTAACTACCTAACTGGAGGCGCCTGTCACTCACTAGCTAACCTGGGGGTCCCTGTCACTCACTACCTAACTTGGGGGGGCTACCATATTGTATTGCTATGTTTTTGGCGTTGCTAAGGCCTCACACTCGACTCACACCAGCCTACAGGCCGGGTAAATACATAGCTTACAACTTCACACTGTATTAGGATATTTATTCAATTATTTACATTATTTACAGGTATAGCAGTGAATCATGGATAAGTAATAGAGTAAAGAATCAATACATTACCGGATATTGCATCATCACTCCGTATCGGGGGACCAGCGATCGTCAGGAGGCAGCGCATACACAACATCACACAACTCGTCAGTAGTGGAGAGTCCCATCAGAGCAAGGGAAATCTCTCTGTCTTATACTCATAGCTCCACCCATTTTCCCTATTGCATCCTGGGGATGCTCGGGCATGAGCTTCACTATGGTTGGATGACTTATAGTCAATATTTTCATGAACAGGACTAGTTCTAGTTAAGTCGTGCAATCCCTGAAACAGTTAATTCAGGGTTACGCGCTTATTGCAACACAATGTTATATAACCATATCACGTGCCACGCATGCTCAGTACTTGCTGTGATAGGGTGTAGTCGGCCTTCAGGCTATCCCCAACGTGGAAGTATGATTCATCCCTCGTGATCACTGCGTGATCGCAGTGCAAACAACATGTTTTCCTAACTTGTAGTAACCTCTTGGTCTGTCCATGGTTTTCTATGGAGAATGGTTCATCGCTACACTAAGGGATACAAAAATATGTCCTATCTGCCTACAGACTAGCTTGCTAATGTGTCTTTCTCCTAACAGCCAGTCATTCACACAAGCTCTTCAGACTTGTATCACATTTGGTCCTTAGCGATGACCATTAACATATGAAACCATGACAACTTTTTCCTTCTTACAACAGATTCCATATGCCACATAACAGTTCCATATGGATAGGATAACTATAACAATCATTACAATCAAAAGAGGATGAACCATCCACTTCATCATTGTTTCTGCTGATGGCGAATAACCCATAAATACATCCCACCAATGGTGAGAGGTGGCATCTGCTATGGCAGAGCCCACTTTAACAATTTTGTTTGCAATCACGGTAGTACTGAGCTGGTGTACGATTATACTGCTATTCAACTGTTTTATTGTCTGTTGTACCTCATGAGATTGTACTATGATCTTTTGCAATTTGGTAAGGTTTAGATCCCAGTTTGGGACATCCAAACCTTGGCCTTGCCAGGAAACCTTTGTAGTTAACGCTATGTCTGGCATTAACATAAAGGTTTCATTTTCCCATTGAAATACGGTGATATTGTGTATACATCCTGCAAAAGGCACCCTCATTTTAGGGACCACCTGACGATCTGTCACTACACATACCACTTGAGGTGTTATTTCCACCATCCAGCGGTATGTTATAGGCATTATGGTCCACTCACATTTGTTTACAGTGTTCTGTAACAAACAAGGTTCATATACAGTAGACTGTAACTTACATATTTTACTGTTTAAAGTATTATCACAAAAAGTCAAATCATGTGTTCTGTTGCTGTCATCAATAACCTGTCCATAAAACGTAGGTACCCAGAAGTGCTGATCACCTTCTGGCTAGTGTTGGGCGAACACCTAGATGTTCGGGTTCGCGAACGTTCGCCGAACATCGCCGCGATGTTCGGGTGTTCGCGCCGAACTCCGAACATAATGGAAGTCAATGGGGACCCGAACTTTCGTGCTTTGTAAAGCTTTCTTACATGCTACATACCCCAAATTTGCAGGGTATGTGCACCTTGGGAGTGGGTACAAGAGGAAAAAAAATATTTGAAAAAGAGCTTATAGTTTTTGAGAAAATTGATTGTAAAGTTTCAAAGGAAAAACTGTCTTTTAAATGTGGAAAATGTCATGTTTCTTTGCACAGGTAACATGCTTTTTGTCGCCATGCAGTCATAAATGTAATACAGAGAAGAGGTTCCAGGAAAAGGGACCGGTAATGCTAACCCAGCACCAGCAGCAGCACACGTGATGGAACAGGAGGAGGAGGCGCAGGAGGAGAAGGCCACGCTTTTTGAGACACAACAACCCAGGCCTTGCATGAGGACAAGAAGCGTGCGGATAGCATGCTTTTTACCGCCATGCAGTCATAAATGTAATAAAGATGAGAGGTTCCATAAACAGGGACCGGCAACGCTAACCCAGCAGCAGCAGCAGCACACGTGATGGAACAGGAGGAGGCGCAGGAGGAGAAGGCCACGCTTTGAGACACAACAACCTGGGGGCCTTGCATGAGGACAAGAAGCGTGCGGATAGCATGCTTTGTACCGCCATGCAGTCATAAATGTAATAAACATAAGAGGTTCAATAAACAGGGACCGGGCGGCAACGCTAACCCAGCAGCAGCAGACGTGATGGAACAGGAGGAGGCGCAGGAGGAGAAGGCCACGCTTTCAGGCGCAACTCAGGCCTTGCATGAGGACAAAAAAATGCGTGCGCAAAGCAATGCAATGAGTAGTTTTCAGGACACAATGGGCTATTCGGAGGAGCTATTCCCACCCCCACAATCTTCTACCTGTGAAAGGTCAATGGAACAGCCACAAATGTTGTGCCTGGATTCACAACCTTTTTCTGTGGAAAATGCACCTCGCACTGAAATGCAAGGCGAGGCCGAGGATGAACATGACGTCAACAACTCAACATGACGCAAAATGGGGGCGGAACAGAAAGCTGCTTTCAATGTTTTGAAGGCCTTAATTGCCTCCGGTGGCCAGTTAGATGCATCATTCATCACACCCAAATCCCAGAGCAATGTGTGCAGGAATTTGAATCGCAGGAGGTGTACCGAGATCATCTGGACAAGTGACCAAGTGACCAAGTGACAAGTGACCAAGTGACAAGTGACAAAGTGAAAAGTGACAAAGTGACCAGTGACAAAGTGACAAAATGACAAAGTGACAAGTGACAAGTGACAAAGTGACAAAGTGACAAAATGACAAAGTGACAAAGTGACCAGTGACAAAGTGACAAGTGAGAGGTTGTTCTGGGGAGCTCTACTCCACTGCACACAGTCACATATGAGGAGAGGTCTCGTCGGGACTGCTGATCCTCCTCAGCTTGCTCAAAGCCTTGAGGGTTCCTGAAGATCCTCTGCTTGGAGTTCACCGGGGTTCAGCTTGGTGTCGGGGTCGGCGGCGTCCTCCTCACTCCAACGTGGCAGATCTTCTGTTGAAGGAAAAACAAACAAACATTTTTTAAAGTCCAGTACCGCTTCTGAAGGACTCACCAAGAGATGCAGAAGCGCTTCAATCTAGCGCACCATCGCTCGCTGGATGATGTCCCTCCCTACGCGCTGGAATTCTACGCTGCACATGCTAGCACGATTTTGCGCAGTGCCGAGGCGCATTCCAGCAGCTAGCTACCAAGCTTCTGTGGATCTGATTGGGCCACCATGTTGGATCTCTGCCAAGTCCTCCAAAATTTTGAGCAATCCACGTTGCTTGTGACTGAGCAGTGACAACTCTACAGTCAGCATTACAATACAACTGCTGTGTTTACTGAAGAAATCAATGTTGAAGATGGAAACCGCTGGCATGATGCAAGTGGGGGAATCTGAAGATGAAAACGATCAGCGTGATGATACCAACATCAGGCAACCTGCCTCAGGAAACGCTGGTCCCAGCTATGACAAAGAACAGGGCGAGGAACAGCTTGAGTTGGAGCAGGAATTGGATGCCCCCACTGCCGAGGGACAGAGCGGTGCACGTTGGACTTCCACAATTTAGCGGGAATGGACAGCAGAAGAGGAAGAAAGTGATGCTGGTGACGAATATGGTGCATCACAACAATCACAACGCTCACAAGAACATGAAGACAGAGGAGTCTGGCAGGATTCTCTGGCACACATGGCTCAATTCATGCTAGACTGCATTGAACGCGGCCCGCGCATTATTCACTATTCATTATTATTCATTATTCTGGACAACACCAATTACTGGGTTTATACCCAGTTTATACAAACACAATGTTAAAAAACTGATTGAAGAAAGTGTCAGACAGGTCAAAAATGGAACAATTCCAGCAGGCCCTTGAGGATGGAGACTTTAGAGAGGAGATTGACATCCTCCTCCTTCTCTAGCCAGTTGTATGCCGACAGACTGACTTCAGCAAACCCAGGAGGACCAGGAGGGCAGCAAAGAACACAAGCTGCTGCTAGTGCCCAAAAGGGAATGGTATTGGCAGTGTCCTTGGAGTGGGAACATTTTCTGACACCCATGCAGCAGCCCACAGAACAGCAATCGGGCAGTTCCACGTCCTCCAACACCAATCGCCTGGAGAAGATGGTCAAGGACTACATGTCAGATGGCGTAGCAGTGTTGAACAATCCATCTGCAGACAGACGGTGAGTGTGACAGCACAGAAGGACCATGGCAACTCACTCATAGTACCACAGTTTGATAGTGCTGCCCAAAAAATTATATGGATCCGTGGACCCGGGCAGTACTGGGAAGTGGGAACGCAGATTTTAGTACCTAAACACACGATACAACATGTTTTCCGAGGTTGGACTCTGAGGCACATACAGATGGCCCCGATCATCATCCTCATCATACAACTCTTCTCCTGAGTCTGACCCACCCACCACCTCTGCCACCCCAACATCCCCAGACACAGACCCCTCATCGTCCTCAACATTAACTTGGGATGCTGGCCTGAGCCCGACCTCCTCCTCCACATCAGGCCCCATCATCTCCTCAACGGCAGCCCTCAATAATCACTCTGGCGCTGGACCGATGGACACAACGTTCTCCTCCGGGGAGGGCTGCTGCTGACCACTGGCTGCTGGGGTGGATGTTATAGCTTGCGTGGGGCGTTGGCTGTTGCTGTTGTTGGGAGTGCTGCTCACAGCGGAGGTCTCTGAGGAACTCATGGTGAGCTCATATAGTGGTTGATGTTGAGTGGAGTATTACTGATCCCAGCAATATACACACTGACTGGCAGAGTATGCAATGCTATATAGTGGTTGACGGTGAGTGAAGTACTACAGATCCCAGCAATATACACAGTGACTGGCAGTACAATGGTATGGGTGGGTGAGCAGAGTACTACAGATCCCAGCAATGCTATATAGTAATGGGGTGACTGAGTGAGCGGCAGTGTACTACTGTTCCCAGCAGACACAGAGTGGCAGTAAACACAATGCTATATAGTGTGGCTGAGCGAGCGGTGTACTACTGTTCCCAGCAGACACAGAGTGGCAGTAAACACAATGCTATATAGTGTGGCTGAGCGAGCGGTGTAGTACTGTTCCCAGCAGACACAGAGTGGCAGTAAACACAATGCTATATAGTGTGGCTGAGCGAGCGGTGTAGTACTGTTCCCAGCAGACACAGAGTGGCAGTAAACACAATGCTATATAGTGTGGCTGAGCAAGTTACACAGAGTGGCAGTAAACACAATGCTATATAGTGTGGCTGAGCGAGTGGGGTTCTACTGTTCCCAGCAGACACAGAGTGGCAGTAAACACAATGCTATATAGTGTGGCTGAGCGAGCGGTGTACTACTGTTCCCAGCAGACACAGAGTGGCAGTAAACACAATGCTATATAGTGTGGCTGAGCAAGGTACACAGAGTGGCAGTAAACACAATGCTATATAGTGTGGCTGAGCAAGCGGTGTAGTACTGTTCCCAGCAGACACAGAGTGGCAGTAAACAGAATGCTATATAGTGTGGCTGAGCGAGCGGTGTAGTACTGTTCCCAGCAGACACAGAGTGGCAGTAAACAGAATGCTATATAGTGTGGCTGAGCGAGGTACACAGAGTGGCAGTAAACACAATGCTATATAGTGTGGCTGAGCGAGCGGTGTACTACTATTCCCAGCTGACACAAAGTGGCAGTAAACACAATGCTATATAGTGTGGCTGAGCGAGCGGTGTAGTACTGTTCCCAGCAGACACAGAGTAGCAATAAACACAATGCTATATAGTGTGGCTGAGCAAGGTACACAGAGTGGCAGTAAACACAATGCTATATAGTGTGGCTGAGCGAGCGGTGTAGTACTGTTCCCAGCAGACACAGAGTGGCAGTAAACACAATGCTATATAGTGTGGCTGAGCAAGTTACACAGAGTGGCAGTAAACACAATGCTATATAGTGTGGCTGAGCGAGCGGTGTTCTACTGTTCCCAGCAGACACAGAGTGGCAGTAAACACAATGCTATATAGTGTGGCTGAGCGAGCGGTGTACTACTGTTCCCAGCAGACACAGAGTGGCAGTAAACACAATGCTATATAGTGTGGCTGAGCAAGGTACACAGAATGGCAGTAAACACAATGCTATATAGTGTGGCTGAGCAAGCGGTGTAGTACTGTTCCCAGCAGACACAGAGTGGCAGTAAACAGAATGCTATATAGTGTGGCTGAGCGAGCGGTGTAGTACTGTTCCCAGCAGACACAGAGTGGCAGTAAACAGAATGCTATATAGTGTGGCTGAGCGAGGTACACAGAGTGGCAGTAAACACAATGCTATATAGTGTGGCTGAGCGAGCGGTGTACTACTATTCCCAGCTGACACAAAGTGGCAGTAAACACAATGCTATATAGTGTGGCTGAGCGAGCGGTGTAGTACTGTTCCCAGCAGACACAGAGTGGCAGTAAACAGAATGCTATATAGTGTGGCTGAGCGAGGTACACAGAGTGGCAGTAAACACAATGCTATATAGTGTGGCTGAGCGAGCGGTGTACTACTATTCCCAGCAGACACAAAGTGGCAGTAAACACAATGCTATATAGTGTGGCTGAGCGAGGTACACAGAGTGGCAGTAAACAGAATGCTATATAGTGTGGCTGAGCGAGCGGTGTACTACTATTCCCAGCAGACACAAAGTGGCAGTAAACACAATGCTATATAGTGTGGCTGAGCGAGCGGTGTAGTACTGTTCCCAGCAGACACAGAGTGGCAGTAAACAGAATGCTATATAGTGTGGCTGAGCGAGGTACACAGAGTGGCAGTAAACAGAATGCTATATAGTGTGGCTGAGCGAGCGGTGTACTACTATTCCCAGCAGACACAGAGTGGCAGTAAACACAATGCTATATAGTGTGGCTGAGCGAGGTACACAGAGTGGCAGTAAACAGAATGCTATATAGTGTGGCTGAGCGAGCGGTGTACTACTATTCCCAGCAGACACAGAGTGGCAGTAAACAGAATGCTATATAGTGTGGCTGAGCGAGGTACACAGAGTGGCAGTAAACACAATGCTATATAGTGTGGCTGAGCGAGCGGTGTACTACTATTCACAGCAGACACAGAGTGGCAGTAAACAGAATGCTATATAGTGTGGCTAAGCGAGGTACACAGAGTGGCAGTAAACACAATGCTATATAGTGTGGATTAGTGAGCGGTGTACTACTATTCCCAGCAGCTACACAATGACTGGGGGGACCCTGGCTAGGGTGGCTGGAGCGCGAACTACCCTGCCTGCCTACCCAAAGCTAAACCCACAGACAAATGGCGGAGATATGACGTGGTTCGGGTATTTATTTACCCGAACCCACGTGACAGTTCGGCCAATCAGAGCGCGTTCGGGTCCAAACCACGTGACCCGTTCGGCCAATCACAGCGCTAGCCGAACGTTCGGGGAACGTTCGGCCATGCGCTCTTAGTTCGGCCATGTGGCCGAACGGTTTGGCCGAACACCATCAGGTGTTCGGCCGAACTCGAACATCACCCGAACAGGGTGATGTTCTGCAGAACCCGAAAGGTGGCGAACACGGTTCGCCCAACACTACTTCTGGCCCAATTGATAATGGCAAAATAACATACACATTATACTGCTTTTAGTAACATTGTAAAGTGTTAATTGTCCCATGCAAAATGTATCATTGCACATCACTTTAGGTGCTTTGATATCTATCCAGTGATCAGTTCTTATCATGGAACTGAACACGGTCCTCCAAACCTCCTCATTTCCAGTCAACAACATAGTTTGAAATAACCCTTTCTGTTGTTGCTGTTGTAAGGTTTGCATGGAACAGATAGTCCAGTTTACAATTCTAGTTGTATTAACATCTGTTTCAAATATAACAGAGGCAATAGTCGTGGATTGTCTCACCGAGGCCATGGTCTTTCCTCAAAAGGTCAGTGTGGTGTTATCTGCCCGATCAGCCCAAAACTTTGAGCTTTAAAGAGGGTTTAGGATGATTTCAGGATGTTGCCGGAGCAGAGCTTGCCTGGTCTGCATCCTCACTCCATTAGCACTTGGCCACGCCCCCATAACAGAGGCACTTGCGTTAATTAAGTCAAGCAAATCATCATCTATTTTAGCTTGTAATTTAAATGGCGCCCATATAGTTGGCATCCATTTAGCTTGTAAAGTTAAGACATCATTTATTTTTCTTCCAGTGTTATGCAATCTATTTGCTAATGTTTCAATATCAAGACTATTAAGAGTTCCAGTCAATGTCCCATATCCTCCTAACAAAGTGTCATACCACTCTCTCCGTATTTAGTGTGGTTTAGAACAGTTTATGGCAGCTGGAAACGTGCATGAATCACAGTCTTTTAGGCATGTTGCCCCACCTTTGCACAAGTGGAAGGTAGTCTCTTTATATGCCCAGGGTCCACTTTAGCATCCATCATATCCACAAACATCAAAGTAGGCCCCACCGAGACATGTTCCATTGAAAGTAACATTGAGAACGTCACATGCTTGCCTAGCATTACAGGTAAAGTTTCTCTGTAGGTTTTATTTCCCCACACGAAAGTCACCGTGGATCCCCTGTATCGGTTACTCGAATACCTAAAATCCATGCATTAACGCCACAGCTTTCCAACCACACGATACCAAGGATTCCAAGGACAATGCCATAGACATGGAGAACGATCTGCAAAAAACCCAAACAAGTGTGACTTATTCTTGCAAATAACATTTTTCCTGTGGGATATATTCCCATTTTCCTGTTCTGGCCTCATTACCACCAGCAGAGTTCGGTCCTTGCCTACTGCAATCACATCTGCTGGAGGAGGCGGTCCTTGGGGATTCTGGCCCACATTTTAGCTCCAACATTCACTGTATTAGTAAAACCAAAATATTCATCACCCTTTACTGATGGGCTTCACTCTCTACAAATAAAGGAATTAGGGTCCCTTTACACTTAATCAGCTGCTGTTAACTGTAATCAAAATAACAACTGATGTACAGTCCAGCGTCCGTGTCCCCCTATGGCCTCTTTCACACTATACACTGAAAAAACATTGAAGTCTTTTCATAATGCATTGCCATTGGGGAAAAAAACAACAAAAAAACAAGAAAAAACAAAAACAAACAACAACAAAATTGTATGCGTACTAATGCATACCAGCGCATCAAGTGTAAAAGGGCCCTCAGGAGAACCTGGGCTATACAACTCTTTGGCCTGTGTATACACGGTGTCCTCCCCTAAAAACTTTAATCCATCCTCTCTCCTTTTCCAATAATTAACTCACTATTTCCCAGATTAATCATGATCACTTTAATTTATTCTTGATAGTCGGAGTCAATTACTCCTCCTATCACTATAGCTCCTTTCTGAGCAAAACTGGATTGGGTAGCTATTTGCCCATAATGTTAGTCAGGTATTTTACATCCTATACCTGTGGGAATGGTTGTAACCTGTGAGGGGTTAATGATAACAACTTCTAAAGCATGCAAATCCAACCCAACTGATACAGGTTTTCCCCTATATGGAGCTACCGCATCCTTATGCATTTTCCAATAAGGAATCGTTTCTACTTTAACCACCCCACCAGCTAGTTTCTGGTATAAACACAGTTTGTTTGTATTATTTTAAACTAGCATATGCATACATTCTAGCATCTTTAACAGAGGTATTCTTGAACATATAATACACTCTATATCAGTAAGGTCTCAAAGCAAACTTCATACAATTCATTAGAAACAACTCAATTCACACTTTATCATCAACACATTCTGCCACTTCATGTCATTCAGCTAGTCAGTACAACATTCAATCCTAGAGAAACCAGGCATTTCTCTGCAAGACAAACTAATCATATTTAGTAACTAATGACCTTAGCCCGTTTAGAAAAAACAAGCTAGGCCTTTCGCTGCGCATGTATGTGCCCGCTGTGCACATGCACCCGCCATGCGCGTGCCCTCATACGCCGTTGCGCACACGCCAGCCGCCTCTGGCCCTATCCTCCCTCAACTTTTCCCCAGTGTTTCTGCGCCCCTCCCTGCACATGCGCAGTGCTAAAACAAACAAAAAACAAAACTCTGAATAGACGCAGAGACACAGGCATATTATATAAAAAGGTTTTTCAGTCTAATTACGCAATATTTTCATGCTACATTGTCATAATAGACTTCACAATTCTATTTCTTTCACACAGTCTCATCTAATCTAGCTTTCAGCTCAACAGGTAAACAATTTCACTCCTGCACAATTATAGCTAGAAACCAGGGGAAAAGTTGCTGGCACAGATGTCACCGTGACATCATAATTACATTTAACCCTGTAACCAAAAAGTGAGTATTTGCAGGGATTTGGAAGTTCTAGCAAAACCCAGCACAACACACAGTGCTGCACCAAACACACAACGCACACACACACACACGCGCGCACACACACACACACACACACACACACACACACGCACGCACGCACGCACGCACGCACGCACGCACGCACGCACGCACGCACACACACACACACACACACACACACACACACACACGAAAGTTGCTTTACTATTTCTCACCTCTTTAACCATTTATTTTATCAAACAAGATGCATGTCCCATGAAGTAAGAGTTAAAGGTCAATGTTTTTTTTTTACAGCATGTACTCCTGAATGAAAAATAATGCTTGCCAAGCACCCTCAGCTGAGGAGAGCAGCATCTCAAACACTCACGTGCTCGCACACATTCCTTAGGAGCACTCACCACCCGTGCACAAATGCATTTTTTTTTTTAAAGAAACCAAAAAAACAAACAAAAAAAAAAAAACATTCCTCTATGCATTCAATTAAACAAAACCAGACATATGAATACACGATTAATCAGGACTCGCTATAACGGATTCATCATATAAAACATTCACTAGAAACAACAAAGTTAACCCACCTGTCTTGTCCAGATTATATTACCATTTCAACTCTGCCAGTGCAGTCGGATACTGTCACTTTAAGAAATTTGCTTTACATGTTTAAACACAGCACTCCAAGTTTATACTCCGAAATCTACACAACAAAGATAGACTGTATTAAAAACCGTAGTAGTAAGAGCTGAGATTCACTGTCAGGTTACTCTCTGTCCCTTTTTCCCATCCCTATTTTATCATCAAAAATATGGGGTTTTCCTTAAGAGGGACAAAAACAGCAGTAACAACCTAAAGAAAGTTCCCAGCTATTCCTAATCTTTTCAAATGGAACAAAATACATTTGTGCTAAACACTTCCAATTCCAGTTCAATGCACATTGTCCTATTTCTTGTGCAATGATCAGTGGCAGAGTTTGGCTTCCTTTTATTTACAGAAGCTCCCTGCTCCACTGATAACAATCCAAAATGTGTCATCACAGGAGCCTCTTCCCCAACTACTTCCTCCAGTACATTTATTTTACCAGCTGCAGCTTCTATTACATGTTGGTATTTATCTGCAGCTGCCTGTGATGACACTTGCAACTATCACTCTGTCATCCTACTCTAGTTCCTTTTTCTAACAGGAATACCCTTTTTCCAACAGGAATACCCTCAAGTAAAGTAACAACATTGAGGGATTCTGACTCTTTCAACTTACACAATCTTTGTTGAAGCTTTCTATAAGCTGTCAACAACATTCCACTATGCCGCCCGGGAGCGACATCATGCCCCGCCTTAACAGGGCACCCCCCTAGAGTCTTATCTACATCTAGACAGAGCAACAACATCACTCTCTTTAACGGGGAACCACTATATTCCAGCATCAGGCAGCGTCCCTCAACCTCAAGTTGAGCCTGTTCCACCTTTTCTTGATCCTGGAACACCTTCTGCAATCGCTTGTGCACACCACGATATGCAGAGGCCAACACCCAGCTACTTCTAGCTGGGGTAACTGCATCACCTACCTTGGCAGGGAGTTTCTCAAGTACTTGAACTAAATCAACCGGTTCTGATTCTTTCAACTGCTTATCCCACGATTCTGCCAACCCATGGCTAGCTAATTCCACTGCTATAATATTATACGGAGACTCGGTCCAGCCGGAGATCTCCGCAGGTTCTTTTAGGGTTTTGGCCTTTTTCTTAAACATATTGCCTTACTTTTGGCACACTGCCAACTGGCCATGGCTTTGACCAGAGGTGCCCCTCAACTTTTAGACACCAATGGTCAAACTTCCCACAGATAAATTTTGCTTAGTTCAAAAGATATCTTGACTTGAAACTAAGTGGGAGGAGCTATCGACTCCAAACTTTGCCCACACCTGTAATCTGTTCTAAGATATATATATATCAAGTATCAAGTCAATATACCATACAGGGGCAATTTTACAAAGATTTAGATTAATTGCCCCACTAACTGGCAAAATGCCAAATTTTGCAAAATTACACCCAGAGACCCACAGAATCATAGGCAATATATTTCAGAGGTCAAAAGTCATCCTCGTTGCCATTTATGTATTGCTATGTTTTTGGCGTTGCTAAGGCCTCACACTCGACTCACACCAGCCTACAGGCCGGGTAAATACATAGCTTACAACTTCACACTGTATTAGGATATTTATTCAATTATTTACAGGTATAGCAGTGAATCATGGATAAGTAATAGAGTAAAGAATCAATACATTACCGGATATTGCATCATCACTCCGTATCGGGGGACCAGCGATCGTCAGGAGGCAGCGCATACACAACATCACACAACTCGTCAGTAGTGGAGAGTCCCATCAGAGCAAGGGAAATCTCTCTGTCTTATACTCATAGCTCCACCCATTTTCCCTATTGCATCCTGGGGATGCTCGGGCATCAGCTTCACTACGGTTGGATGACTTATAGTCAATATTTTCATGAACAGGACTAGTTCTAGTTAAGTCGTGCAATCCCTGAAACAGTTAATTCAGGGTTACGCGCTTAATGCAACACAATGTTATATAACCATATCATGTGCCACGCATGCTCAGTACTTGCTGTGATAGGGTGTAGTCGGCCTTCAGCCTATCCCCAACGTGGAAGTATGATTCATCCCTCATGATCACTGCGTGATCGCAGCGCAAACAACATGTTTTCCTAACTTGTAGTAACCTCTTGGTCTGTCCATGGTTTTCTATGGAGAATGGTTCATCGCTACACTAAGGGATACAAAAATATGTCCTATCTGCCTACAGACTATCTAAAAAAGAAGGAGCGCTCTAAGTGCGTTACCCAGGATGAGACTTTTATTGCGCTTAAAAGTGGTTACTTACAGGTCTCAACTTACTGGTCTCAACGAAGGGTTAGAAATTTCCACTTATATGTAAGATGTATGCATACTTCCATCATCCATAGTTCTTTAAGCCCATAATTTTTTATAGTCTATGAATATTTGCATTCTTTATTAAACCGGTTGCTTCTATCTCTCTCCACAGCTTCCAATATAATTCCTAGCAGTTTCTGACACTAGATGAGGGTGGTGAGTACCCATGAGATAGATATTGTCCATAGTAGGAATTGGTCATATTTCTCATAGTTTTCCATGTATTTCCGGTTAAAGCTGTTTATTTAACTCATAATGGTTGAACAGTGCGATTCCATGTCTGTATGTAGCCAATTCCATTAGCCCAATGGCAGAACTGATTGCATGTGGGGTTTTTATACACACATACAAATAATCATTTAGCATTTACTGTGCGATTATTATCGTGGTCCACATGATCCTTTCCCCCCCCCCTTCCCTATACCCTTTTCCTTCCACTTCCCCCTTCCCCCCCCCCCCCCCCCCGCCCATCCAAGCCCATCCATTTAATGGTATTTCATTATGATATGCTAATTCCATCACCAAAATTTTCCGTCAGCCGTACATCTCAGAACCAATGACATGTATGCATCAGATCCGCACATAAATAGAAGGGCTGCTTAATAGGTTTTTATAATTTTTTATTTTTATTTTATTTTATAATTTTTAGCCTTGGGTTCAGAGAAAATAATTCCTTCAATAACTAAATTATATTAGGTGTTTTCTGTTTATAATAGGTTGCTATATATTTATATCATGCTTTTTAAATTCATTATTTTTTAATAGGTTGCTATATATTTGTGTTATGTTCATTTTTCAATATTGTCTTAACTGCATCACTGTAAAATGTATAAAGTACTCTAGGGGTACGCGCTGTGAGCCAGCTTGAATTTTTAGCAGTGTATCCCCGAACGACACAGTAAGCTGACCAGCTTGCGCACATTGTGCACGAACAATAAAGTTTGTTTTAATTCTCCCCACTTGTTGCCATAACTACGGCATCCATGCGGATATAAATCCGCCTCCCTGTACGCGTGACGTCATCTGATGAAGGCGCAGCGCGCCGAAACGCGTCATGACGTCACACGCACCACGATTCTAGGCCCCGCCCACCGCCTCGCAAGACGAGCTTCCTGGTACATCGGACACGCTGCTGCTGGCCACAGCACGTGCAGCCTTGCCGCTGAGGGGTGTAGCGGGTAGCCCACCCGCTGATAAGCGTTTTTAATCTCCATTCCTGTAAGTAACCACTTTTAAGCGCAATAAAAGTCTCATCCTGGGTAACGCACTTAGAGCGCTCCTTCTTTTTTAGATACTTTTTGCACACTCCCTAACTTGGAGCAGCATAAACTGTGTTTGCCTGGTGTGGACTAGAGACTTATTGGATGTGATTGGTCAAGGCTTCCTGGAGTTGAAAGCGCAAGGAACACTTTTTTGTCTACTAACTGCCTACAGACTAGCTTGCTAATGTGTCTTTCTCCTAACAGCCAGTCATTCACACAAGCTCTTCAGACTTGTATCACACATATTAAGGGGGCATTCTGCCTATTTATGTGAAATGCTGTCTATTTATGTGCCTCATGACTGCTGAATTTGTCTTGTTGGGAGCCTTATGATTTGTTGGGGGCCTCAAGATTGCTGAATTTGTCTTGTTGGGGGCCTCATGATTTGTTGGGGGCCTCATGATTGCTGAATTTGTCTTGTTGGGGGCCTCATGATTTGTTGGAGGCCTCATGATTGCTGAATTTGTCTTGTTGGGGGCCTCATGATTTGTTGGGGGCCTCATGATTGCTGAATTTGTCTTGTTGGGGGTCACATGATTGCCAACTGCGAGCCTATGGGAAAAGCTGAATCCTTATCATATGAGACAATAGCATTAAACCTACTTTTTTAGCTTTTTAAAACAGAAAATAAAACTGGGGGGTTCTAAAAAATTGAATACATTTTTCAGGAGTAGGATAGATGAAATTGTTTATCTTCACAGTTTATTTTCAACTTGGATTTTCCATAATGTTCATGTATGAGTTAAAACCTTTGTACAGTATTTAGTTTAAATTGCTGTTTCCACTTTGCGATAGATAAGTGACTTTTGGGTTGCAGTTTGGGCACTCGGCCTCCAAAAGGTTCGCCACCACTGTCATAATCTAATGTCCCACTATTGCTAGGTTCATGTAAATTTGTCTCCACCCGTTACCACACCTATATTCTGGTCCATGGCCCACCCATTTTTCAGTGCGGCGCGATAAGCACGCTGCACAACGTGATCCTCATATTTTTGGCACACTAGCTGCAGTGTGCTGAATTCTGCTGCCTACAGTATGTACAGTATACGCTGTTCTCTAGTGCCGGCACTGTGTGCTGATTTACCTCCAGTGTGTACAGTGTAAGGTGTTACTCTGTGCCTTTACTGATTGTAAACCAGCTATATTGTATGCTGATCCCTGCTACTTTCAGTATGTACAGTATTAGCTGTAAAGCCTGGTACACGCATACAATTTTGATTAGCCAATTTTAGCTCTGTTCATAAAATTAATTGTCTGTTGGCCCACTTACTGCACGGGGGTGGTAAAATTGGGGGTCAGTGATTGACCAATCAAAATTGTATGTGCGTATACATCTTTGATCTATGCCTATACTGATTGTAAATTATCTAAATAAAGGACAGGGGGCTCCATCCAATATTGCGATGGGCAGGCCCGTTATCTGTAGCTTACACCTCTGCTAAGTTCATGTACATTTGGTCCCACCCATGGCCACACCCACTCCCGCCTGGTGCCCACAGGTGCCCCTGATCTCCAAGGACCCTAGAAACGCCCCTGTAAGTTGTACTATGTCTGCTGGCACCGGCAGCCTGGGGAGGGGCAGCAAGGGCAAGAGGACAGGAAGCAACATTACGGCCACCCTCAGAAGGTCTGCCGTGTCAGTGTCGACCCCAGCGGGCAGCCTACCCTCAGTCAGCGAGCTTTTCGCTCCAGGCGCCACGATTGAACTCAGGGCTGTTAGCCGCAAGAGGTTTGAGGAGGATGTTCTGGGTTTTGAGGAGGGGGGTATAATGTTGATGATGGGATGAAGGACCGTGACTACCATCCACAGGATGGGGATGTCAGCTCTGACTCTGAGGAGGAGGATGCGTTGGTGGGTTTGGCACGGAGGATCAGCACTGCAGACAGTGGCCGTGGAATGCGGGACCCACCACATCCTTCTGCCGCTACCACCAGCCGCACCACTCAACCCCCAACCGCTACAGGGAGAAAAGCCGCAGCATCCCATTCAGGCCGCAGGGAAATCTTCACCTCCCCAATCTGGCGGTTTTTTCACTCTGCCCTCATTGGACAGCAAGTTTGCCATATGTAATGTGTGCAAACTACAGATGAGCAGAGGTTGTGACCCCTACAAGTATGGCACCTCCAGCGTGATCACCCATCTCGCCAAAAAACATGTTGTTGAGCATGAGGAGTTCAAGAGGCTGAAGCAAGCTGGCGCTGGCTCCCACCGCAACGGTGCCAGGGGCCACTGCTGCTGATACCACCACCTATATTCAACCCAAAACACAATTGCGGACTTTTTGGAGGTGTCTGGGCTGAAAACTGTCATGTCCCAGTTGTGCGACTTTGGACACAATGTGGGCTGCACGACCGCTGTCTGGAACCTAGTCCTGATGTTAATTGACAGTTTTTTTTATTTTTTATTTTATGTCCACCAAATAATAAATTAGTGTTTCCCTTAAAAAAAAAACATGATGCTACATGCCTCATTTACCCTAAAAAGCCTTTTGAAAGTTATTTAAAGGGCACTTCCGGTTTTTCTATCTGGGTACCCAAATAGGTCGGGTACCCGCCTGTAATTTGGTCGGATATCCGAACTCACTCGGATATCCGCAAGGTCAGATCCGGATACCCAAATCGGATCTGGGTATCTAGGTACCCAGATCCGGATCCGGGCGGGTATTAAAAAGTACAACCCGAGCAACCCTGTTGGTGATCCAGGTGTGCACAAGAGTCAGTCTAATTAAGACTTCTTGAAGCAGCGACTTACATCTCTGTGAAGCAAGCACAATCGAACAGGAGAAGCTCAGAGCTGAGCTGTAAGAGTTAAGGGTGGGCTACGGAGGTCAGAGACGAGAAGAGCAAAGCTTATCAAGAGGAGATAAGCACAGTGCGGAGTGAGTCTGGAGGTTTCCCGGCGGCAGGTACCGATATGAGCGGCCTGTGACTGTACACGCAGGTGAAGGTGTCCAAGGTAATGGGTTTGGGCAGATCCCATTAGGAACTTCAGCGCATCAGATGCCTGTGAGAAAACTGCCAAGAAAGCTGGGAGGTAGACTCAGAGATCGTCTGGTACAGAGGCCACGCGACGCAAGAAGTCTTAACAAGGCGAGTAGATGGTTCTGTGTAAAAATGCATGTTTACTTTCTCTCTCTTAGACAGTGCAGCATCTCCCCGCAGCAGAGAGAGAGGGGGGGGGGGGGGGGGAGGCTGTGGCTGAAGTCTGCAAAGTGTATCAGTATAATGTGTATTGTGTTTGTTTTTTTTCTTTTCTCTCTCCTTCACTCCCTCTCTCTCTCTCTCTCTCGCTCTCTATGGGCAGCATTCACCCCACCCGTTAGATGATAGTGGACGGGGAGAAGGAAGCTGGACTTCGAGGGAGAGAGAGAAACTAAGAGCTGTAACAGTGTTTGGTTTTTTCTTTGACATTCTGAAAAGTTTCAATGCTACGTGTCAGTTTAAATGGTAAAAGTTTGACCTTTTTTTCTAGTTTTTTCTTTTCCATGAGTTATCTGTTTTGGGCTAGTGAGCTCCCTCGCTTTGCATTCCTGAGGGAGGAATATGAAGCTCCACGGAGAAATATGCTTTATCTAGTAGTGTTTCCGTTTGTATGGTTCTGAGTTATGTCCCAGCCATGCGGATGGCTGTTTTGGTTTCGTTTTGAAAGGTTTACTTGTTTCATTTTTGCGGAAATCTGTTAACGGCTGTAAGATTTCCCCCTCCTTTCTTGTGGGAGGGGTGATTAGAGTTATGTGTGTGTGAATTTCCGAAAAGTGCTGTTTTATGTTTTTATGTTTTTTCCTGAATCAAGGTTTTTTTTCCTCAGCTGTGTGTAACATTAATTTGTATTGTTGCAATGTGATATCCTAATGTGTCAAGCAGTTTTTCTGTATGTTTTTTCTCTCCTAATTTGTAGAGGGCATTGCTATGGGAAACGGCCATTTTTGTCTGATATTCCAGGACTCAAAATGGTTCCTCAGACTTCAGGGGCGGATCCCAGGCAATCGTGACCCTCTAATAGGAAGAGTCTTCCGAGTCCAGGGACAAACCCTCACCCCCGCCCCCAGGAGGGGGGGGGGGGGGTGAGGGAAGAGAGCATAGGAAATCTAGCCAGGTCTGTGGGAATGGTACCACCCATAGGTGGGCTGATTCCTATGCTGTGCTGGGCTGGTGCAGACTACATACTTATGAGCGGGACAGCCTGGGATGTGAAATCACGGAGTGTGGCTATCGTTTGTGTACAGAAATATCAGCAGGGGTAATACGCAGTAGCTGTCAGATGGCTACTGGATACATAGGAAGCAGCTCCCTGAGTCATATCAGGGGGGTGCCTGTAGTGACTTGATTAATGTAACATGAGTTCCCCGATAGAGGTCAGGGGGGTAAGAGGGTACATAGCAATGGAAAAAAAATAATAAAGAAAAAAAGAGTTGACCAATCGAGCTGTCCATCAGAACGCTTGCAGAGCGGTAAGCGTTTTCGGTTTTTGTCCAGGACAAAGCCAGAGTTTGACAGAGGTCAAGGCTGGGCAGTTTGTGCGGTTTTTGCATCTGCGAATTGGTCAAAAGGTATTTTTTTTCTTCTTCCAGCTCATACCAAGGGTTCACACAATGCACAGGACTGACAGCAGTCCAAGGGGCAAGATTGCTGTGTATAGAGTGACAGTGTATTTGTGGGGTATTAGTCCTATGTCCAGTCTAGGATCCCCTACACAGTAGGAGTCAGAGACTCACATGCAGTTGTAGTAAACTGTCATGCAAATCCCTGGATGGGGTTCTGCTTAGTTAAAATAGATAGCACACCTTCCAATTAGGTTCACAAATTGGACTTCCAGCAGAGCTGGTTGCGATAAATGAAGTCCTAGGTAAGTGAAGTAAAATGGGTAAGAACATTGCCAGCTCAACTGTGAGCTGCAGCAGTGGGCAGGTGGTCCCTACTCAGTGCATACTGTGGTCAGTGTATAGCTCAGTATGTCAGTATGTAGAGGTCAGTGCTTCAAGAGGTGAGATCCAAGGGAAGCACATTGTAACAAGATAAATACTTATGCTGTGGTACATAAAGTAAGGGAGAGTGCTTTAGAGCAGGGGTCCCCAACCACCGGGCCGCGGCCCACTGCCAGTCCGTTGGCAATTTCCAGCTGGGCCGCGGCGGGTCTGTCATCTTGACCCTCCCACCCGCGGCCGCCGCTTCTGTTACTTTATGAGCGGGCGGCCGCTTCCGGATTCCCCATGCGCTGCTCTCATTCATGCAGTACTATCTCCTCCTATAACAGCAGCGCGTCTTGCGTCTGCTGTAAGGAGGGAAGGAGGCGGGGCAGCGGTTCCCATGGTAGCGGCGATGCATATCGCTGCTACAGGAAGCCGCTGCCCCGCCTCCTTCCCTCCTTACAGCAGACGCAAGACGCGCTGCTGTTATAGGAGGAGATAGTACTTCATCATGCATGAAGGAGAGCGGCGCATGGGGGAATCCGGAAGCGGCCGCCCGCCCGCACATAAGGTAACAGAAGCGGCGGCACCACCTACAGATACTGGGCACTATACTAACCATGCCGGGGCACTATACTAGCTATAGCGGGGCACTATACTAGCTATAGCGGGGCACTATACTAGCTATAGCGGGGCACTATACTAGCTATAGCGGGGCACTATACTAGCTATAGCGGGGCACTATACTAGCCATGCTGGGCACTATACTAGCCATGCTGGGCACTATACTAGCCATGCTGGGCACTATACTAGCTATAGCGGGGCACTATACTAGCTATAGCGGGGCACTATACTAGCCATGCTGGGCACTATACTAGCCATCCTGGGCACTATACTAGCCATGCTGGGCACTATACTAGCTATAGCTGGGCACTATACTAGCTATAGCTGGGCACTATACTAGCCATGCTGGGCACTATACTAGCTATAGCTGGGCACTATACTAGCCATGCTGGGCACTATACTAGCCATGCTAGGCACTATACTAGTTATAGCTGGGCACTATACTAGCCATGCTGGGCACTATACTAGCTATAGCTGGGCACTATATTAGCGATGCTGGGCACTATACTAGCCATGCTGGGCACTATACTAGCTATAGCTGGGCACTATACTAGCCATGCTGGGCACTATACTAGCCATGCTGGGCACTATACTAGCCATGCTGGGCACTATACTAGCCATAGCTGGGCACTATACTAGCCATGCTGGGCACTATACTAGCCATGCTGGGCACTATACTAGCCATAGCTGGGCACTATACTAGCCATAGCTGGGCACTATACTAGCCATAGCTGGGCACTATACTAGCCATAGCTGGGCACTATACTAGCCATGCTGGGGCACTATACTAGCCATGCTGGGGCACTATACTAGCCATGCTGGGGCACTATACTAGCCATGCTGGGCACTATACTAGCCATCCTGGGGCACTATACTAGCCATCCTGGGGCACTACCGACCCATACTGGGACTAAACTAGCTATACTGGTCACAATACTAGCTACACTGGGGTAACTATACTAGCCATACTGGGGCAACTAAACTCCCTATACTGAGGCAAGTATGCTAGCTATGCTGCCGCACCCCAGCCCCCCCCCCCGTAACCCGCTGTGCACGACACTGTCCACTAGGTCGCGCGCGCAATAACCCGCGCCCCCCACCCCCCGGGCCTCGGAGAAAAATTTGGTCAGTAAGTGGTCCCCGGGCCGGAAAAGGTTGGGGACCCCTGCTTTAGAGCCTTCCCATTATAAAAAAAGTTAACAAAGTTCAAAAGAACTACACAGAGACGAGATCAATCATGATATACCGTGATCAATTGAGATTGGTGCAGTAGGGCTAAATGCAAATCATTAATAAGAATTGATTTGGTTGGATTTCTGTTTCAGGAGTTTGGTGAATATGGAATCGAGAAAGCTGAATTACTGGCAGCAGAGGCAGAGATGGAGATGTCAGTCGGATGAGCAAAAGTTTCTGGCCAATCCTGCAGTGGAAAAGAATGAGTTTTCCAATATTGGACAGAGACTAAAGACACTGTCTGAGAAAAGCATAATCCAAAGTGCATATGTTTTTCTTTCCCAAGGAGGTGCTTTAATAATGAAGACTACCGTGCTGATGGTGATCATAGGTTGCCATGTCGTCCTAGGAGACCGAGGAGAAGAGAAGACATTTTCATGGACAATGAGGGGTTAATAAGAACACAAGGTCCAAACATGTTCATGCTTGGAGAAAAAGGTACTGATCCTTTTGCACCACCCTCAGATTGGTCAGTATGGACCAAGTCAGGTAGGAGAAAAGGATCATTGGTGCCAGATGGAAGCCAATTTCATGGCACAATGGTGGTAAAAGGTATGAAGGGTCAGGTGTGCTGTAAGAATGATATTAACGGAAGCTCAATGCTACTCCTGAATGTCATGTAGAGATGGCCCGAACGGTTCCCGGTGAACTTCCGGGGTTCGCGATCGCGGAGAACCGCAAATTTTACCGGAAGTTCAATACACCCCCTTAATGCATCATGAGGGTCAACTTTGACCCTCTATATCACAGTCAGCAGGCACATTGTAGCCAATCAGTCTATACTCCCTCCTGGAGGTCCTCCCCCCCTTATAAAAGGCAGGCAGTGTCAGGCTTTTCACTCACTCGTGTGACTGCAGTAATTAGAGAAGGGAAAGCTGCTGCAGACTCTCATAGGGAAAGATTAGTTAGGCTCTTGTAGGCTTCTTAGCTTGCTCCTTGCTGATTCTTATTGCTAAAAAAGCACCCCTCAACAGCTCTTTTGAGAGCTAATCTTGTTCTTGTGATATATTTTTTTTTCTGTGTGTGCCCCACTGACACTTGTGTTGCATAGACACCCTTGATAATTCATACTTTGTGTGTGCCACTGCCAGGCCCAGCGCATTCAGTGACTACCTGTGTGTGTGACAGGTTCACATTACCCATCACTGCATATACGTACCTGCTGTTCAATGTGCACCCACCCACCTACGTGAGCACACGCAGTGTCACTGTGCCTGTCCGCTACCTGTCTGTGTGTGACAGGTGCACATTGTAATACCCAGTACTGCATATACCTACCTACCTACCTGTTGTTCACTGTGCACCCACCCACCTACGTGAGCGCACGCAATGTCACTGTGCCTGTCTGCTACCTGTCTGTGTGTGACAGGTGCACATTGTAATACCCAGTACTGCATATACTACCTACCTACCTGTTGTTCACAGTGCACCCACCTACATACGTGAGCGCACGCAGTGTCATTGTGCCTGTCCGGTACCTGTCTGTGTGTGACAGGTGCACATTATAATACCCATCACTGCATATACCTACCTGTTGTGTTCAGTGCACCCACCTCATCACTGGATATACCTACCTGTTGTGTTCAGTGCATTCACCTACATAAGTGAGCGCACACAGTGTGATATACCACTCCATGCATACTTGTTAATTGCACCTGTGTGACTGCACATTGTATTAGTCAAGTCAGTGCAGACCTTTCACTTCATCCCCCCGATATGGACACAATGGAAAAAACAGGCAGAGGTAGAGGCAGACCCAGAGGAAGGCCACCCGGCAGGTATGTGTGAGGTCGTGATTTCGTGCGGCCCTTGACCAAAGTACAGTGCTCAGAAGAAGGCACGTCCCATCAACTCCCAAGATTGTCAGGACGTGGTTGACTATTTAACACAGAACACCTCATCTTCCGCAGCCACCAGCGCTACTACAAGCACCACATCCGTTGCATTTGACACTTCGCAGGAGTTAATTGGTGGGGAATTAACTGATTCACAGCCATTATTGTTACAACCAGATGAAGATGCTAAGCAAGTTACACCACCTCATATGTCTGAGTTAGGCGGAAACACTATGGACGTAACGTGTGAAGATGATGAAGTACCTGCTGTTGGTGCAGTTTTGGAGGTGTCTGAGGCAAGCAAAGCTGGGTAGGATGATTATGATGATGACGATGATACGGATCCAATGTATGTCCTCAATAGAGGAGATGAACAGGGGGACAGTTCAGAGGGGAAGTCAGAGAGGAGTAGGAGTAGACGAGTTGCTGAAAGAAGCAGGAGGAGCTCGTCGTCAGAAACAGCTGGTGGCAGTGTCCGGTGCCATGTATCACCACCTATGTACAGACAGCCAACATGCCCTTCAATGTCAGCTGCTGATGCCACCATAGTACCATCACCCCAGGGGGGCTTAGCAATTTGGAAATGTTTTAATGTGTCTGCCTCAGATCGGAGCAATGCCATCTGTTGTCTCTGCCTCCAAAAATTGAGCCGTGGAAAGGCCAACACTCACGTAGGGACAAGTGCCTTATGAAGGCACATGGAGAAAAGGCACAAACTGCAATGGGAAGAGCACCTGAGCAAAATCAGCACACAAAAGAAAAGCCACCCTCCTTCTCCTCTTCCTGCTTTAGGTGCAGCATCTTCAGTCACTTTCTCCCTTGCACCTTCACAGCCACGCTCCTCCACTCCGCCTCTGCCCTTGAGCCGTTCCTGCTCCTCTGCCCACAGCAGCCAGGTGTCCGTGAAGGAAATTTTTGAGCGGAAGAAGCAAATTTCTCCCAGTCACCCACTTGCCCGGCATCTGACAGCTGGCGTGGCGGAACTGCTAGCTCGCCAGTTGTTACCATACAAGCTGGTGGACTATGATGCCTTCTGTAAATTTGTGGCCATTGGGACACCGCAGTGGAAGATACCAGGCCGCAATTATTTCTCTAAAAAGGCGATATCCAAACTGTACCGTGAAGTTGAGAGGCAAGTGGTGTCATCTCTGGCACACAGTGTTGGGTCAAGGGTCCACCTGTAAGGATTCCTCCTGTGGCGTGTTCTGTCCATTGCAGGTGGAGCCGCAAATGGACAGTTCTGGCTTGTCAGCCTGCATTCGGTTGTGCATTCGCAATGAGTCACATTGTCATTTGCAATTGCCCTGCAGTTCTGGGCAGCTTAGGATGCTGTCATCATTACACCAATGGCTTACTACAGCTGAACTGCAGCCAGATAGCCCTGGATTTCCTGCATGCATGTTCTTGCATAGTACTGCATGCATTTGTTATGATAGTCTTTCAGCTAGCAAATGGTATTCAAGCCAGCTCAGGATTGAGTGATTACCATTCAGCTGTGTGGAGATTTGCATGCTTTCATCCATTGGCTGATGCCAGCATAAAAGTCTGCCTCCCCTGTTAGACCGAGCCCATCATAGTTTCAGCTCTGTCTAAGCTGTTACTGGGTCCCTTGATACTGTGAATAATATTCCTTTTCAAGTTCAGTTATCTTGTGGAGCTACAGTTATATATTTCCCACGGGGACATATATACGCACTCCTTCAAGTACAGAGATTTTGTATTGCCTAGCCTTGTTCACTGTATTGCTCCAGATCCTAGCCAGTCTTCCTTGCTTATGTTATATATTGGTTCATTGCCAATATATACATATTCTAGTCAGCGTTTGTTATTTTCCTTGTATTCGTGCTACGGTGATATGTCAGTGCCGCTGATATATACGTACTCGAACTGTCAATATCCTGTGTTTAGCTAGTCAGGTTTTAGCACGTTTCGGTAGGTTGCGCTTAGCGTGATCACCCATGCTTAGCTAGCATAGTCCTGTCCTTGCGAGGTAGCCATTGCTATTGGCTACCTCACTCCAGTCTGTCTTGTCTCATTTGTGAATGCTTGCTGTCACTGAGGCACTGACTAGATTAGCAAGCGTTCATTCTGTCAGTCTCTGTCCTTATTTCTCAGTGTTTTGGATAATAGACACTCAGCGCTGCTGTTGCGCTGAGCAAACCATTGTTAAGTGTAGTTTGTGGTTGCTAGGAGCTGCGCTCGCTCTGCACACCACATCTCCTGCTGGGGCCACTCTGTCTCCTCCTCCAGTGCATTCGCACTATACCCTGAGATTTCATAGTTTTATGCCTTGCTTGCGTTTTGCGTGTGTGTCTCCTTCACGTCAGGGTGTGCATTGCGCGCTGACCGTGGAGGATACACCACCAAATGTTACATTATGACAGGCCGAATACAGATCCCCATTGTGGAGGAGACCTCCAGCAAAAATGACACTGTTAATTATGGTTCCTGTTCCTTTAAGAGATTTGAAAAACTTAATCCTGTAAAAGAAAAGGAGTTTTTGTCTGAATGTACTAGGTTTCTGTCTAATCCTGAACTCCAAACCACTCCTGTTTCTACCTGGACGCTCCAGATAGCTTATATCCTGTTTAAAGGGGACCTGTTTAACTGGGCTTATGATGTTTTGAATCACAGCAACCTGAAAGAAAAACCTTTAGAATTTCTAGCCTTTGTGATCAATAACTGGCTGAAAATATCTCCTTTAATATACTCCTGATTGCTAGTCAATCAAATGTCCCTTCAGCAGCTTTTAAAAGCAATCCGTATGCAGCAAAGTCTAAAGTCTTGCATACAACTACGCATCAGACTCTGTCATTAGCAGACAATGAAATGCAATTGTCATTCATGGGAGTCAAATGGACCTATGAAACTACCAATTAACTTTCCTTCAGCTGTGTGGAGATTGGCATGCTTGCATCCATTGGCTGATGCCAGCATAAAAGTTTCCACACAGCTGAATCCTGAGCTGGCCTGAATACCATTTGCTAGCTGAAAGACTATCATAACAAATGCATGCAGTACTATGCAAGAACATGCAAGCAGGAAATCCAGGGCTCTTTGGCTGCAGTTCAGCTGTAGTAAGCCATTGGAGGGATGATGACAGCATCCTGAGCTGCCCAGAACTGCAGGGCAATTGCAAATGACAATGTTACTCATTGCGAATGCACAACCGAATGCAGGCTGACAAGCCAGAACTGTCCGTTTGCGGCTCCACCTGCAATGGACAGAACACGCCACAGGAGGAATCCTTACACCACCTGACCACGGATGCCTGGTCTGCCAAGCACGGTCAGGGCAGGTACATAACTTACACAGCCCATTGGGTCAACCTGGTGACCGATGGCAAGCAGGGAGTACGTGGCTGTGCAGCGGACAAACTTGTGACACCTCCACGGCTTGCAGGCAGGCCTCCTGCCACCTCCTCTCCTCCTGCTACATCCTCTTCGCTGTCGTCGCCCTCCTTGGCTGAGTGGCAGTTCTGCTCTACTGGTGCTTCGATCTTCTCTCCAGCTACACATCCCCATCTACCCAGGGCCTATGCTGCATGCCAGGTACGACGGTGTCACGCCATCTTAGACATGTCTCGCCTCAAAGCAGTGAGTCACACTGGACCAGCTCTCCTGGCTGCTCTTAACAAACAGGTGGAACAGTGGCTGACCCCGCACCAGCTGGAGATCGGCAACGTGGTGTGTGACAACGGCAGCAATCTTCATTTTCTCATTTTCTCATGGCACATGTGCTGAATCTAAAAACAAGGAACACCAAGAGCCCCAATAGTGTAATATGTACTGGTAAACGGTTAGTAGATAGAGTAAATATTAATACTCACAAACCAGGGTTACCATTAGGTAACCACTGTAAAAGCAGGTGGGGAGATTTTCCTGACCCCACTCAGGAATAAGAAGTAGATGAGAAAAAGGGGGTTCAACCCTCCACCCAGGGTGGAGGAGAACAGAGGCGCCAAAAGGATAAAAGGAAGCTAAATGAGCTTAAAAAAACAAATTCTTGGTAAATAGAGGAGGTAGTGGTGGACTTACCTCCTCCAAGTAGACACACAACGACTGTAGAAAAGACAGTCAATATATTTTGTGTTTCTACTTGGAGGAGGTAAGTCCACCACTACCTCCTCTATTTACCAAGAATTTGTTTTTTTAAGCTCATTTAGCTTCCTTTTATCATTTTGGCGCCTCTGTTCTCCTGCATAATGTGCTGGATCTAGTCATTCAAAGATTTGTGACAAAGTACCCAGGCTTAGAGGACGTCCTGAAGCAGGCCAGGAAGTTGTGTGGGCAGTTCAGGTGGTCTTACACGGCCATGGCACGCTTTGCGGACATTCAGCGGAGAAACAACTTGCCAGTGAGTCGCTTGATATGTGATAGCCTGACTCACTGGAATTCGACCCTGGTCATGCTCTCTCGCCTGCTAGAACAGGAGAAAGCCGTCACCCAGTACCTCTACAATTTCAGTAGAAGGGCACAATCTGGGGAGATGGGAATGTTGTGGCCCAACAACTGGACACTGATGCAAAATGCATGCAGACTCATGCGGCCGTTTGAGGAGCTGACCAACCTGGTGAGTTGCAGTGAAGGCACCATCAGCAACTTGATCCCGTACGCTTACTTCCTGGAGTGTGCCGTGCGTAGAGTGGTGGATCAAGCTGTGGAGGAGCGTGAAGAGGAACAGTTATGGCAGGAACAGTTGTGGGAACAATTTACATCAGAATCAGATGTTTCTTCAACACCTGTGGCAGCACAGAGGGGGAGGAGGAGGAAGAGTCGTGTGGGGAAAAGAAGGTGATTCTTTAGAAGAGGAGGAGGAGCAGCGGGGGCAGAAGAACAACAACCGCAGCAGGCATTGCTTGTGCTGCTCGACGGTCCCGTGGTATTGTTCGTGGCTGGGGAAAGGAGGAGGAGGATTTAGCTAACGTCACTGAGGAAGAACAAGAGGAGATGGATAGTACGTCTGCATCCAACTTTGTGCAGATGTCATCTTTCATGCTGTCCAGCCTGTTGAAGGGTTTTCCATATAAAAAAAAAACTCAAGGGGAATGAGCTATACTGGGTGGCCACGCTACTAGACCCTCGATATAGGCACAAAGTGGCGGACATGTTACCAACTCACCAGTAGGCAAAAAGGATGCAGCACATGCAGAACAAGCTGTCAACTATGCTTTACAATGCATTTAGGGGTGATGTCATAGCACAACGCAATAAAGGTACCACTGCCAGTAATCCTCCTCCCATGTCCACGCACGCAAGGACAGGATGCTCCAGCGATCTCATGGTGATGTCGGACATGCGGACATTCTTTAGTCCAGCGCCTCGACTTAGCGCTTCCGGATCCACCCTCCACCAATGACTGGACCGGCAGGGAGCTGACTACCTGGCCTTAAGTGTGGATGTAGACACTGTGAGCAGCGATGAACCCTTGGACTACTGGGTGCACAGGCTTAACCTGTGGCCAGAGCTGTCCCAATTTGCCATCCAACTTCTGTCTTGCCCTGCCTCAAGCATCCTGTCAGAAAGGACCTTCAGTGCAGCTGGAGGCATTGTCACAGAGAAGAGAAGTCGCCTATTACGCCTAAGTCACAAAAATGTTCAGTACCTGACCTTTATCAAAATGAATGAAGACTAAGTCCGTCCCCACACACAGCATCTCTGCCTGCATGCCGTGTGACTGGCTGCCTGCCCCAAGACTAAGTTGCTCCCCACACAGCACCTCTGCCCGCAGGCCACTTGACTGCCTTTTCCGCCACCACCAACAGGGTCCAGGACTCCAGGTGGATTCCTGAATTTTTTAGGCCGCTGCTAGCAGCGGCCGCTATAATAATTTTTCTGGTGCGTGTACATGCCTGCCTAATTTTTCTGGCTGCACTGCGGCTGCAGCAACAAAACAAAAGGCATGTACATGTGCCCATTCCCCTTCGTGATCATTACCTTGCCGCGGTGAAGGGGCTTGCGTATCACAATGAAGCAATGACCGACGGCTATATGAGTGTCTCGGGGGGTGGTACACCAAAGATAATAAGGTTGTTGCTTAATTGTGGACAGACCAAATTTGACCAGCTTGACAGTCACTGTTCTGTCATTCAGCTACCTCAGCCCGGTGACCATATGGGCTGGAAAGCCGCCATCACCTGCACTCTCATCATGGTGCGCACCAGTCCAGCACGGCTGTCACAACACAAACAGCTGTTTGCAGTCACTGCATACCTTTCACTGCATCTTTGACTGCACATTGTACTGTATTATACCTGACAGTCAGTAGAGATGTCGCGAACCTCCGATTTTCGGTTCGCGAACCTTCGCGGAAGGTTCGGTTCGCGTAAAAGTTCGCGAACTGCAATAGACTTCAATGGGGATGCGAACTTTGAAAAATAGAAAAAATTATGCTGGCCACAAAAGTGTTGGAAAAGATGTTTCAAGGGGTCTAACACCTGGAGGGGGGCATGGCGGAGTGGGATACATACCCAAAGTCCCGGGGAAAAATTTGGATTTGTCGCAAAGCAGCATTTTAAGGGCAGAAATCACATTGAATGCTAAATTGCAGGCCTAAAGTGCTTTCAAACATCTTGCATGGGTATACATCAATCAGGGAGTGTAATTAGAGTTCTGCTTCACACTGACACACCAAACTCACTGTGTAACGCACCGCAAACAGCTGTTTGCGTATTGACGGCCGTGCTGGACTGGTGCGCACCGTGGCCAGAGTGTAGGCCGTGGCATTTTTCAAGCCCATATGGTCGCCGGGCTGTGGTAGCTCAATGATAGAACAACAGTGACTGTCCAGCTGATCAAATTTGGTCTGACCACAATGAAGCAACGACCTTATTATCTTTTGTGTGCCACCCCCACCCGAGACACTCAAATAGCCGGCGGTCATTGCTTCATTGTGATGCGCAAGCCCCTTCACCGCGGCAAGGTAATGATCACGAAGGGGGATGGGCACATGTACATGCCTTTTGTTTTTTTGTTGCAGCCGCCCGCAGTGCAGCCAGAAAAATTAGGCAGGCATGTACACGCACCAGAAAAATTAGTGTGGCGGCCACTGCTAGCAGCGGCCTTAAAAATTCAGGAATCCGCCTAGAGTCCTGGACCCTGTTGGTGGTGGCGGAGAAGGCAGTCAAGTGGCCTGCAGGCAGAGATGCTGTGTGAGGGGACGGACTTAGTCTTCGGTCGTGCAGTAGCCCTCCGTGATCCAGTCCTCATTCATTTTGATAAAGGTCAGGTACTGAACACTGTTGTGACTTAGGCGACTTCTCTTCTCAGTAACTATGCCTCCAGCTGCACTGAAGGTCCTTTCTGACAGGACGCTTGCGGCAGGGCAAGAGAGAAGTTGTATGGCAAATAGTGTTGGGCGAACAGTGTTCGCCACTGTTCGGGTTCTGCAGAACATCACCCTGTTCGGGTGATGTTCGAGTTCGGCCGAACACCTGACGGTGCTCGGCCAAACCGTTCGGCCACATGGCCGAACTAAGAGCGCATGGCCGAACGTTCCCCGAACGTTCGGCTAGCGCTGTGATTGGCCGAACGGGTCACGTGGTTCGGGCCCGAACGCGCTCTGATTGGCCGAACGGTCACGTGGTTCGGGTAAATAAATACCCGAACCACGTCATATCTCCGCCATTTCTCTGTGGGTTTAGCTTTGGGTAGGCAGGCAGGGTAGTTCGCTCTCCAGCCACGCTAGCCAGGGTCCCCCCAGTCATTGTGTGTCGCTGCTGGGAACAGTAGTACACCGCTCGCTCAGCCACACTATATATATAGCATTGTTTACTGCCACTGTGTACCTCGCTCAGCCACGCTATATATAGCATTGTGTTTTCTGACACTCTGTGTACACGGCTTAGCCTGGCTATATAGCATTGTGTGTACTGCCACTGTGCACCTCGCTCAGCCACGCTATATATAGCATTGTGTTTTCTGACACTCTGTGTACACGGCTTAGCCTGACTATATAGCATTGTGTGTACTGCCACTGTGCACCTCACTCAGCCACGCTATATATAGCATTGTGTTTTCTGACACTCTGTGTACAGGGCTTAGCCTGACTATATAGCATTGTGTGTACTGCCACTGTGCACCTCGCTCAGCCACGCTATCTATAGCATTGTGTTTACTGCCACTCTGTGTACACCGCTCAGCCAGACTATATACCATTGTTTATTGACACTCTGTGTACACGGCTCAGCCAGACTATATAGCATTGTGTGTACTGCCACTCTGTGTACACTGCTCAGCCAGACTATATAGCATTGTGTGTACTGCCACTCTGTGTACACCGCTCAGCCAGACTATATAGCATTGTGTTTACTTCCACTCTGTGTCTGCTGGGCCTGGGAACAGTAGTACACCGCTCACCTGCCACTGTATAGCATTGTGCTCTGTGTCGCTGCTGGGAATAGTGGTACACCGCTCACCCGCCACTGTATAGCATTGTGCTCTGTGTCGCTGCTGGGAATAGTGGTACTGTATAGCATTTCTGTACTGCCACTGTACTGCTGCCAGTCAGCGTGTACTGTAAGGATAAGTGAAATGAGGAAGAAATCCGGTGAAAGAGGAAGGGGCAAGGGAAGAGGTGTTTCCCCTGACGGTTCACGTACAGGCCACAGGGGAGCACCCAAGAAAACCCACTCAATACCGCCCATGTTGTCCAGGACAACAACCCTCACAGATCCAAAAGAACAGGACAAGATAATTACTTGGATGACCTCTCAAGCGTCCAGCAGTGGGTTAAGCAGCACCAGCACATCACGCACGAGGTCCGAGTCCTCAGCCAGTTACAAGGAGCCAGTGGGCACAAAGCTGACACAACCCGCAGCGACACCACGCACACAACTGCCAGATAACCAGTCCGATGAATTACCTCAGGACACAATGGGGTATTCGCAGGAGCTATTCCCAGCCCAACAAACTTCCACCTTTCAAAGGTCAATGGAGGAACGGCCAGAAATGTTGTGCCCGGATTCACAACCATTAACTGTGGGAAATGCACCGCGCACTGAAATACAAGGCGAGTCCGAGGAGGACTCGGAAACCCAAATCCCAGAGCAAGTTGGGCAGGAGGGGTTGCAATTGCAGGAGGTCGGCCGACAAGATCTGGAAGACGACGTTGGAGTGAGCTGCGCAGAGGTTGTTCTGGGGAGCTCTACTCCACGGCGGCGGCCCCCCACAATGACATATGACGAGTTTGAGGAGATGGAAGAGGAGGGTATGGACAATGTGGACATAGACCCAGATTTTGTTTGTGAACGAGAACATCACCGTCGTAGCAGCAGCACAGATGAGTCTGTTGAAGAACCCACTGCTGCACAAGTTCGCCTTGTGCCACAAGGTAGGCGGCGCGCAATTTCAGGCACCACAAGCGTGGAAGTTCAAGTGAGAGGCAAAAGAGGAGCAAACAGAAATCGCCAGCAAGGAGGCAGGTGCTCCAAAGTCTGGGCTTTCTTTGAAGACTGCACTGAGGATGTTACCATGGCGATTTGCAAGGTGTGCAAGACCCGCCTGAGCAGGGGGAAAAGTATTAACAACCTCTCCACCACCAGCATGAACCGCCACATGCTATCCAAACATCCCACTCTGTGGGCAAACGCGGCAGGACAGGGTACCAGCAACACTGCCTCCCTTGGGTTCACCAGACTCACCACCAGACCCGCCTCAGCAGCAGCAGTAGCCCAGCCATTGCGTGGTTCACAACATTCACAAACATCAGACGACGCTGACACTGTCACTTTCCGGAGTAGTGCTCTTGAGGTCTCCCAGTGTTCATCAAACACAACAACCAACAGCCCTTCCGTGTGCAGCGCTACGGTTCAGTTGTCTGTGTCGGAGATGTTTGAGCGCAAGAGGAAATTGCCAGCAAATGACCCCCGGGCCGTGGCAGTAACAGCCAGCATAGCCAAGCTTCTGGCCTGCGAAATGCTGCCATATCGAGTGGTGGAGACAAACAGCTTCAAGGGCATGATGTCAGTGGCCATCCCACGTTACGTGGTTCCCAGCCGCTACCACTTTGCGCGCTCTGCAGTGCCTGAGTTGCATGAGCACGTGGTCAGCAAAATAACCCGAAGCTTGAAGAATGCCGTTGCCTGCAAGGTTCACTTCACCACTGACACTTGGACGAGTGTGTTCGGACAGGGTCGATACATCTCCCTTACCACGCACTGGGTGAACCTTGTGGAGCCTGGCAGCGATTCCTCACCTGCTACGGCGCGGGTGTTGCCCATGCCGCAAACAGCTGCACCGCCGTCCCTCCCACTGGATAACAACAGCAGCACCTACCTCTCTGACTCCTTTTCCTCCAACGCATCTCAAAGCTGTACCTCATCCGGAAACGCTAACCCAGCAGCAGTAGGATCGTGGAAGCAGTGCAGCACAGCTGTTGGCATGCGTCAGCAAGCGTTGCTGAAGCTGATCTGCCTTGGGGATAAGCAGCACACAGGGGAGGAAATTTGGAAGGGAATAAAGGAACAGACGGATTTGTGGCTGGCACCGCTGGACCTGAAACCGGGCATGGTTGTGTGTGATAATGGGAGTAATCTCATTCGCGCTTTAAGGTTGGCTAAGCTGACACACATCCCTTGCCTGGCGCACGTGATGAACCTAGTAGTTCAGCGGTTCCTGAGGACATACCCAGGCGTGGCCGATCTTCTGTTGAAGGTGCGTCGAGTGGCCAAACATTGTAGAAATTCCAGTACTGCTTCGGGGGCACTCGCCAAGATGCAGGAGCGCTTCAATCTCCCCCACCATCGCTTGCTGTGTGATGTCCCTACGCGCTGGAATTCTATGCTGCACATGCTAGCACGCTTTTGTGAGCAGAAGAGTGCAGTGGTCCAGTACATGACGGCGCAGTACCGAGGCGCATCCGGACAGCTGCCAAGCTTCTGTGGATCCGATTGGGCCAACATGTTGGACCTCTGCCAAGTCCTCCAAAATTTTGAGCAATCCACGTTGCTTGTGAGCAGTGACAACTCTTCAGTCAGCATTACCATACCACTGCTGTGTTTACTGAAGAGGTCAATGTTGAAAATCAAGGAAACAGCTGTCATGATGCAACTGGGGGAATCTGAAGGAGAAAACGATCAGCGTGATGGTACCAACATCAGGCCATCCGCCTCAGGGAACGCTGGCCCCAGCAGCTATGACGAAGAAGAGGAGGAGGAACAGCTGGAGTTGGAGCAGGAATTTCATGCCACCACTGACGAGGGCCAGAGCGGTGCATGTTGGACTTCCACAATTCAGCGCGAATGGTCAGCAGAAGCAGACCAGGAGGACGACTATGACGCTTCACATCAACTATCACAACGCTCACAAGAGGATGATGAGGATTCTGGTAGGACTCTGGCACACATGGCTCAATTCATGCTAGACTGCATTGAACGCGACCCACGCATTGTGCGCATTCTGGACAACACCAATTACTGGGTTTATACCCTTCTGGATCCACGGTACAAACACAATGTTCCAAAACTGCTTGACGAAAGAGTCAGACAGGTCAAAATGGAAGAATACCAGCAGGCCCTTGTGGAGACTTTAGAGAGGAGATTGACATCCTCCCCCTCCTCTAGCCAGTTGTACGCCGACAGACTGACTTCCGCAAACCCAGGACGACCAGGAGGGCAGCAAACAACGCAAGCCGCAGCTAGTGCCCAAAAGGGAATGGTATCGGCAGTGTCCTTGGAGTGGGAAAATTTTCTGACACCCATGCAGCAGCAGCCCACTGAACAGGAAGCGTGCAGATCCACCTCCAACACCGATCGCCTGGAGAAGATGGTCAAGGACTACATGTCAGATGACATAGCTGTGTCGAACAATCCATCTGCACCCTTCAACTATTGGGTATCGAAGCTAGACACCTGGCACGAACTGGCAATGTACGCAATAGAGGTGCTGGCTTGCCCGGCAGCCAGCGTTATGTCGGAACGCTGTTTCAGTGCTGCCGGAGGCATCGTCACAGATCGGCGTATCCGCCTCTCCACAGAAAATGCAGACCGTCTGACTCAAATTAAAATGAATCAATCCTGGATTGGAAATGACTACGCAACACTCCAGGACCCCAACCAAGTAACATGACCAATGAACATCTGGGATGGTGTAGCGTTTCCCGTCCCTGTTTATTGAACCTCTCATCTGTATTACATTTATGACTGCATGGCGGCAAAAAGCATTGCTGCTATATCCGCACGCTTTTTGTCCTCATGCAAGGCCTGGGTTGTTGTGTCTCAAAAAGCATGGCCTTCTCCTCCTGCGCCTCCTCCTGTTCCATCACGTCTGCTGCTGCTGGGTTAGCGTTGCCGCGTGGTCCCTGTTTATTGAACCACTTATCTTTATTACATTTATGACTGCATGGCGGTACAAAGCATGCTATCCGCACGCTTTTTGTCCTCATGCAAGGCCTGGGTTGTTGTGTCTCAAAAAGCATGGCCTTCTCCTCCTGCGCCTGCTCCTGTTCCATCACGTGTGCTGCTGCTGCTGCTGGGTTAGCGTTGCCGGTCCCTGTTTATGGAACCTCTTATCTTTATTACATTTATTACTGCATGGCGGTACAAAGCATGCTATCCGCACGCTTCTTGTCCTCATGCAAGGCCTGGGTTGTTGTGTCTCACAAAGCGTGGCCTTCTCCTCCTGCGCCTCCTCCTGTTCCATCACGTCTGCTGCTGCTGGGTTAGCGTTGCCGCGTGGTCCCTGTTTATTGAACCACTTATCTTTATTACATTTATGACTGCATGGCGGTACAAAGCATGCTATCTGCACGCTTCTTGTCCTCATGCAAGGCCTGGGTTGTTGTGTCTCACAAAGCGTGGCCTTCTCCTCCTGCGCCTCCTCCTGTTCCATCACGTCTGCTGCTGTTGGGTTAGCGTTGCCGCGTGGTCCCTGTTTATTGAACCACTTATCTTTATTACATTTATGACTGCATGGCGGTACAAAGCATGCTATCCGCACGCTTCTTGTCCTCATGCAAGGCCTGGGTTGTTGTGTCTCACAAAGCGTGGCCTTCTCCTCCTGCGCCACCCTCCTCCTGTTCCATCACGTGTGCTGCTGCTGGGTTAGCGTTACCGGTCCCTTTTCCTGGAACCTCTTATATGTATTACATTTATGACTGCATGCCGACAAAAAGCATGTTACCTGTGCAAAGAAAACAGACATTTCCCGCATTTAAAAGACAGTTTTCCCTTTGAAACTTTAAAATCGATTTTCTCAAAAACTATAAGCTCTTTTTGCTAATTTTTTTTCCTCTTGTACCCACTTCCAAGGTGCACATACCCTGTAAATTTGGGGTATGTAGCATGTAAGGAGGCTTTACAAAGCACAAAAGTTCGGGTCCCCATTGACTTCCATTATGTTCGGAGTTCGGGTCGAACACCCGAACATCGCGGCCATGTTCGGCCTGTTCGGCCCGAACCCGAACATCTAGATGTTCGCCCAACACTAATGGCAAATTGGGACAGCTCTGGCCACAGGTCAAGCCTGCGCAACCAGTAGTCCAAGGGTTCATCGTCGCTTTTTGCAGAGTCTACATCCACACTCAAGGCCAGGTAGTCGGCTACCTGCCGGTCCAGGCGTTGGTGGAGGGTGTATCCGGAAGGACTATGGTGAGGAGTTGGACTAAAGAACGTCCGCATGTCCGACATCACCCTGAGATCGCTGGAGCGTCCTGTCCTTGCCTGCGTGGACTTGGGAGGAGGAGGGTCACTGCCAGTGGTACCTTGATTGTGTTGTGCAGCCACATCACCCTTAAATGCATTGTAAAGCATCATCGACAGCTTGCTCTGCAAGTGCTGCATCCTTTCCGCCTTTTGTTGAGTTGGTAACAGGTCCGCCACTTTGTGCCTGTACCGAGGGTCTAGTAGCGTGGCCACCCAGTACAGGTCATTCGTCTTGAGTTTTTTGATACGGGGGTCCCTCAACAGGCTGGACAACATGAAAGAGGACATCTGCACAAAGCTGGATGCAGACGTACTCTCCATCTCCTCTTGCTCTTCCTTAGTGACGGGACGCAACTCCTCTTCCTCCCCCCAGCCACGAACAATACCACGGGAACGTGGAGCAGCAGAAGCCCCCTGTGACGGCTGCCGCGGTTGTTCTTCTTCCGCCGCCTTTTCCTCCTCCACAGAAACACCTTCCTCATCATCACCATCATCAGAGTCTGACTCCTCTCCTTCCCCACACGACTCCTCTTCTTCCTCCTCCTCCTCCCCCCTCTGTGCTGCCGCAGGTGCTGTAGGAACATTGGGTTCGGGTGTAAATGGCTCCCACGACTCTTGCTGCCGTAACCCTTCTCGTTCACGCTTCTCCACAGCTGTATCCACCACTCTACGCACGGCGCGCTCCAGGAAGTAGGCGTAGGGGATCAAGTCGCTGGTGGTGCCCTCATCGCGACTCACCAGTTTGGTCACCTCCTCAAAGGGCTCCATGACCCTGCATGCATTTCACATCAGTGTCCAGTTGTTGGGCCACAACATCCCCATCCTCCCAGATTGTGTCCTTGTACTGTAATCAGGGCTGGATTTGTACTCTTTACCGCCCAAGGCCGCTGTCACCAGCCGCCCCTTTCAGTATAGGTAGCGAGATGATCCCTCCCCCCCTTCCCTCTAGTATAGGTAGCCAGATGACCCCTCCTCCTTACCTTTAGTATAGGTAGCCTGATGACCCCTCCTCCTTCCCTCTAGTATAGGTAGCCTGATGACCCTCCCAGTATAGATAGCCAGATGACCCCTCCCCCCTTTCCCTCCAGTATAGGCAGGGCCAGATTTGTACTTTTTACCGCCCAAGGCCAACTATACCGTCTGTATGGTTGTTATCTCTGTGTGCCCCAATGAGAATTCTACTTACTTTCCATCATTGGATGTCACAGACAATAACTATTTTAGTAATTTGTGTCTAGATTATTAGTTATGTTTTCCTTAAGAACTTTTATGTTATGTTTGCCATATCATTAATGATGGACCCATTGTGTCACCATGAGAGTTAGGCTGATGTGTACCTGCAGGATAGAGCTTACAGGTCTTGCAGGGACGACACAAGTACAGGACAGATAGTTCAAAGGATAAAGCTGTCTTTGTAGATAGGGATGGCTGCATAAAACAGCTTTACTGCCCCTCACTGAGCCGCCCCTAAATTTCTGGTGCCCTAGGCCATGGCCTATGTGGCCTTGCCAGAAATCCGGCCCTGACTGTAATGATACAGGTACTGGGTGACGGCTTTCTCCTGGTCTAGCAGGCGAGAGAACATCAGCAGGGTGGAATTCCAGCGAGTCGGGCTATCGCAAATCAGGCGTCTCACCGGCAAGTTGTTTCTACGCTGAATGTCCGCAAAGCGTGCCATGGCCTTGTAAGAGCGCCTGAAATGCCCACACAACTTCCTGGCCTGCTTCAGGACGTCCTCTAAGCCTGGGTACTTGGACACAAATCTTTGCACGACCAGATTCAGCACATGTGCCATTCAGGGTATGTGTGTCAGCTTTCCCAAATTCAACGCAGCAATGAGATTGCTGCCGTTGTCACACACCACGTTGCCGATCTCAAGCTTGTGCGGGGTCAGCCATTGCTCCGCCTTTTTGTTAAGAGCAGCCAGGAGAGCTGCTCCAGTGTGACTCTCCGCTTTCAGGCAAGACATGTCTAACACTGCGTGACACCGTCGTACCTGGCATGCAGCATAGGCCCTGGGGTGCTGGGGCTGTGTAGCTGGAGAGGAGATCGTGGCACCAGCCAAGGAGGAGGAGGAGGATGACGACAGCGAAGCGGTGGTAGCAGGCGGAGAGGAGGTGGCTGGAGGCCTGCCTGCAAGCCGTGGAGGTGTGACAAGTCAGTCTGCTGCGCAGCCACGTACTCCCTGCTTGCTGCCATCGGTCACCAGGTTGACCCAATGGGCTGTGTATGTAATGTAGTGGCCCTGCCCGTGCTTGGCAGACCAGGCATCCGTGGTCAGGTGGACCCTTGACCCAACGCTGTGTGCCAGAGATTACACCACTTGCCTCTCAACTGCACGGTACAGTTTGGGTATGGCCTTTTGTGAAAAATAATTGCGGCCTGGTATCTTCCACTGCGGTGTACCAATGGCCACAAACTTACGGAAAGCCTCGGACTCCTCCAGCTTATATGGTAATAGCTGGCGAGCTAATAGTTCCGCCACGCCAGCTGTCAGACGCCGGGCAAGAGGGTGACTGGCAGACATTTGCTTCTTTCGCTCAAATACTTCCTTCACGGACAGCTGGGTACTGCTGTGGGCAGAGGAGAAGGAACCGCTGAAGGGAAGAGGCGGTGTGGAGGAGGGTGGCTGTGAAGGTGCAAGGGAGAAAGTGGATGAAGACGATGCACCTGAAGGAGGAAGAGGAGAAGGAGGGTGGCTTGTCTTTTGAGGGGTGCTACTTTTCCTCAGGTGTTCTTGCCATAGCTGTTTGTGCCTTTTCTCCAGGTGCCTTCGTAAGGCACTTGTCCCTACGTGAGTGTTGGCCTTTCCACGGCTCAATTTTTGCTGGCAGAGACAACAGATGGCTTTGCTCCGATCTGAGACACACACGTGAAAAAATTTCCAAACCGCTGAGCCCCCCTGGGGTGATGGCGCTACGGTGGCATCAGCAGCTGACGTTGAAGGGCATGTTGGCTGTCTGGCCATAGCTGGCGAGACATGGCGCCGGACACTGCCCCCAGCTGTTTCTGAGGACGAGCTCCCTCTGCTTCTATCATGGAGTCGTCTCCTCCTACTCCTCTCTGACTCCTCCTCTGAACTGTCCCCCTGGTCATCTCCTCTACCGGGAACATATGTGGTATCCGTATAATCGTCATCATAATCCTCCTGGCCAGCTGCACTTTCCTCAGACACCTCCTCAACTGCACCAACTTCAGGTGTTTCATCAGCCCCCTCCTCACACGTTACATCCATACTATCACCACCTAACTCAGACGTATGAGGTGGTATACCTGCGCCTTCTTCTTGTTGTTACAGTAGTGGCTGTGAATCGGTGATTTCACCACCACCACCAAATAACTCCTGCGAAGTGTCAAATGCAGCGGATGTGGTGCTTGTTGTAGCGCTGGTGGCTGCGGGAGATGAGGTGTTCTGGGTTAAAACCTCAATCACCTCCTCACGATTTTGGGAAGTGATGGCACGTGCCTTCTTCTGAGCACTGTATTTTGGGGCAGGTCCGCACGAAATCACACCAACACCACCTCGCACAGACCTGCCGGTGCCTGGTGGCCTTCCTCTGGGTCTGCCTCTACCTCTTCCTCTACCTGGTTTGTCCATTTTGTCCATCTCGGGGGGATGCTAGGTATATGCAGTGAGGTGGGTTAACTCAACACAACAGGTAGTAAGATGCAGTGAGCTGGGTTCACTGAACAATAAAGGTACTTAGATGCAGTGAGGTGGGTTCACTCAACACAACAGGTAGTAGGATGCAGTGAGGTGGGTTTACTCAACCCGACAGGTAGTAAGATGCAGTGAGCTGGGTTCACTGAACAATAAAGGTACTTAGATGCAGTGAGGTGGGTTCACTCAACACAACAGGTAGTAGGATGCAGTGAGCTGGGTTCACTGAACAGTAAAGGTACTTAGATGCAGTGAGGTGGGTTCACTCAACACAACAGGTAGTAGGATGCAGTGAGGTGGGTTCACTCAACACAACAGGTAATAGGATGCAGTGAGCTGGGTTCACTGAACAATAAAGGTACTTAGATGCAGTGAGGCGGGTTCACCCAACACAACAGGTAGTAGGATGCAGTGAGGTGGGTTCACTGAACAGTAAAGGTACTTAGATGCAGTGAGATGGGTTCACTCAACACAACAGGTAGTAGGATGCAGTGAGGTGGGTTCACTCAACACAACAGGTAATAGGATGCAGTGAGCTGGGTTCACTGAACAGTAAAGGTACTTAGATGCAGTGAGGTGGGTTCACTCAACACAACAGGTAGTAGGATGCAGTGAGCTGGGTTCACTGAACAGTAAAGGTACTTAGATGCAGTGAGGTGGGTTCACTCAACACAACGCTAGGTATATGCAGTGATGACGAGGTGGGTTAAGTAAACACAACAGGTACTGGGGTATATGCAGTACTGGGTAGTACAATGTGCAGCTCCCTGTCACACACACAGGTAGTCAGTCACTGAATGTGATGGGCTGCTGGCAGTGGCACACACACTATCAATTAGCAAGGCTGTGCATGCAACAAAAGTGTCAGTTTGACACACAGTAAAAAAATACATATATACAGGATGAGCTCTGAAAAGAGCTATTGAGGGGTGCTATAAAAGCAATAACAATCAGCCAGGAGCAATCTAAGCAACCAAGAACCTAACTAATCTGTCCCTAGAAGAACAAGTCTGCAGCAGCTCTCCCTAGTCTGTCTAATAGCAGGCAGACGAGTGACTGTAATGGCCGCCGGAGGCTGCCTTATATAAGGGGGGTTGGGGCTCCAGGGCTTAGTGTAGCCTGAATGGCTACAATGTGCCTGCTGACTGTGATGCAGAGGGTCAAAGTTGACCCTCATAGTGCATTATGGGGTGAATCGAACTTCTGGAAAAGTTCGCCTGGTGCAGGCGAACGCGAACCCCCAAAGTTCGCCTGGAACCGTTAGCAGGCGAACCGTTCGCTACACCTCTAACAGTCAGTGCATACCTTTAACTTGAATGGATGGCATAACAGATTTCATAACAGATTCTCCATAACAGATTCTCCTTAAAGGATTTAACGTTGATTCATCTCATATACAGCAGGGCCTCGAAAGTCCTCCTGTATTGTTATTTTTGGTCACTAGCTTGGGGCGTGCATGCAATGCCTGCTGCCTTCCTTGGATGTGTGTGTTAGCCGTTCCTGCTCCTTTGCCCACAGCGTGCCTGCTGCCTTCCTTGGATGTGTGGTGGTGGTAGCCGTTTTAGGCTTCCACTCCGGACCGGAATCGAACCAGGATTCCCCGGCCATTACCCGTAGTCACTCGCAATGGCAGACTTGCCATCCATAACAGATTCTCGTTATAGGCAGTGAACAGCCAGCAGAAAAAGTAATTTTTAAAAATAAATGTAAGCTTTAACTATGGTAGAGAAAGAACCATTGAAAGTTGATAAAGCAGTCAGACATTACCTGACATCACTGAGTGAGGAAGAGCAATCTGGCCATGGTGCGCACCAGTCCAGCACGGCCATCACTACGCAAACTGCTGTTTGCGGTGCGTTACACAGTGAGATTGGTGTGTCAGTGTGATGCAAGTACTCTAATTACACGCCCTGATTGATGTATACACATGCAAGATGTTTTAAAGCACTTTAGGCCTGCAATTTAGCATTCAGTGTGGTTTCTGCCCTTAAAACGCTGCTTTGCGTCCAATTCAAATTTTTCCCGGGGACTTTTGGCATGTATCCCACTCCGCCATGCCCCCCTCCAGGTGTTAGACCCCTTGAAACATCTTTTACATCACTTTTATGGCCAGCATAAATGTTTCTAGTTTTCAAAGTTCGCCTCCCCATTGAATTCTATTGTGGTTCGCGAAAGTTCGCGCAAACCGAACTTTTGCAGTAGGTTCGCGAACCAAAAATCGGAGTTTCGGGCCAACTCTATTCTCTACAACAATATGTAATTTAACCCCATAAAAAAAAAAACTTTTTCCTTTTGCAACTATAACTGATTTTCTCAAAAACTACAATGGCCTCAATTCACTAAGCAGTTTAGTCTAGTTTACTAATGGTTTTTAATCTACTGATGGTTTAGTGTAAATCAGTTGCATCAAAAGGGAATTTACCTGTTTTTAGACCTGGTCTAAAACATTTGGTAATTAGGTCGGTAAAGCAGGGGAAATAATCAAAAGATGCAATTCACTAACGAGTAGCTATGACTGACATCCTTCTCCTCTGATTAGCTTTCCTCTGGATACAATTAAACTCCTGCATAATTAATTCAAAAGGTTCCTTCCTCAAGTCTAAATTACCTCACAGAATTACTTTACCAACAGAAATCACCTGGTCTAATCTCTGTCAGAAAAAGTGGGCGTGGTTACTCCTTGTTTGCATTTGTGAATTGCATCTTTTGATCATTTCCCCTGCTTTACCAACCTACTGTAATTATTGAATGTTTTAGACCAGGTCTAAAAACAGGTCTAAAACATTACACCAAACTATCAGTTGACTAGTCTAAACTGCTTAGTGAATTGAGACCAATGTCTTTTTTTAACTTGTTCCCACTATTTCTGCCAAATTCTGAAAATTCTGCAAAAAATTAAAGGTCCCAACTCACTGCAAGAGCAAAATTGTGATTCTCGCTCACTTATACTTATTTACTACTTGTTCAGGAGAGATTTCTCAGCAACGTTTGCAAAACATTCACTAAGGGCTCTTACACAGTGGGACGTTGCGTGGCAGGGGATGTTAAGGTCGCATAACGTTCCCCTAGCGCAACGCATGGTGGTACTAAAGGTGGACGCTACATAGAGCCGCGTTATGCGGCTCTTGGTGCGCTGTTTTCGGTCGAAAGAACCGGCAATGATTCATATGAATCATTGCTAGCAGGCAGAGAATGATTCATATGAATCATTGCTAGCAGGCAGAGAATGATTAATATGAATCATTGCTAGCAGGAAGAGAACCTGCATTGCAGGTCAGTGAATATTAATTAGCCATGTGGCTAGGCAAAATAGTGGACTCTCCCCTCCTCCTCTCCTGCACACAAAAAACAATAAAACAACATTACTGTGCATGTGCAAACAGTCTAACGCGGCTAAAACCGCGTTTAACGCACAGCATGCTGCACTTTCATAGAACATGCAGCGTTACAATGTAACGCAACGTGGGCACTGTGAACAGCCCATTGATTTTTCATTACTGTGAGTTGGGCTGCGTTACAAGATGCTGTAACGTGCGCCTGTAACGTCCCACTGTGAAAGCAGCCTAAATCATAATTACTCAGCTTACACTATGAATAATAGGTAGCATATTTTTGGTAAGCCCTTGAATAAAGTTATTAATAGAACAGTGATAATGATATTGGTCACTGTACCTTGTATGTGTTATACTGTATAAAGCTGCCAGTACTTTGAATTGAATCTGCAATACATTTGTTGAATTATATTCATTGTTTAACTTGGCTCTTAGTGCTGAACAGTTAATTAAAGCCATTCAACTCCACAACCGCAAGCCTCAATGATTTATTATGTGGAAAATCTGTGATTAACATTCAATTTAGATGTTTTACAGTTTTCACTTCAAGGAACAAAAACAACACTGCATATATTTATTGGAGCATTTTTTAAAAACTCAGAATTTACTCAGGAACATTTACAGGGTTATTAAACTCAATAATTCTACTTCACCACAACATTTTAAGAATAAATCTGAAGCAAGCTAGACTTTGAGGGCTCTTTATAAAGACCTTGGAAGATTCAACTTATAAATGTACACATGAATAAAAGCTGAACAATTCTTACAGGTGAATTCATAAATCGTACACAGCCAAATACACAGTTAAAGGGAACCAGAGACGAAGCACCCTCATGTATTTTACCATATATATCAATGGGAACATGACAGTAAACAACTATCCTGCTCTCTGTTTCATTATTCTCTGCTAAATCTGCCTGTTATAAGCCCTGATAAAAATCCCCGACTGAGCATTCAGTCTAGCTTTCACCGGAATGATTATAGCTGAGTCAGTCTTCTGTGATGACTTTTCAAGCCAAAGCCTGCCCCCTTGTGGCTCTGCTTTGCTGCTTCGAGGATAAATAGCCGGAATGCAGAGCCACAAGGGGGCAGACTTGGGCTTGAAAAGACATCACAGAAGACTGACTCAGCTATAATCATTCCGGGCAAAGATAAACTGAATGCTCAGTCGGGGATTCTTATTAGGGCTGATAACAGGCAGATTTAGTCTCTGGTTCTCTAAATTAGGGATGGTCGTAGTCAGCCAACTTTGCTACGCTGGAACTACGTGTAGTTTTATGCAATTACGCTTCGCCAAACTACGGCTGCGAAATCAAATATTAGCTTTGTATGCATTTCGTAGACTACGCGTTAAAATACGCAATTACGCGTAGTGTGAAGAGTATAGTATATTCCCCTTTCCAATACGTAAATTTGTAAGCATACAATCACATGCGGAAAATTAGATGCAGGTAACGCATTCGTATGCAATAAGCTAAGGGCGTAAGCTAAGCACAGCAGTACTTCGCTACGCGTAAATTCGTAAGCGTAGTTTTGAAACTTCATTTACGAACTACGATGCGTAGATGCACACTATGATGCGTAAATTCGCACTGGCGTAGTTTCTGCTCATCCCTGGTTCTCTTTAAATACAGTGTGTATGAACTGTCTTGCCAACCAAAAAATCTGTCATCATGCTGTGCAGTTGTTGTGCTATGATATTTATTGACTTTCCTTGTGTCTTTTGTGCCAATGTAAAATGGAGTCTGCCATGTGCAGTCCATGCTGATTCTAAGACTACCAATAAGGCTGCAATTGTGTTAGGTGTAGGTGTAGCTAGGGTCAAAATAGACTGCAACAGGTTAGTGGTGGGAGGAGTTGGTTAGGATATAGTTAACTCACACGCACAGGAGAGGGGCTTTTTGTCCATTTTGGCCATTGAAGATTGAAGGTGTGCTTTGGAGTTCTGTGCAAGGAGGGAGCACATTTGAGCCTGGAAAGGAAAAGTTTTTCTCTGTGGGTCCATGATCTGAGTAGGATTTCACAGCAATTTTGAAGGATAATTATTCATTTGTGTTTACTTATTATTGTGAAGATTGTTCATGTATGTGTTCCCATTTGTGTTTGCAATTGTACAGTTCTGCTATTGCTTGTGTTTGCATTATCTTAAATATTTTGGTTTAGTAAACCAAGTTTCTTGCAACAAGTGCTGTGCTTTCCTTAACAATTATGGTATACTGAACTATAATGCAATCTTAGCATTTTAAATGGGTGCTCATCTGGGATACTCTGATTGCTGACTGATTTGCCAACTTGTTGCTGGAATTGATTGTAAAATGTTTCTGGGCAAAGTATTGAAGTTTAAGAATGCTGACTAATTGCAGGACTGTAAGCTGCCTGTGTAGCTAGGACAGAGCACATGGATAACAGTAGCAAAGGAACTAGCCAAATATGAATCTCCTTTTGATGTAAAGCTGTCTGTGTAGCTAGGACAGAGCACATGGATAACAGTAGCAAAGGAACTAGCCAAATATAAATCTCCTTTTGATGTAAAAGGTTTAGATAATATTAGAGAGGATTTTGAAGACTTTACTCTTAAAAAATTCAAGTTGAAAAAGCTGTGGCTGATTTGGACTAGAAATTCCTGATTACATGTAGAATGTGTGATCACGGATTTGACTTTAACATTAACCACTTGCCGACCGCCCACAGCCGATGGGCGGTGGCAAAGTGGATGCCGAAAGGACCGCAATACGCCCAAGGGCGTTGCATCCTTTCGGCATGCCGGGGGAGCGATCGCGTCATTGATGATGCGCGCTTCCCCCGGCAACTGGCTCCGCCCACCGGCTCAGCCCACCCGCCGGCCGTTCGGAAGTGCCAGCGGGTTGTTAACCCCGCGATCGCCGCTACAAAGTGTATAATACACTTTGTAATGTATACAAAGTGTATTATACAGGCTGCCTCCTGCCCTGGTGGTCCCAGTGTCCGAGGGACCACCAGGGCAGGCCGCAGCCACCCTAGTCTGCACCCAAACACACTGATCTGCCACCCTCCGCCCCCTGATCGCCCACAGCACCCCTCAGACCCCCCCTGCCCACCCCCCAGACCACTGTTTGCACCCAATCACCCCCCTAATAACCCATCAATCACTCCCTGTCACTATCTGTCAACGCTATTTTTTTAAAATTCCCTAAACTGCCCCCTGGGGACTCCTGATCACCCCCCCACCCCTCAGATTCTCCCCAGACCCCCCCCTCCCCCAGTTTACTGTATGCATCTAACACCCTGATCACCTGTCAATCACCTGTCAATCACCCGTCAATCACCCATCAATCACCCCCTGTCACTGCCACCCATCAATCAGCCCCTAACCTGCCCCATGAGGGCAATCTGATCACCCACCCACACCATTAGATCGCCCGCAAACCCGCCAACCCAAGTGTATTGTTTACATCTGTTCTCTTCTCTAAACACCCACTAATTACCCGTCAATCACCCATCAATCACCCCCTATCACCACCTGTCACTGTTACCTATCAGATCAGACCCTAATCTGCCCCTTGCGGGCACCCAATCACCCGCCCACACGCTCAGATTGCCCTCAGACCTCCCCTTATCAATTCGCCAGTGCATTAATTACATCTGTGTTTCCCTGTAATAACCCACTGATCACCTGTCAATCAACTGCCAATCACCCATCAATCACCCCCTGTCACTGCCACCCATCAATCAGCCCCTAACCTGCCCCTTGCGGGCAATCTGATCACCCACCCACACCATTAGATTGCCCGCAAACCTGTCGTCAGATCACCTCCCAAGTTCATTGTTTACATCTGTTCTCTTCTCTAAACACCCACTAATTACCCATCAATCACCCCCTATCACCACCTGTCACTGTTACCTATCAGATCAGGCCCTAATCTATCCCTTGCCCCTTGCGGGCACCCAATCACCCGCCCACACGCTCAGATTGCCCTCAGACCCCCCCTTATCAATTCACCAGTGCATTATTTGCATCTGTTCTTCCCTGTAATAACCCACTGATCACCTGTCAATCACCTGTCAATCACCTATCAATCACCCATCAATCACCCCCTGTCACTGCCACCCATCAATCACCCCCTGTCACTGCCACCCATCAATCAGCCCCTAACCTGCCCCTTGCGGGCAATCTGATCACCCACCCACACCATCCGATCGCCTGCAGACCTGCCGTCAGATCACCTCTTAAGTGCATTGCATCTGTTCTCTCCTCTAAACACCCACTAATTACCCATCAATCACCCCCTGTCACCACCTGTCACTGCTACCCATCAGATTAGACCCCTATGTGCCCCTAGGGCACCCAATCGCCCGCCCACACCCTCAGACCCCAGCCCTGATCACCTCGCCAGTGCATTGCTTGCATCTACTCCCCCCACTAATCACACCTTGAGAAACCCATCAATCACCTCCTGTCACCACCTGTCACCCCCTAGCACACCTACCCATCAGATCAGGCCCTAATTTGCCCCGTGTGGGCTCCTGATCACTCGGCCAAACCCTCAGATCCCCCTCAGACCCCCTTCGAATCACCTCCCCAGTGCATTGATTGCATCTATTTTCCCCTCTAACCACCCCCTGAGACACCCATCAATCACCTCCTGTCACCCCCCTAGCACTCCTATCCATCAGATCAGGCCCAATACAACCTGTCATCTAAAAGGCCACCCAGCTTATGACCGGTTCCACAAAATTCGCCCCCTCATAGACCACCTGTCATCAAAATTTGCAGATGCTTATACCCCTGAACAGTCATTTTGAGACATTTGGTTTCCAGACTACTCACAGTTTTGGGCCCGTAAAATGCCAGGGCAGTATAGGAACCCCACAAGTGACCCCTTTTTAGAAAAAAGACACCCCAAGGTATTCTGTTAGATGTATGACAAGTTCATAGAAAATTTTTATTTTTTGTCAAAACTTAGCGGACATTGTTTTTTATAGTTTTTTCACAAAGTGTCATTTTTCACTAACTTGTGGCAAAAAATAAAATCTTCTATGAGCTCACCATACACCTAACAGAATACCTTGGGGTGTCTTCTTTCTAAAATGGGGTCACTTGTGGGGTTCCTATACTGCCCTGGCATTTTAGGGGCCCTAAACCGTGAGGAGTAGTCTAGAAAACAAATGCCTCAAAATGACCTGTGAATAGGATGTTGGGCCCCTTAGCGCACCTAGGCTGCAAAAAAAGTGTCACATGTCATATCGCCGTACTCAGGAGAAGTAGTGTAATGTGTTTTGGGGTGCATTTTTACACATCCCCATGCTGGGTGGGAGAAATCTCTCTGTAAATGGACAATTGTGTGTAAAAAAAATCTAAACATTGTCATTTACAGAGATATTTCTCCCACCCAGCATGGGTATGTGTAAAAATACACCACAAAACACATTATACTACTTCTCCTGAGTACAGCGGTACCACATGTGTGGCACTTTTTTGCACCCTAAGTGCGCTAAGGGGCCCAAAGTCCAATGAGTACCTTTAGGATTTCACAGGTCATTTTGAGACATTTGGTTTCAAGACTACTCCTCATGGTTTAGGGGCCCTAAAATGCCAGGGCAGTATAGGAACCCCACAAATGACCCCATTTTAGAAAGTAGACACCCAAAGGTATTCTGTTAGGAGTATGGTGAGTTCATAGAAGATTTTATTTTTTGTCACAAGTTAGCGGAAAATGCCACTTTGTGAAAAAAAAACAATTAAAATCAATTTCCGCTTACTTGTGACAAAAGATAAAATCCTCTATGAACTCACCATACTCCTAACGGAATACCTTGGGGTGTCTTCTTTCTAAAATGGGGTCATTTGTGGGGTTCCTATACTGCCCTGGCATTTTAGGGGCCCTAAGCCGTGAGGAGTAGTCTTGAAACCAAATGTCGCAAATTGACCTGTGAAATCCTAAAGGTACTCATTGGACTTTGGGCCCCTTAGCGCAGTTAGGGTGCAAAAAAGTGCCACACATGTGGTATCGTCGTACTCAGGAGAAGTAGTATAATGTGTTTTGGGGTGTATTTTTACACATACCCATGCTGAGTGGGAGAAATATCTCTGTAAATGGACAATTGTGTGTAAAAAAAAATCAAAAAATTGTCCTTTACAGAGATATTTCTCCCACCCAGCATGGGTATGTGTAAAAATACACCCCAAAACACATTATATTACTTCTCCTGAGTACGGAAATACCACATGTTTGGCACTTTTTTGCAGCCTAACTGCGCTAAGGGGCCCAAAGTCCAATGAGCACCTTTAGGCTTTACAGGGGTGCTTACAATTTAGCACCCCCCAAAATGCCAGGACAGTAAACACACCCACAAATGACCCCATTTTGGAAAGTAGACCCTTCAAGGTATTCAGAGAGGAGCATAGTGAGTCCGTGGCAGATTTCATTTTTTTTTTGTCGCAAGTTAGAAGAAATGGAAACTTTTTTCCATTTTTTTTTTGTCACAAAGTGTCATTTTCTGCTAACTTGTGACAAAAAATTAAATCTTCTATGAACTCACCATGCCTCTCAGTGAATACTTTGGGGTGTCTTCTTTCCAAAATGGGGTCATTTGGGGGGTATTTATACTATCCTGGAATTTTAGCACCTCATGAAACATGACAGGTGGTCACAAAAGTCAGTGATGCTTCAAAATGGGAAAATTCACTTTTGGCACCATAGTTTGTAAACGCTATAACTTTTACCCAATCCAATAAATATACACTGAATGTTTTTTTTTTATCAAAGACATGTAGCAGAATAACTTTCGCGCTCAAATGTATAGGAAATTTTACTTTATTTGAAAAATGTCAGCACAGAAAGTTAAAAAAGTCATTTTTTTGACGAAATTCATTATTTTTGATGAATATAATAAAAACTAAAACTCGCAGCAGCAATCAAATAGCACCAAAAGAAAGCTGTATTAGTGACAAGAAAAGGAGGTAAAATTCATTTAGGTGGTAGGTTGTATGACTGAGCAATAAACCGTGAAAGCTGCAGTGGTCTGAATGGAGAAAAAGGCTCTGGTCCTTAAGGGGTAGAAAGACTGTGATCCTCAAGTGGTTAATAGCAAAGCCCCCATACATGCTACAATCACCAAAATTGCATGGATTATAAAGGTGATCAATGGCTACAACTTAAACATTTTTTTTCAAAAAGACCTAATAGTTTTTGAGAAAAATCAATTGTAAAGTTTCAAATGTATTTGTGATTAAAAACTGCCAAAACCCGCCGACTTTAGTGGATAATAGCAACGCCCCCTTACTTGCTAGAAACACCAAATTTGCAGGATATGTTAAGTAGAACTCGATCACAATCATGAGTGCATTCGGAACTGAATATGTGATCGAGAGGCGGTCACGAATTCTGATCACGATGTCGGATAGTGAAAAAATGCTTGTGAATCATGGCTGTTCCGTGATCACGAGGTTGTGATGAGCATCACTATGCACAAGTGTTACAAGGAAAGCATACTATGGTTGTATCTGAATGTCCAGAGAAAGATAATAGATGCAGTAGCTGCAGGCAGGATGAAGCACAGAATGAGGGAAAAGGTGATTGAGTTAAGCCAGCGTCAGGTAGTGAGGAAAACCTTTTTAGCCAGACTGGAGATTTAGATAGACATGACATACAGAAAATAGAGGTGGAGCAGATGAAACCTCTCATCACCAGAAGAAGGAGGCAAAAATCTCTCCTGGATGGTGAAAGATTTTACAAAAATCCTGAGGTTGTCAGAGCTGTGCAAGTTTCTGAGACATGTAAGGGGGGATTATGTAAAATACCGAAAAGACAGATGCGGAGAGAACTTTTTAATGCTGGGGTTCCTAGGCATGACATTGATGTTGTCCCCACACCAACTTTGCTGAAGAAGTGGAAGGAGCTGCAGACGTCCTCTACAAATCAGCATTGTATCAGATGTTTTGCATGTGGCAGATTAGGTCACATAGCAAGATTTTGCTCTGCTGTGGGTACCTGTGTGCAGCAAGCAAACAGAAGAACAGGTGGTCCCAGGACCACAAAGAGAGACATAGAGGTGCACTCTCCATGTTGGAGAATAAAAAACAGAGAGCTGAATCAAGTTAGATTCAGATGGACATCATATATTGTGTTAAAATTAGCTAATCACAAATCATTTAATTGTTGTTGTTGTAAGGAACAGTTCATCTGCCATCTTATTTCCTGTTCATAGGCTTAGTCGTTTGATTGGCTGATCAGAGGAGCTAAGCGGAGTTGAGCTCACATGGCTGATTGTCGCTTGAAGAGGAGGTATGAAGGGATGAACAAGGCAGACTGGAGAAGGAACCAGATGTCCAGAGAAGCTAGATGATTGCCTGATGACTATGTTCCTTGTTAGCCATCTGTGAGGAGGATGTGAATAGAGATGGCCCGAACGGTTCGCCCGGCAGGTAGTTCACACGGATTTCAGCTGTCCGCGTCCATGGCGGGTAGGGAACACATAGCGTGTTCGACCTGCCCCCTATACCTCATCATTGGGATAAACTTTGACCCTCTACATCACAGTCAGCAACACATGGAAACCAATTAGAGATGGCCCGAACCCGCAAAAAAGTTTGCGAACACGCAAATCGAGCGAACCGCAATAGACTTCAATGGGCAGGTGAATTTTAAAAATTACAAAAATTGTTTCTGGCCACAAAAGTGATGGAAAAGTGGTTTCAAGGGGTCTAACACCTGGAGGGGGGCATGGCAGAGTGGGATACATGCCAAAAGTCTGTGGGGAAAATATGTATTTAACGCAGAGCAGGGTTATAATCCCTAAAGGGCAGAAATCACATTGCTAAATTGGAGGCATAAAGTGCTTTAAAACCTCTTGCGTGTGTATACTTGAATCAGGTAGTGTAAGTAGTGTACTGCTTCACACTGACAGACCAAAGTCACTGTGTAACGCACTGCAAACAGCTGTTTGTGTAGTGATGGCCGTGCTTTTGCACACGTTGGAGGCGATGGCGGTTTTCCAGCCCATATGGTCGGGCTGAGGTAGCTCAATGACAGAACAACAGTGACTGTCCACTGTCCAGCTGATCAAATTTGGTCTGTCCACAATGAAGCAATGACCTTATTATCTTGGGTGTGCCCCCCAACACACTCATATAGGTCATTGCTTCATTGTGATATGCAAGCTCCTTCACTGCGGCAAGGTAACGATCATGAAGGGGAATTGACACGTGTACATGCCGTAGTGCAACCAGAAAAATTAGGCATGTACACACACCAGAATAATTATTATTCTTTTTGGTAGCGTCCGCTGCTAGCAGCAGCCTTAAAAGTTCAGGAATCCACCTGGAGTCCTGGACCCTGTTGGTGGTGGCGGAGAAGGCAGTCAAGCGGCCTGCAGGCAGAGATGCTGTGTGGGGATTGACTTAGCCTTCGGGCAGGCAGCAGCGGCGTGCAGGCAGAGATGCTGTGTGGGGACTGACTTAGGCCTCTTGCACACTGCAAGTGATTCCGATTCAGATTCCGCTTTTTAATCAGTTTTTACATCCGATTCAGATTCCGATTTGCAGTTTGCTCCCTGCACACTGCAAATCAGAATCTGAATCGGATGTAAAAACTGATTAAAAAGCGGAATCTGAATCAGAATCACTTGCAGTGTGCAAGAGGCCTAAGTCTTCGGACCGGCAGTAGCCCTCCGGGATCCATGCCTCCATGCGACTTCTCTTCTCAGTGACAATGCTTCCTGCTGCACTGAAGGTCCTTTCTGAAAGGATGCTTGAGGCGGGGCAAGCCAGAAGTTGAATGGCAAACTGTGACAGCTCTGGCCACAGGTCAAGCCTGCGCACCCAATAGTCCAGGGGTTCATCGCTGCACAGAGTGTCTATATCCGCACTTAAAGCCAGGTAGTCGGCTACCTGCTGGTCGAGGCGTTGTTGAAGGGAGGATCCCGAAGGGCTGAGGTGAGGCGTTGGATTAAAGAAAGTCTGCATGTCCGACATCTCCATCAGATCGCTAGAGCATCCTGTCCTTGCCTGCGTGGACATGGGAGGAGGAGGAAGAGGATTACTGGCACCTTTTTTTCATTGTGCTGTGACATCACCCTTAAGCACTATAAAGCAAACTTGCCAGCTCGTTGTGCAAGTACTGCATCCATTTCTGCCCTCTGGTAATTTGGTAACATCTCCACCACTTTGTGCTTATACCGAGGGTCTAGTAGCGTTGCCACCCAGTACAGGTCATTCCCCTTGAGTTTTTTATAACGGGGGTAAAGATGGCTCGATCCACCGTTTTTGGGTTCGCGGACCTCGAACGCAAACTTCCGCAAAAGTTTGCATTCGCGCGAACCATGCGAACCACAATAGACTTCAATAGGCAGGCGAACTTTCAAAACTACAAACACTGTTTCTGGCCCCAAAAGTGATGGAAAAGATGTTTAAAGGGGTCTAACTCCTGGAGTGGGCATGGCAGACTGGGGTATATGCCAAAAGTTCCGGGGAAAAAATACGGATTTGACGCACAGCAGGGTTATAATCCCTAAAGGGCAGAAATCACATAGCATTCCTAAATTGGAGGCATAAAGTGCTTGAAAGGAACAAGAAAGAAGGCGGGCACTGGTGCTCGTATCACCTTTAAAGCATTTATTGGCAGCAGATGGTAAAAGCAGAGGAGGCCCCCGATGGAGAGCGCCCCCCCTACCTGACAGCTGTTTCACAACATCGGTTGTATCATCAGAGGATTTTCGGGGGTGCAGAGAGGCCGGTAACTGCGCTCGATCATAGCCTCACTTTATTTCCGAGCCGTGCGTCTGACGTCACCAGCCACTCCTCCCACTGTGCAGGATGGCTTTCCCGCTCCCCCAATCAGGCGCACTATGCACTAATGACGCGCCGCTACACACTGCATCAGTCCCAGAGGTGGGCAGGACATGGATTGGCCAATCCAAAGCCGCAGATCAAAGTGATACTCGCGGCGCAGCCAATCCGTGTGTATACCCAATTCACTCCCACTAAGGTTTTGCTATGGCAACGCGTACACGTACATATGCCTGCAAGGGAGAGAGAGTGCCACCATACATTAAAGCCAGGTACAGGAGCCAGAGTGCAAGTGAGCCAAATAAGCAGCACCAGAATCCACACAGGAGAAATGTGCGGGAGAAGTGGGGAGTATGCAGTATTGTTTAAAGAAACCATACTCCTCATTATAAGACACCATTATGTGAGAAGCTGAGGGGACAAGAAGAGGGACCCAACAAGCAACCAGAGACCGGTTTAAACACAGTTTTATATCTAGACATAATTTATAACATAATTTACAATAAGCATGATCACCTCAACAACTCCTATCACTAGTGCTTCACCTAGATGACCACCAGACCTAATCAATAGGGCTCCAGGAAGCAACTCAATTCGTTTTTCTCATTTAATCCCAGATTTCCTATCGCATTAGTCACAGCAATAATTTTAGCTTCCCTCTGCAAGAGAAACTTAACCCTATTACCACCTCTGGGTGGAGTTTTAACAACACATAGGCCCACAATTCTCATTGCTGTGACATCACCACCGTGACTATCATTACGTAGTTTAAAGATGGCCGGCACCATCCATAAGTATTAATTTGCTCTTTTATTGCATTGTAAGATCTTGTCCCGCCTACAGCGACGTTTCGGAGATGACCTCCTTTATCAAGCAAGGCAGGATACAAAATGACATATATCACACATTTGCACTATTTATATACATGACCAGACTAAGCAGCCTATTAGAAACAGTAATACATCTAACCAATCACACTGATCCATGTTAAACACGGACCTGATGGGGAACTGACCTGCTGCTCTGTCATATGATGCTGCACCCGTCTCCCCGCCTCCTCCCCATGTCATTATGCGGAAGGGGAACCCAGCCGTCCCACACCTGCGCATAGCTCTACTCACGCAGTGTCACCCCGCTCCGCCTACGGTGGACCTGACGGGGAACTGCAGTGAGTGACGTGAGGAATGGGCGGCACTTAGGTCGCCCATACCTCCGCAAATCATGCGACCAATGAGACGCATGCCGAGCCCACAGTGCCTCCCCTAGAGGCTGCGCTCCGAGCTCAGCCACTCCCATCTTGCTGTTACTATGGTGTCGGACAACAGGGCACCCCGCACGCATAGGGAGCGCTCCATTACGCTACAATAACACTAACTCTCACCTCTTATCCAATAGATACATATACGCACAGGGAGTTTGCAGAGGGGGGCACTCCAGATAAGTAGTAAACCTATATAATGAAAAGAAATAAAAAGAAGAAAAAGAAAAATAAGCAATAACATAACGAGATGGCGCTAGGGGGCAGGCATGATGTTAAATAAAAGGTATTAAATCTAACTCTCTATTAAGGCCTCTGGGCTCCATAGAGTCCAGTTTCTTTATCCAATATGCTTCCCTATATAAAAGTCTCTTCACCCTATCCCCTCCTCTTCTAGATGGTAGTACTTGCTCCAAAATCATATATCTAAGTTGGCTAACTGAATGGGAAGCTTGCACAAAGTGATTAGCTACTGATTGTTCAACCAGTTTTTCTCTTATTGCATGTTTATGAGAGGAGAGTCTAACTTTCATTTTTTGTGTGGTCTGGCCTACATACACTAACCCGCAGGGGCACTTCAAAGCATAAACAACAAACATGGAGTCACATGAGTGACAACCCCTGATCTTAAACTTGGTACCCCTATGGGGGTGTGTAATAGTGTCACCTTTAATAACCGAGCTACAATGCACACAATTAAGACATGGAAAAGTGCCCCAACGCACGCCGGCCAGAACCACCTCCAGCACTGTCAGCATGCACCATCTTATCCCTTAAGGATGGTGCCTTTTTATAAGAAAAAATTGGAACATTTTGAAATTCCCTAATTTGTGGGAAGGTGTCAGATAATAAGTGCCAGTGTCGCTTAACTATTTTTGCTATATTATAGCTTTCAGTATTAAATCTAGACACAAATGGCACTCTGTCAGTTAACTTTTTTCGATGCCTGACCCCAACACCACCTCCCAGTCTCGCCACTGCTCCATCTACCACCTGATCTGGATATCCCCTCCGCAAAAATTTATTTCGCATTTCTCCTATCCTAACCTTCCTCTGCTGCTCATCCGACACAATGGCATGCACCCTCTTAAATTGACTCAACGGAATTGACCTCTTAGTTGCCAACGGATGAAAACTCCCGAAATGCAATAGGGAGTTCACATCCGTTGGCTTGGTGTAGAGGTCAGTTTTCAGAATATTACCATCTTGTACAACCATGACATCTAAAAAAGGGATCTGTCTTTCAGAGCTATGTACAGTAAATTGTATATCCTCATTGCAGGACATTATCTGAGCCACAAAAGCGTCAAGGGTCGAGCGTGGCCCCGCCCACATGCAGAACACATCATCTATATATCTGAACCACTGTATGGCATGTTGCTTAAACAATCGATTTGTATATATATATACATATCTTCATACACTCCCATATATATGTTCGCATAGGTTGGGGCCACGTTCGACCCCATAGCTGTACCCTTAATTTGCATAAAAAAATCATGCTCAAATCGAAAGTAGTTGTTGCTCAGAACCAGCTCCAACATATTACAGATAAATTTAACCTGTTTAATATCAAAATCTGACGCTGTCTCCAACATAAATCTGACAGCCTCTACGCCCCCATCATGTGGGATGGAGGTGTAGAGGCTCTCAACATCCATAGTAACCAACAAACAATCCCCCTCCAAGGGCTCCATGTTTCTGAGAATGTTCAAAAACATCTGAGTATCCCTATGATATGATTTCTGTCCAGCCACATATGGTCTCAAAACTTTATCCACATATTTGGCAATAGGTGAAAAAACTGAATCCACCCCCGCCACTATAGGACGTCCAGGGGGATTGTCCAACGTTTTATGTATTTTGGGACATGTGTAAAGAACTGGAGTAATAGGCTCTGATTGGATTAAATAGCCAGCTAACTTCATATCAATAAGTCCATCCTGCAAAGCCCCTGACACAATGTCCTGTATCTTTTGTTGTATTTCTCTCAAAGGATCTCTGTTCAACAATCGGTAAGTCCCCTGGTCTGTAAGTTGTCGTCTAATTTCGCCTTTATAGGAAACTGTGTCCATGACGACGACAGCCCCACCTTTATCAGCTGGTTTTATAGTTAATACCAATTATTCATTAATTGTTGTAGTGCCAGTTTCTCATCCCTATTGAGATTATTGGAGACAGACATGCCTACTCTATCTGTCCAACGTAACAGTGTATCTATCTCTCCCTGTACTTTCCGGGTGAATAGGTCGATGATCTGGCAAGAAGGTGGTTGAAAATTAGATTTAGGCCTAAGTCCCAGATCTCTAAGGGTAAGTAATCCTTCTTCAATTTGTGGGGGTGTCGTCGTCATGAATTCTCTCGGTATAGAAAAATAATGTTTCAACTTAATACTCCTGAAAAAGCGTTGCAGTTCAATATCTACATACAAAGGATCCGGCCGATTTGTTGGAGAGAAAGACAGTCCATGGTTGAGGGCAGCCATCTGTGTCAGTGTCAACTGTAAGGATGAAATATTAACAACTATATTCTCCTCTGGTAGGGGCGTGATTGTCCTGGTCTCAACCTGGATTTTATGGTGCCTCCTCCTGCGCCCTCCCCTGCGTTTCCTGGTACGTCTGACAGACCTTCCTGTGACTATCATTAAAATGCTCAATCACCCTTGGACAACCATGTCCTGAATCAATTGACCTCTTATGCTCCTGGAGCGTTTCTCTCATAGGTCTGGTGGTCATCCCTATGTAAAACCTGCCACACGTGCAGTAAAGTGCATACACTACAAATCTTGTACTACAAGTTATAAAATCTTTAATAGTAAAGTTCTGGCCTCCCAGTATGATGCTTTTCCGTTTCTCTGTGAAAGCACAGGTAGAACAGTGGCCACATGGATAATTGCCACTTGGAATATACTCAGACAACCAAGTGGTTTTCTTTTTACTCTTAAACTCGCTATTCATCACCATGTCTCCAATTGTCCTACATCTTCTAAATGAGACCACAGGAGGGTCCCGTACTTTATCTTTTAAAAAAGGATCATCTCGCAACATTGTCCAATTTTTCTTGATGGTATCCTTGATTCTTCCTGCCCTTGGGGAAAAGTCAAAGGTAAAGAATGGCCTTCTCAGGGATTTCTGATCCCCACTTTTCTCATTCCTTATTATTTTCCAGTCCCTTGATTTCCTACAGGCTCTTTGTAGAGCATCATCAACAACTTTTTCCGGATATCCTCTTTGTACAAAGCGATTTTTTAATTCATAAGCCTGAGTCAAAAAGTCCTCTTCTGCTTTATTATTCCTACGTAATCGCATAAACTGACTAGAGGGGATCGACTTCTTTGTATGATCGGGATGATAACTATCCCAGTGGAGGACCACATTAATTGTGGTTTCTTTACGATAACCTCTTGTATAATACCCCTGGGGTGACGATCTCACCACCACATCCAGAAATGGCACCTCCTCCCCTCCCCATTGATTTGTAAACTGCATATTCATATAGTTTATTTGAAGATATTTTACAAATTCATCAAACTAATCCCTGGTGGATGACCAAACGACCAGGACGTTGTCTATATATCAGGACCACACCCTAATTGAGGAGTGGAATGGATTGGCATCGCAAAGAACATAACGTCTTTTCCATTCGGCCAGATAGAGGTTAGCGAACGTGGGGGCCACACATGCCCCCATCGCCGTTCCGGATATCTGCCGGTACCATGTGTTTTCAAATTGGAAGGCGTTGTGCTCTAAAACGAATTGTAGGCCACCGCCCACAAAATCCACCAACTGCTCACTCCATCCTGCCCGCTGCATGAGGCCCAGTACTGTCCGAACCCCCATCACCAGAGGGATACGACTATATAGACTCACTACGTCAATGCTGGCCACTGACCACTCTGCCTCATGTGGCCAGCCAGAGATTCTGTCCAACAAATCCATAGTGCCCCTCAGTAGCGATGGTACGTCGGAAAGCAGGGGCCGTAGGGTGTGGTCCAGATATCGGGACAGAGGTTCCGTCAGAGACCTCTGTCCCGGCACAATCGGCCTGCCCGGATGCTCCACCAGGGATTTATGGATTTTGGAGAGGAAGTACCAAACCGGTGAAATAGGAGAAGTAGGAAGCAGACCTTCACAGATAGACCTCGAGATCACTTGTTGTTCTACCCCTAGTCTTAAAAAGGATCTAAGTTGTTTCTGGTAGGTCAGGGTTGGACTCGATTTCAATTTAACATAACAATTAGTGTCATTCAACTGATGGTGTGCTTCTTTTTTATAATATTCCACACTCATAATTACAATGTTTCTGCCTCTATCTGCTTTTTTGACAATCAAGTCCTCCCGTGACCTAAGCCAGGACAATGCCCTAACTTCCATAGTTGCTAAATTGGATTTTTCTTCTGGGTATATTAGAGCCTTCATCTCTCTAAGCACAGTTTGTTGAAAAATATCTAGAGAAGATCCTGCAGTCACCGGAAAGGGTCTAGTAGATTTGCAGGGTTTAAAACTAGACTGAATTTCTTCCTCACGCTTATTCTCATTCAACAAATCCCCCAGAACCTGCAAACATTGCAGATCCTGAGTACTAGATAGTTCTGGAGGGATGAAGCCCAAATTGCCTATAGGGGAACCCCTATCAGAATCCACTCCTCCACCTTTCAATTGCTTAATGGCAAAAAACTTGTCAATACTCAATCTCCTAACGGCCATGTATAGATCAACGTCAAATTTGATATATTCAAATTGTTGGACAATAGCATAGTTTAGACCCTTCTTTAAAGTCTGTAGACATTCATCAGGTATATGTACACCACTTATATTCACGATCTGCAGTTCCTCTTTTGTGAAACCACTTCCTTCACCATTACTCATTGTGGTAATCCTTTCCAGGTCACCTGTCTTTTCTCTCCTCCTCCCCCTTCACCTGCCCCCTCTACTTCTCCTCCTAAAGGGGCATCTTTCCTTTTGGGGTTTTTCTTTTTGGCGGATTTCTTTTTATTTGACCCTCCGTCATTGCCTGAATCAGACCTGGAGTCAGTTGTCCAACCTTCCCTTGGATGGCGTCTAGAGAAGCGTCGAGATGGACGCTGGGGGGCTGGGGTCCATTCAAAAACCTTGCCATTAAGAAAGTCCTCTTGATCTCTCTAGTATTTGGACAATTTCCTCTCTTTGGTTTCTTTTTCAACATTTTCCACTTTTTTATTAATTTTTGTAGATATGCTTTTAAATTTCTCCTCTCCCACCACTTCTTTAAGCTGTTGCTACAACTTCTCCCCCTCCTCCATCACCTTCACGTGCTCCTGTGCTGTTCTTTCCTTCACTAAATTGGTAAGATTTTTCCAATGTGACAGATGGAAATCTTTCCACTTCTCAACAAATACAGGGTCATCTTTATATTCCAGGGGTTCATAGTATCTCCTGAACCCCCTTGAAACATATCCCTTATCTTCATATTGTTGAAACGTCTTACTAGACCAAAATAGCTTCACCTCTTTTTCTGCTGTCAACTCCAGCATCCCCGCATTTACTGACTTTTTGGGGCCCTCTGAATTAACAGCACCATCTGCAAATAATGCCTTCCAATTTTCCCGGTCATTTAACATAACATCCTCTTCTTTATCAGATTCCACAACTGACTCACTTCCTGGTACAGACATTGTGTGAATTCTGCAATTGAAGAGTACACTGGTGCACACCGTCACAGGTCAATAGACAAAACTTGCAACAAAAAGAAAGAATGACTGGCACATCAGCATTCTATAAATGACTCGGGTAGTCAGCAAATTCCATTGGTAAACATACACCGTGCAACCTGCTAAAGCACTACTATTCATCCAAGGAACAAGAAAGCGGCTGGTGATGTCAGATGCATGGCCCAGAAATAAAGTGAGGCTATGATCAAGCGCAGTTACCGGCCTCTCTGCACCCCCGCAAAACCTCTGATGATACAACCGATGTTGTGAAACAGCTGTCAGGTTGGGGGGGAGCGCTCTCCATCGGGGGCCTGCTCTGCTTTTACCATCTGCCGCAATAAATGCTTTTAAGGTGATACGAGCACCAGTGCCCGCCTTCTTTCTTGTTCCTTGAATGAAAAGTAGTGCTTTGGCAGGTTGCACGGTGTATGTTTACCAATGGAATTCGCTGACTACCCGGGTCATTTATAGAATGCTGATGTGCCAGTCATTCTTTCTTTTTGTATTAAGTGCTTGAAAACATCTTGCGTGTGTAGACATGGATCAGCAGGTAGTGTAAGTAGTGTACTGCTTCACACTGACAGACCAAACTCACCGCAAACAGCTGTTTGTGTATTGATGGCCGTGCTGGACTGGTGCACACGATGGCAAGAGTGCAGGTGATGACGGTTTTCAAGCCCATATAGCCGGGCTGAGGTAGCTCAGTGATAGAACAACAGTGACTGTCCAGCTGATCGAATTTGGTCTGTCCACAATGAAGCAACGACCTTATTATTTTCAGTTTGCCCCCTCATATAGGTCTGGTCATTGCTTCATTGTGATATGCAAGCCCCTTCACCGCGGCAAGTAACGACCACGAAGGACACACACACACACACACACACACACACACACACCACATCACAAAAACATTAGCTCTTAAAAGAGCTGTCTTGTGATGCTTTTCAGCAACAAATATCAGCAATGAGCAAGCTAACAAGACCTAACTAAGTTTTCCCTATCTCTCCAGCAATGTCTCTCCCTTATCTCTCACTACAGGCAGCAGACAGAGTGAGAAAATGGCCGACGCTGCTGCCTTTTATAAGGCGGGGGGGGGGGGGGGCTCCAGGAGGGAGTGCAGCCTTATTGGCTGCCATGTGTCTGCTGACTGTGATGTAGGGTGTCAAAGTTTAGCCCAATGATGTAGTATAGGGGGCGGGTCAAACTTGCTATATGTTCGTGTATCGATGCAAACGCGAGCCCGTTCGGGCCATCTCTAAACGGGGGTCCCTCAACAGGCTGGACAGCAGGAAAGAACCCATCTGCAAAAAGTCGGATGCCGACTTACTAGTCATCTCTTCTTGCTCTTCCTCAATTATATCAGGTAAGTTCTCTTCCTCTCCCCCCCCCCCCCAGCCACGAACAATACCACGGAAAGGTGAGCAGCACAAGCTCCCTGCGATGCCTGCTGCAGTTGTTCTTCCGCCTCCTCCTCAAAGCCACCTTCATCCTCTGACTCCTCTTCCATAGAGGACTCCTCCTTCTGCCCCCTTCTCTGTGATGCCGCAGGTGTTGATGTCAAATCTGGTTCTGGTGATGATTCAAACAACTCTTCCTCCTCTTCCTGTTCACGTTCCTCTACAGCTTCATCCACCGCTCTACGCACGGCATGCTCAAGGTAGAAAGCGTATGGGATAAGGTCGCTGATGGCACCTTCACTATGACTCACCAGATTTGTAACCTCCAAACGGACGCATGAGCCTGCAGGCATTACGCATGAGTGTCCAGAACTTCGGCCACAAAATCCCCAGCTCCCGAGAGCCTGACCTTTGACTGTAGCTGAACAGCTACTCGTTGACTGGTTTCTCCTGTTGTAGCAGGCAGTCAAACATGAGGAGCGTTGAATTCCAGTGAGTAGGGATATCGCAAAGCAAGCCCCTCACTGGCAATTTCTTTCTGTGCTGAATATCGGACAAGTCTGCCATAGTCGTGTAGGAATGCCTGAAATGGACTTCCTGGACTGCCTGTAACCTAGGAACTTACACACGAATCTTTGGATTTATAAGATTCAGCACATGTGCCATGCAGGGCACATGTGTCAACCTGCCCAAACTCAAAGCTGAAATGAGATTGCTGCTGTTGTCAAACAACACGTTTCCGATCTCTAGGTGGTGCGGGGTCAGCCACTGATCCACCTGTTTTTTCAGAGTGGCCAGGAGGACCTGAGCGGTTCACTGGCGAACGGTGCCTGGCGAACTTCCGTGGTTCGTGATCGCGGAGAACCGCAAACTTTTCCGGAAGTTCGGTTCACCCCCATAATCAGCCTCGGACTGACCAACCGAACTGCCGATGATTCCATCGGTGGGCCCCGCCTCCTGGGGGCCCCAGGGGGCCCCAGAGGCGGCACAGCGCAGGAAGGGGGGAAATTGGGCACACAGAGCGGCGGGGAGGGGGGAAGCTCCCCCCCCTCCCTCACCTAGGGCCCCCCCTTCCGTGCTCCCCCTTCCGCACTCCCCCTGCCTCCAAAATTTCAGCCAGCGGCAGCGAGCGGGGAGTAGCTTTACCGGCATGAAGACATCAGTCATCAGAGGAGATCCATCGCTCTGCGTGCCGCTGGCTGGTCTCCGTCTCCTGCAATGCACTGACCAAACACGCTCTCACAGGAAGTACTGCAAGAGCGTGATTGGTCAGTGCATTGCAGGAGAGACGGAGACCAGCCAGCGGCACGCAGAGCGATGGATCTCCTCTGATGACTGATGTCTTCATGCCGGTAAGCTATTCCCCGCTCGCTGCCGCTGGCTGAAATTTTGGAGGGAGGGGGAGTGCGGAAGGGGGAGCGCGGAAGGGGGGGCCCTAGGTGAGGGAGGGGGGGAAGCTTCCCCCCTCCCCGCCGCTTTGTGTGCCCACTGCCCCCTTCCTGCGCTGTGGGACACCAGTGACCTGCACCTGCGGCCTGCCTACCTAAACGGGAGGGGGGTGTGCCTCCAGGTGAGGGAGGGGGGGAAGCTTCCCCGCCGTTCTGTGTGCCCACTGCCCCCTACCAAGCTGGGGGGGATATTAGACCTACCTAACTGGGGACACCTGTGACCTGCCTACCTAAACTGGGGGGGCTCCAGGTGAGGGATAAGGGAGCTCCAGGTGAGGGAGGGGGGAGCTCCAGGTGAGGGAGGGGGGGAAGCTTCCCCCCCTCCCTGCCGCTCTGTGCCCACTGAACCCCCCTTCCCCCTTCCACTGCACCCCCTTCCAGCACTAACAGGGGACCTGACTTTGTGGGGATATCTGCCGCCAATTTGATTGCATTTTGTGGGGATATCTGCCACCAATTTGATTGCATTTTGTGGGGATATCTGCCGCCAATCTATTTGCATTTTGTGGGGATATCTGCCGCCAATTTGATTACATTTTGTGGGGATATCTGCTGCCAATCTATTTGCATTTTGTGGGGATATCTGCCGCCAATTTGATTGCATTTTGTGGGGATATCTGCCGCCAATCTGTTTGCATTCTGTGGGGATATCTGCCGCCAATTTGATTGCATTTTGTGGTGATATCTGCCGCCAATTTGATTGCATTTTGTGGGGATATCTGCCGCCAATTTGATTGCATTTTGTGGGGATATCTGCCGCCAATCTGTTTGCATTCTGTGGGGATATCTGCCGCCAATTTGATTGCATTTTGTGGGGATATCTGCCGCCAATCTGTTTGCATTCTGTGGGGATATCTGCCGCCAATTTGATTGCATTTTGTGGGGATATCTGCCGCCAATCTGTTTGCATTTTGTGGGGATATCTGCCGCCAATCTGATTGCATTTTGTGGGGATATCTGCCGCCAATTTGATTGCATTTTGTGGGGATATCTGCCGCCAATTTGATTGCATTTTGTGGGGATATCTGCTGCCAATCCATTTGCATTTTGTGGGGACATCTGCCGCCAATTTGATTGCATTTTGTGGGGATATCTGCCGCCAATCCATTTGCATTTTGTGAGGATATCTGCTGCCAATTTGATTGCATTTTGTCGGAAAATCTGCTGCCATTTGACTACTTGATGAATTATCATGAGGCATGTAACTACTTGATGATTTTATCTAAAATGTATCTGGTTGGACCTAATCTCTGTGAATAAAACCGCTACTTATTTTGTGTGTGTGTGTGTTTTTTTTTTAAGTCTGCCCATGACCCATCATGACCACGCCCATGTTCCAGTGCGTGGCGACACTCATTAATTTTTGCTGCGCGCGCCGCATGTGGACATATCCTTATTGGACACTGTCCTCAGAAGTGTTTATAATCTATTCCCTACCATAAAATCATGCAAAATTTCTAGAGTACATGTATATGTGAGCCCAAAATGGGATGGGGGGGGGGAGCGGGGGGGCCCAGGCTGAAACTTCCTCGGTGGGCCCTTAGTGTCCCAGTCCGACCCTGCCCATAATGCACCATTAGGGTCAACTTTGACCCTCTACATCACAGTCAGCAGGCACATTGTAGCCAATCAGGCTACACTCCCTCCTGGAGCCGCTCCCCCCCCCCCTTATAAAAGGCAGGCACCGCCGGCCATTATACTCACTCGTGTGCCTGCAGTAAATAGAGAAGGGACAGCTGCTGTAGACTCTCTCATAGGGAAATATTAGTTAGGCTCTTGTAGGCTTGTTAGCTTGCTCCTTGCTGATTCTTATTGCTAAAATAGCACCCCACAACAGCTCTTTTGAGAGCGAATCTTGTTCTTGTGATCTATTTTTTTTTCTTGTGTGTGTCCCACTGACATAGACACCGTTGATAATTCATACTGTGTGTGTGCCACTGCCAGGCCCAGCACATTCAGTGACTACCTGTGTGTGTGACAGGTGCACATTACCCATCACTGCATATACCTACCTGTTGTTCACTGTGCACCCACCCACCTACGTGAGCGCACGCAGTGTCAATGTGCCTGTCCGCTACCTGTCTGTGTGTGACAGGTGCACATTGTAATACCCAGTACTGCATATACCTACCTACCTACCTACCTGTTGTTCACTGTGCACCCACCCACCTACGTGAGCGCACACAGTGTCACTGCCTGCCCGGTACCTGGCGTCTTTCATGCTGTCCAGCCTGTTGAGGGACCCCCGTATAAAAAATACTCAAGGGGAATAACCTGTACTGGGTGGCCATGCTACTAGACCCTCGGTATAGGCACAAAGTGGCGGACATGTTACCAACTCACCAGAAGGCAGAAAGGATGCAGCACATGCAGAACAAACTGGCAACTATGCTTTACAATGCGTTTAAGGGTGATGCCACAGAACACCACAATAAAGGTACCACTGCCAGTAATCCTTCTCCCATGTCCACACAGGCAAGGACAGGACGCTCCAGCGATCTCATGGTGATGCCGGACATGCGACATTCTTTAGTCCAACGCCTCAACTTAACGCTTCCGGATCCACCCTCCACCAACGCCTTTCACTTGAATGGGTGGGAGATTCGCCCTCCATAACAGATTCTCGTTAAAGGATTTAAAGTTGATTCATCTCATATACAGCAGGGCCTTGAAAGTCCTCCTGTATTATTATTTTTGGTCACTACTGTTATAATTTAAGTAGGCCTCAGTTACTTGGCCTGAGTTTTATGTAAAAGGCTTGTCCGCAGTGTATGCCTTTAAAATAGATAGAGGGTTGGTGATGCAGGCAGAGGCCTCTCAGGGTCTGCGTGTAGCAGAAGATACACGCAGATACTGAGAACATGTTCCTAACAGAAGGCCATCGGCCACTCTGACCTCAACCACAGGAACAGAAAACATTGGCTATGTTTACTAAACATCCACGGTCCTGCATCTGGGTCAAGTGCCTCATTGATTATTAATCGAGTAGGCGGGTATGATGACACCACGAGTGGGTCCACCAATAGACTGATATAGGGGGTGGCGAAGATGATGTCATATTTAACTCTTTCCTAGTCGGTATTAAATCTGGAGCGAGCGATGGGGAACTCACTTCTGCTTCTTCCTTCTGCACTAGCTCGCAAGGCCGACTTGGACCTCTAAGCATGTTATTCCTTTATGTAAGCTGATATAATGTATGCTATGTACATAGGTAGTTTAGTGTAACGTAGGTAGGAAGAAGGTACCTGATAGACTTCGGTAGGGAGTCTAATCACGAGCAACATGAAGATTTGCATAGCTAGGATATGATGACTGTATCTATCTGTCTTTCTGTGACTTGAATAAATAACGGAAACATTGGAGAAGCCTGAGAAAGTCTATTTCCTGTTTGCTGTGTGGAGAGTCAAGTGATCTCACAGTCTGTGAGACGATGGTGTCGAAGCAAGGTGATAAGAACAGTTTATAACAGTGGTGCCTGAAATCCTTCCCTGCCTTGCTATACAGGCAGACGGGGCCGGGGCCGACGGAAAATGGTTTCAAGATATTCCACAGCAAAACAAGCGGAATAGACGGACACGGACTGTAAAGCTTATCACGCTGAGACTGATAAGCTGGTGTGAGTAGTGTGTGGGAGCCGAGCACACTCGGGCACGGGCTGCAATTCGAGAGAACCAGCGGCGACACTCGTGGATGTTAAACTTTGACTGACAGTGCACATCAGTCACAGCCTAAACCGGATCACAGGTGACTGGAAGGCTCCGAGGCCGGCTGGCAGCTGCCGCTGGAGATTGATCCGCTGAGCCAGTGTGGGTACACAGAGCTGACGCTCAGTAGTTCCAGGGATTCACTCAGTGTCGTGGAAAGTTGCCAAAAGCTGGTCGAATTCGCAGGCTTACACAGTCCTCTGATCAGGCAAGTATGTTTTACGTTGTTGTGTTGCATTATCTTTATTGTATGAGAGGAGGTTAATGTGTTAATGTGTATATTCTGTGTTAATTGCAGTGGGGAGGCTGCGGGCTTCTCATCTCTCCTGTGCGTGGTGGGAGGGGTGAGGAGAGGTGCAGCTCCGATGTAAATACAGAAAGTGTTGTCAGAGTTTATGTGCTTTGTTTTTTTTTCTTCGAATTCAAGTTTTCTATGTTGCATATTTATGTGGTGGTTATCTCTGCATTTGTCTCAGGCATGTATTTGCTGGAAAGAAGTCGATTGGGTTTTTTTCTCTCTCCTCTCTTCTCTTCTCTCCCCGTCTCTACAGAGGCTGGGAAAAATGTCCAGATAGAGAAGGGGGGGGGTCCCCTGCAGCAGGAGGGGATAGAGAGGAGCGTAGTGGAAAAGTGTAGTGAGAGGTAAAGCTTATCTAGTTCCAGTCAGGGCTGATAAATGTTCTAAAAGTTATATAGGTTTAATGTTGTAGTCATGTCAGACTGATAAATGTTGTTCGTCTCAGTAATAGTGCTGTAATAGTTCTGAGTTATGGCTGAGATAAGCTGCAGATGAGTTGTGGAGAGAGGGGATAGAGGGAGAGAAGAGGAAAGCGAGTGTCTTTCTGTTTGTGAGATGTTCTGCACGTTTCTCGCATTTCCAGTCGGTGCTGCTGCTAACATGTTTTTTCAATGTCTGTATTGTGTTGAAGTTCTAGCTGGGATGTTAACAGTTAAAACAGTTACAGTGGTTTGGAGTCGTATAGCTCGCTCGGGCGGTTCTTAGTTATGTCTGTGATAGAGTGAGAAAGATTCCTACGTCTCTGGGGATCCGTATGTCTGATTGCAGTTCGGATTACAGCTAAGACGTGACGGAATGCTGAGGCTGATTTTTGTGCACTGTGGATAGATGCTGTGTGTAACGATGCATAAAAAAATGTATGTTCTATTTGAGTTTGCTCTCTCTCCTAGGTCTATAGGAACGAGAGGCTGCTATGGGAGCAGCCATCTTGGCTGGCAGTCCAGGACTCAAAATGGCGGCAGTGGAGAGAGCCCGCCCCCGTGAGTCATGGCCCCCACACGTCATGGCAGGGGGGAGGAGGGGCTGGGGGATCCACGTCACGTCAGGCTGTGCTCGCGGCTCCGGGCAGAGCAGCTGAAAGGAAGGGGGGGTAGAAATACAGAGACATTCTCCTGTGTGTCTCGGTTCTCAAAGTATTTCCCAAGAGCTTTTCCCTGGGTCCATGGACAGGAATGCCAGAATAGGAAGTGTTTCCCAGCTGGGTGCAGGGACACACGTAGCAGTACAGATCAGAAATGGGTCTGTACTGTGTTGCTTATGGGATTATTCCTGTAAGTGAGGCACCTTAATGGGTGGTGCAGCATGAGTTCCCAATAGAAGGAAAGTGGGACAGCGCATCAAAGGGGGTGCCGGAGTTGGAAAAAAGGGAGTTGACCAATTCGGGTTTCCGTCGCCGCTTCTGCAGAGCGGTAACGTTTTTTCCGGTTTTGTCGTGAACAGGGCCAGAGCTGGACTGAGAGGTCTATGCTGGGCTGGAGCTGTTTTTGTGTGCGTTTTTTTTTCCGTCCACTGATTGGTCAAATATGTTTTTTCCAGCTCCTATCAATTGTAGCACAAAGAACAAGGACTGACAACAGTTCATGGGGCAATTATACAGATGATAGAATTGCCGTTTACAGAGTGACAGTGTATCAGTACGGTGTTTGCCATGTGGCTACCTACCAAGTGGGCATTCAGGGATCTGCATACAGGCATGTGACGCTGGTATGCTTAGCCCTGCACCCTGTGTAGTTTAAGTGCAAAGTTCTCCTTCCTACAGGGAGGCAGCCAGGTTTTTTTGGTAGTTTAGGTGGTGGCACGGCAAACATTGGTCAGAGGGTACAACACACAGAACTTCTAGCAGAGCTGGTATCGCGATGAAGTTCTAGATAAGTAAATGCGATAATGAGTAAGAGCATTGCAGGCTCACCTGCAAAGCAGCATCAGGTGTGGCATCCGTAATCTGTGCATGCGACGGCCGCGCATGGACAGATAAGGGGGGATGTGGAGTGAGCTGCAATGCGGTGAGAGCTTCCAAAGGTGAAGCGAGCTTCCAAAGGTGAAGTCCGCGGGAGCATATTTTAAACAGGTAAGTACTGAGGATAGTACTGAGGTAGGGGGGTGAAGTTTAACTCCAATCTACCAATAAGAGTAAACAGAGTTCATGAGAACCATAAAGCAACGAGATCAATTACGATATATATTGATCAATTTAAGGTGTAAAGAGTACAAGCCGCAGGGCGAATCCCAAATCATTAATAAGAATTGATTTGTTTGTATTTCGATTTCAGGTGTTTGGCAATATGGATTTGAGACAGATGCTGTGCTGGCAGCAAAGCTGGAGATGTCAGTCGGATACGCGAAAGGTTCCAGATGCCAATCTAAGCTTGGAGAACAGCGAGATTCCTGAGATTGGAAAGAGACTAAAACACGAGATTCCTGAGATTGGACAAAGACTAAAACACGAGATTCCTGAAATTGGAAAGAGACTAACAAAACTGTCGGAGCAAAGCATAATGCAAAGTGCTAATGTTTTTCTTTCCCAGGGTGGTGCTTTTATAATGAGGAGTACCATGCTGATGGTGATCCTAGGTTGCCATTTCGTCCTAGGAGAACGAAGAGAGGACATTCTCATGTATAATAAGGGGTTAATGAGAATGCAAGGCCCAAGCATGTTAATGTTGGGTGACAAAGGTACTGATCCTTTCACACCTCCCTCTGATTGGCACAGATGGACCAAGCAGGGATGGAGGGAAAGAGCACTTGTGCCAGGAGAAAACAAATTTCATGGCACAATGTGGGTGAAAGGTCTGAAGGGTCAAGTGTGCGGGCAGTGGGAATTTAATGGCAGTGTAAATCTGCTATTGAATGCCACACTCCCAGAATCGATGCACCGATCCAAAGTTTTGTTAAAAGGTACCTTGCAGTACAATGGGTACATGCAAAAGGTGGAGTGTGTGATTCAGGGGTACCTTGTCTTGGTTATGCAGAGTGAGATGGTTCCAGATTGGAGAGGAACGAGCAGGAGGCGTCAATTCTTTTACCAGAGAGACGCAGGGGACAACATCACACTCTGGAGCTACCAACAGAGAGTGCCTCTGAAACAACTATACACACGTAAAGGCTGGAAAGCCAAGGGTGGGTGGTTCTCGAAACAAGAAGTAAATATCGAGATCAAGCCACATTTCCAGGTGACAAAGAGAGTGGGGAGAGCGGTCCCGGGGGAGGGAAAGCCCACACAGGGAACCCCATTCACACCACACGGGTCACAACAGGGGACGATATTACACAGTCCATATGCAGCAGCTTATCCTCAGGATAGTTGGGTAAGTGAAGAGGTACTCTTAATCGAAAGATTGCAGAGAGTACAGTCTTCCCGACCTCAGGTACATATTGTGCCTCAGGATGTAAGGGGGGAAGAGGTCCAATCAGGACAGCTGGGGACATATTTTGTCAGCGAGAGATTGGACAAGGGGAGGTATATTAATTTTTCTGGAGAAGGATCTTTTGCATGGCAGCTTCGAGATGTTTGGGTGAACAAATGGAAACGGTGCAACATTCCTTTAGGCACCGCTACTTCCTTAGTTCCCACCTCAACCCGTGTCTTACACCAGGACCTGAGAGGTCAACCTTTTTTGGTGCTAGATGGGGAGGTGAAGCAAGTAGAGTTGTCCTCATGCGGGCAATTCTTGCAGAAGTATCTGCGTTGGCCGGGGCAAGCCAAATTTAGTGAAGAAGCCTGCAGGCTCAATAACGCAGAAGGCGAGGCTACCATTCAAAAGATCCACCCTGAAGCCCAACCGATAGTTCCGGTGGCTGAAGGAAAGGTTTGGTTTTTTAACATAAGGTCTAATGATACATTCAAGGTATATTCTCATAATTGTTCCGATAAGGGGGATTTTCCAAGGGGAACATATTGTGTGAGTGGAGATCCCATATGGATCCTGTCATCCAGGCTGGATGACGTTGTTTCTCAAATTGTTAAGAGAACTCTAAAGGTCAAAGTTTCACGGGTAGTTCCCGTCCGGAAAGAGAACCCGACATGGGACAAAGGGGAACAGGTTTTGATCCAAGACGACCACATTTTGTTACAAAGGTTAAACAAACAGTACACTAAGTTAGAGGTAAGATTTCACCATGATACAGGTGATCTTAACGAGGTAGAGCACAAAAATGAGCAGGTGAGTTCCAGTCTGCCCTGGTGGACAAAGGTTCCGGTGATGTTCCAGGGACACTCGGACGGGGCATCTGCAGTTCCAAAGTTCTTTCTACACCCACTGGTCGTCTGGATGGGGATGACAACTTTAGGCATCATTATCCAGGTGAGGTTGCGGGTTAAAATTACGTAAAATAAATTAACCTGGTCCAGAGATTGGTGCCTCATAAACAATCTCCGGAACCAATAGTTTAAATTAAGGGATATACAGGGTTACGGGTATAGGTTTAGTAGTACCTAGGAGCTGATTGTATAAAGGCGCTCTTTTAGAAGGCACCTGACACTGCTCCGTTTTGTAACAACCAAACGAGTTTCACTTTTCTGTGGTCATGCAAGTTTGTGAGTGATACGCAAGTGACGCAAATGCTGAGCATGTGGTATTGAGGGACTTAGAAGTAGGGCCTCCCCAGAGAGCCTGGTTACAGGAAGACCAAGAGGTCTTGCTCTCTCTCTTCCAGGGGTAATCGCCTAGAGCAGAGAAGTTGTGTGAGCACGAACATCGAAAAGTGAAACATACAAGAAAGAAACCAGGTACTGGGAGGTTCAGACGCTGGGATCTGCGGGTCAAGCCGTTTTAGGGGGGATTGTTATAATTTAAGTAGGCCTCAGTTACTTGGCCTGAGTTTTATGTAAAAGGCTTGTCCGCAGTGTATGCCTTTAAAATAGATAGAGGGTTGGTGATGCAGGCAGAGGCCTCTCAGGGTCTGCGTGTAGCAGAAGATACACGCAGATACTGAGAACATGTTCCTAACAGAAGGCCATCGGCCACTCTGACCTCAACCACAGGAACAGAAAACATTGGCTATGTTTACTAAACATCCACGGTCCTGCATCTGGGTCAAGTGCCTCATTGATTATTAATCGAGTAGGCGGGTATGATGACACCACGAGTGGGTCCACCAATAGACTGATATAGGGGGTGGCGAAGATGATGTCATATTTAACTCTTTCCTAGTCGGTATTAAATCTGGAGCGAGCGATGGGGAACTCACTTCTGCTTCTTCCTTCTGCACTAGCTCGCAAGGCCGACTTGGACCTCTAAGCATGTTATTCCTTTATGCAAGCTGATATAATGTATGCTATGTACATAGGTAGTTTAGTGTAACGTAGGTAGGAAGAAGGTACCTGATAGACTTCGGTAGGGAGTCTAATCACGAGCAACATGAAGATTTGCATAGCTAGGATATGATGACTGTATCTATCTGTCTCTCTGTGACTTGAATAAATAACGGAAACATTGGAGAAGCCTGAGAAAGTCTATTTCCTGTTTTCTGTGTGGAGAGTCAAGTGATCTCACAGTCTGTGAGACGATGGTGTCGAAGCAAGGTGATAAGAACAGTTTATAACAACTACCTCAGAACGTGCATGCCATGCCTGCTGCCTACCTTGGATGTGTGTGTTCGCCGTTCCTGTTCCTTTGCCCACAGCATGCCTGTTGCCTACCTTGGATGTGTGGTGGTGGTAGCAGTTTCTTAGGCTCCCACTCCGGACCGGACATGAACCAAGATTTCCTGGCAATTACCCGTGGTCACTCACAATGGCAGACTTGCCCTCCATAAAGAATTCTCATTACAGGCAGTGAACAGCCAGCAGAAAAAGTAATTAAAAAAAAAATAGATGTAAGCTTTAACTATGTTAGAGAAAGAACCATTGAAATTTGATAAGGCAGTCAGACATTACCTGACATCACTGAGTGAGGAAGAGCAATCTGGCCATGGTGCGCACCAGTCCAGCACGGCCGTCACTACACAAACAGCTGTTTGCGGTGCGTTACACAGTGAGTTTGGTGTGTCAGTGTGAAGCAGTACTCTAATTACACTCCCTGATTGATGTATACACATGCAAGATGTTTAAAGCACTTTAGGCCTGCAATTTAGCATTCAATGTGATTTCTGCCCTTAAAACGCTGCTTTGCATCCAATACAGATTTTTCCCCGGGACTTTTGGTGTGTATCCCACTCCGCCATGCGCTCTCCAGGTGTTAGACCCCTTGAAACATCTTTTCCATCACTTTTGTGGCCAGCATAAATTTTTCTAGTTTTCCAAGTTTGCGCAAACCAAACTTTTTGCGGAAGTTCGCAAACCCGGATCGCGAGCCGAAAATCGGAGGTTCAGGCCACCTCTAGGCAGGAGTGCTGCTCCAGTGTGACACTCAGCTTCGAGGCAAGACATGTCCAAGATGGCGTGACACCGTCGTACCTGCCATGCGGCATAGGCCCTGGAGAGCTGGGGGTGTGCAGTTTGAGAGGAGAACGTAGCAGTAGAGTAGCACTCAGCTGAAGAGGAGGAGGATGACAGCGAAGAGGATTTAGCAGGAGGAGGAGAAAATGAGGAGGTGGCAGTAGGACTGCCTGCAAGCCGTGGGGTCACCACCAAGTCCACTGCACAGCCAGGTACTGCATGCTTGCCAGCAGTCACCAGGTTGACCCAATGTGCAGTATAAGTAACGTGCCTGCAATGACCGTGCTTTGCAGACCAGGCATCCGTGGTCAGATAGACCCTTGACCCAACGCTTTGTGTCAGAGATGACACCACTTGCCTTTCAACATCATGGTACAGTTTGGGTATCACATTTTTTTGAAAAATAATTGCAGCCTGGTATCTTCCATTGCGGTGTCCCAATTGCTACAAATTTTCGGAAGGCCGCAAAGTCCCCCAGCTTGTATGGCAACGGCTGGTGGGCTAACAGTTCCGCCAAGCCAGCTGTCAGACGCTGGGCAAGGGGGTGACTGGCAGACATTGGCTTCTTCCGTTCAAAGATTTCCTTAATGGACACCTGGCTGCTGTGGGCAGAGGAACAGGAACTGTTCAAGGTGGGAGGCAGAGTGGAGGAGGGTGGCTGTGAAGGTGCAATGGCAGCAGAGGATAAAGCGGCTGAACATGCTGCACCTGGAGGAGGAAAAGGGAGCGGAGGGCGGTTTTGCCTTTGTGTGCTGCTTTTCCTCATGTGCTCATCCCATTAGTGTTTGTGATGGGACATTAAGTGCCTTTGTAAGGCATTTGTCCCTACGTGGGTGTTGCTTTTTCCACGACTCAGTTTTTGGTGACGGATAGTACAGATGGCATCACTGCAATCATTTTGATGGTGGTGGCAGCAGCTGGCATTGAAGGGCATGTTGGCTGGCTGTCCCTAGGTGGCGATACATGCCGCCGGGCACTGCCACGAGCTGTTTCTGACAAGTTCCCCCTGCTTATTACAGCAACTCGTCTCCTCCTCTCTGACTCCCCCTCTGAACTGTCCCCCTGTTCATCTTGTCTATTGGGAACCCACGTGACATCCATGGCAGGATCATCATCATCATCCTCCTCCACAGCTTTGCGTGTATCAGACACCCAGTTCCTGATAGGGATGCTCATTCAGATTTTGAGGAATTGAAATTCCCAAATTTCCGATCGAAACTCGAAAATCAGAAAATGGAACTCGGAAATTGGATTTCTGCGGAAATATTGCATTACTGCAATTCAGTAATTTTAGTCCAACCACAGAACTGGAAATCAATGGACCAATCAGAGAATACAGAAAAACTCAGAAGTATTTGGCCAATCAGAGAAAGCAAAAATGACAAAAAAAACACTACTCGGAAATCGGAAATCCAATCTCAGAAATCGGATTTCTGTAGAAATACTGCATTACCACAACTCGGTAATTTAGCCCAATCACAGAACTCGGAAGGAAGGTAACCATTATCTGAAAAAACTAATTTTATGTGATTTTTGGCATTTACGAATGGGAAAAAAAAGGCCTCTGCGTAAAATATGTAATTTTCACGGAATACTTCACCCTTGAGCCACCACAGTCATGCCACTATCTGGGTTTTTGTACAAATTGTGACTGCAGAAGTCAATGGAGATCGCTGCAAACAATCGGTTTGTGAAAGTTTGCGGTAAGCTTCACAAATGCATTAACGATTGTGAAATCATGATGTTCGGCCATCACTAATTCTGAGTTTAGTTTCATTACTCAAAATGAAAGAAAATGTTATACTTATTTTTACTGAGGTCAATTTTCATCCCTTTACCCCTTTTACTTCACTGCAACGTGACAAATACGAAACATAGATTGTGTTATCAAGCCTACTTTGCCAAAATAGTTATTATTAATTATTTGTAGAAACACAGCTTGCTGTATTTAGGAAAAAAGTGAATAAGTGTAGTCATGATTTACTTTTTACAGCAAACAGCAACTTGGAGCACTTAATAAATCCAGCAACTTGTAAACAGGAGAATGCCATTACTGAAGAGGTAATTTCTATAGGGATTAAATGTGATGAAACTGTCAGACCTCAACTGATAAATTGCCTCTAATAAAAGATTTCCCTCTACTGTTTTTTCTCATATTGACCAATCGGGGTGTGCAGCAGTGACACTTGGCACCATCCCACATAAATTCTGCAGACATTATTCATCTCTGTACTTTCCAGAATCCATCTGATGCAATAAAAGTCTCGTTTGTTAACATTATATGGCAGCATGCTATATCTGACATAGAAATTATGCTATTTCCATTAACATTTGACATGGATTTGTACTAAAAAAAAAGCACAATTCACAGCATTTGTGTAAACAAATTGAATGAATTTTATGTACATTATGAGATTGTCTCCTGTTTCTCAGCTCTTAAAAAGTATAATAATTATAATTAATGGTATAGCCTCTGTTTTTACTTGCTGCAGAGTGAAATTTTCACTCAGACTTCCAACCAATGTTATTGCAAACCTTAGCAAAAGCTTTTTTTCAAGCTTAGTGTATTCACTCAGCCTTGAAATTCTTTACTGACCTTTAAAATACTAAAATTTGTATTTCTTATGATTGCCTCAGATCCCCATAAATATATCTCAGAAACGATTTTTTGGACTGCAATCTTTAGTTCACAAAAGAACATATGGACATACTGCAATTTAGATTAAAGAGGAAGTGTAAGGAGATTATTTTTTAAACCGGAAAAAAAGTATGTTATAAGGAGAAGAAGAAGAGATAAGGTCGGGTCGGGTACTCGCGTTAACTCGCCTAACCATTCATCTGGGGGCTGCGGTTTCGAACGTGGCTTCCCCCCATTCAGTCTCCCATGTCATCTCCGGGTCCTGTGGTTGAACCCCTCCCAACACCACAGGCGGTCGCAGCTGCCCCAGTTCAACCTCCCGCGGCTTCTCCGATGCCGTGTCCCCCCCTCATCACCGGACCAAGTTAGGTTGGCTGACTCCACTAAAGAGAGGTATATGTCTGTTTTGAGGGTCCTTTAGGAACTCACTTAAAACCAGAGGTTCAGGAAAAAATTTGGAAAGGGGAATATGTCAAAATATTTTCCTTATTGCCGCTCAAGAAATTTTAATCTTGACAGGACTAAGCCAGATGAGAGCAAGAAGGAGAAGGAGGAGCAAAGGCGGTACCAGCTTATCCCTCGCACATTTCAAAATTGGCTTCAGGCCTTCACTACTTTCACTAGCGTGATCGGTGAACAGCAGCCGGAGTGCGGTTCGGGTCTTTTCTGTTACCTGAATTGCTGAGACTCAACGGGTTTATGGCGGGATTGCTTGGCTTCGCTATGATGAGCAGTTCCATTAGCGGAAAGTGGTGCGTTCTTCTGTCCACTGGGACCATAAGGACATTAATTTGTGGATAAAATGGATGATGCCAGTGGTTCGCAACACTCAATCCTTTCATGGGGGGGGGGGGGGTGTTTAGTTCCGGTAATTCGGGACAGCTGGCCTCCAAGAAAAAAGGTTTGTTTTGGCAGTTCACCGAATTGTCTTGTAGATTTGCGGGATAGTATCGCTTTAAACACGAATGCTCGTCCTGTGGTGGCTCACACCCCTCCTCAAAATGTTTCAAATCTGGAAAAGGCCGTTCCTCTGATTCTACAAGTAAGAGGGAGGACTCCAGTGATAGTTCAAAAGATGGTGCAGTTCCTAAATAGGTACCCAGACACGGCAACAGCATCCTTATTGTTAAATGGCTTCAAGGATGGCTTTGGGTTCGGTCATCCATTATTTGGATGACTTCCTGTTTTTGGGTCAGAAGGATTCGCCAAATTGCGCATATCTTCTGGCAACCATGCAGCGGGTGTGTCAGTGTTTTGGGATCCCCCTGGTGGACGAGAAGACCGAGGGTCCGCAGATGACCATTACATTCTTGGGCATCACTATAGACTCGGTCGCCATGGAATGTCGTTTGCCAGACGACAAGGTGGCGGCCCTGAGAAAAGTTATAGGTGAAGCATTGGCGGGTAACAAAATTCGATTCGGGCTTTGCAATCGTTGTTGGGTAAATTAAATTTTGCCTGCAGGATTATACCCATGGGGTGTATATTTTGCAGACGCCTGGCTGGCGCCACAGCAGGCGTGAGTGCGCCACATCACCAAATCAGATTGTTGAAAGAGCATCAAGATGATCTGGTTATGTGGCTCTTTTTAGCAAATTTCAATGGTCGATCGGTTTGCATGGATGAAGGGTCCTTCAACTTTGAGCTTGAGCTTTTCACAGACGCTTCTGGAGCTTGTGGTTATGGAACATACAGTACATTGCTGGTCAGTGGAGTGCAGCACCATAGCCAGAAAACTGGGTCCAAGCAGGCTTTACTAAGAATTTATTGTTGTTGGAACTTTTCCCAATTGTGGTAGCTGTGGAGCTGTGGGGCTACTGCCTGAAAAACAAAAGGATTCAGTTTAATTGTGATAACCTGGGGGTGGTTATGGCCATTAACAAAGTGTCGGCATCCCCCCCTGTTATTCATCTGTTACGTTACTTGGTCTGTCTTCGCTGCAATATGTTTGTCTTCGCTGCTCATGTACCTGGGTTGGAAAACAACGTAGCTGAAGCCCTCTCTTGTTTTCAGTGGGACCGATTCCGAAGAGAGGCGCCGGCCCGGAGCCAAACTACAAGGTCTGCACTGTCTGTACTTACGCCGGTCAAAGACTGATGAACTCATTAAAGGTAGAGTGATTTCTCTTTTTTCGGTCCCTGGTTCTGCAGTGTGTCTGGTACGGGCAGTTCAGATGTTTTTGGCAATCAGGCCGGCACAGGGGGCCTCTTTTCTCAGTCATGAGAATGGGTGTGCTGCTTCCAATTTATCTCGGTTTTTCGGAAACTGCTCGGGCTAGCGGGTTACGATCCCTCTAGTTTCGCGTCTCACTCCTTTCACATTGGTGCACCTACCGAGGCCGTCAGGTGGGGCCTCAGTAACTCATGGATAAAGCGGATCGGTCGCTGGAAATCCTCCCGGTTCTTGTCATATGTCAGACCACACTTGTTACAGTGGGTAGAGGTTAGCATAGGCGATAAGGTTTTCTGATTAGAGGTTGTTGTATAGTTCGTTTGTTTTATTTTATGTGTTTCAGAGGACTGTCATAGCCTGGTCTGGATTCTTGGCCATTCTTACATGGTTTGGGGAGCCCGGTGAGCAGAAGTGTGCCCTGAGGGCCAACAGTTGTGCCTTCCCAGGGCGCATGCCTGCGTTCGGTTGATCAGTATCCCGGGTATGTCTTGTTCGAGAGTGGTACCTGAGGTCTATCGTTTCACCCACTTGGATCGGTCTCCTGACATATTGGTCATCTATGCAGGAGGCAATGATTTGGCTTCCTGACCCACTAGGCAACTTGCTCGGGATATAAAATTTGATATCCTATGTTTACGGTCCAGCTTCCCAGGCATGATTCTGGTTTGGTCAGAGGTAGACTTTTTGCAGCCTGTAGCAAACTTGTGAGGATGCAACCCCCCCCCCCCTCCCCAATTTGAAATTATTCACACAGCACCTAACAATGTGCAAAGCTCTTTACAGCCAAACAAAACTTGCAACATTCAGCAAAGGCCATTTAAGAAACTTTTTGTGAAGTAGAAGATCGCAATAATACACAACTGAACCTAGTAAATAGTAACACCTGCACCAATTAAACAACCCACATTTTCATAGGTAAATGATGCACAGGTACCTTTTTTGCAGACTCCAAATTTCTTGTCTCAAATGACAATTGCAGCAAGCATAAGCCTCCAAATGACAAATGCAACAGTCATGAAGACTCAAATGACAAATCCAGCAATCATAAGCCCCGAAATGAGAAATGCAACAATCATGATCCCCAAATGAGAAATTCAGCACTCATAAGCCTCCAAATGACAAATGCGGCACTATAACAAGCCCCCTAATGCTAAATGCAGAAATCACTTGTCCCCACATGACAAATGTAGCAATCATAAGACCTTAAATGACAAATGTAGCAATCATAAGTCCATTAAATGACATATGAGTTATCAGGAGCCCCCAAATGACAAATGCAGAACTCATAAGCCCCCAAATAACAAATGCAGCAAACATAAGCCCCTGAATGAGAAATGCAACAGTCATGGGCCGCTAAATGAAAATGCAGCAATCATGAGGCCCCAAATGACAAATGTAGCAATCATTAGGCCTTCAAATGACATATGAGGAATCATGAGCTGATAAATGCATAAATTATGAGGTCCCAAATGACAAATGCAGCAATAAAGAGGCCCCGAATGACAAATGCAGCAACAAAAAGGCCAAATGCAACAATCAAGTGGACTTGAAGTGAGAAATGCAGCAACCAGTATCTAGGCCTATCTAGGTCTATAAAAGTCACATATTTTGGGTCCCCCCTACGGGACAGATTTACATGTTGAGAGATCGGTGATTTGAAATTGCAGCAAGCAATATCTCCAACATGATCTTTAATACGTTCTTTTAAAGCTTTGTATGTCTTACCGAAATAAAAGCAAAAGCATTTGCAGTAGAGCAAATAGACAAAACAGGTGATGTTGCCGTTAACAAAATGTTGCAACGACCAAGGTCTCCCACCAGGCAGAGTTATCTCAGAACCAATCCTTAAGTATTGACAATAAACACAGCCTCCACAGCTGTATGTACCACTTGTGGGGCTTTATTATGTTCACCTTCTCCCTTCCCCTTTTTGTTAAAGGGGCATTGAATTTACTTAAAAAAAATATGAAAGATGGGGTGGGGCTTGGGTGCGCTACTGTGTGGAACCACGTAGGAGCTGCTCCATGAACCGGCCTTTTACCACTACCGTTACCTCCCTACGACAGGGGCCTTTTTAGGCATAGGCATTATAGGCCACTGCCTGGAGTGCCATTGGTCCTGGGGCCCCTGATTAAGTCACACTTCTTTGAACTAAACTTCACTTCTCATACTAAGCCATGCCCCTGCAGATGTTTTTACCTCCTTCTGTCCCCTTGTGCCTCCTTCTTTCTCCTTGTGCCAGCTCTGCCCCCTGTGTGTCCCTCTGTCCTCCTGTGCCTCCTTCTGTCTCCCTTTGTGCCTCCTTCTGTCTCCTTGTGCCACCGTAAGTCCCCCTGTGCACCTCTGTCCCCCTGTGTGTCCAGAGATGGATTACAGTGAAATGGTGCCCTAGACAAGCAACAACTTTGGGCCCACACTTGATGGCCACCAAGCATTTTTGATAAGATTTGTTGGGGGTTAGCAAAAAAAAAAAAAAAGCGACCCCTTGACTTACTCCAGGCCCTAGGCACCTGCCTAAGTTGCCTTTTGGATGATTTGGCTCTGCGTGCATCCCTCTGTACCCCCCTTGGTCCCACTATGCCTGCTTCTGTCCCCCTTTGTGCCTCCCTCTGTCCCCTTGTCCCACAATCTGTTCCTGTTCACCTCCTGTGCACCCCCAGTCCAGTGTGTAAAGGCAGAGTATAGTGCAGCAGAAGCTGTACTCTAACCTCCGCTCTGGAGTCCAGTGATGTGCCTGTGCGACCATGCTGTCTGTTTTCTGCTCCCTCTAGTGCTGGCTCTACTCATTTAGCATGTAATCACGCTACATGTGGTAGGAGATGCTGGGCACTAGGGCAAGTGGTGAGCAGACATGCAGAAGCACACCACTGCGAAGAGGTGAGAGCACAGCTTCTGCTGCACTTTACTCATACTGCATTTACACACTAAGCTGCAGTAGTGCAGGAAGGGGGTGTGCAACAAATTGCGACAGGATTGGTGTGTTGTTTGTATCTCATCCACCCTATACTTCACATGGTTTATTTGATCTAGTGGGTGGTGTTTGTATTTGGGGGGGGGCACGCACAGGGGGATCCGTTGAAAAGGGCGCCTGAGCTACCTGTATGAAAACGGCGCCTCCAGAGAAATCAATGTTATTTCTGGAAATATGGGTTACAAGGTGGTGAAAAGGGCGCCCGAGTTTTGATATAGGCTACAAGCGGGCGCCCTTTTGTAGCCCATATGTTTTCAGCTACAAGGTTTTCGGCTACAGTAGGGCGCCCCTTTGTAGCCCATATTTTTTTCGACTACACGTTTTTCGGCTACAGTAGGGCACCCCTTTGTAGCCCATATTTTTTTCGGCTACAGTAGGGTAGCCATTTGTAGCCCGTATTTTTATTTGGCTACAAGGTGTTTGATTCTGCTACAAAAGGGCGCCTCTTTGTAGCCCCTATTTTTTATTCAGCTACAAGATTTTCTACTACAAGGCTTTTGACTCTGCTACAAAAGGGCACCCTTTGATAGCCAAGATTTTTGATTGGAGGGGTGCAGGGGGAAGGGGGGGGGGGGGTGTTAGGATTAGGCATCACAAGCGGGGGAGGGGGGGTCTGAGGTTTATGCACCACTAGGGGGTCTTAAGGTTAGGCACCACCTGGGGGGTCTTAGGGTTAGGCGCCACCAGGGGAGTCTTAGGGTTAGGCACCACCTGGGGGGTCTTAGGGTTAGGCACCACCTGGGGGATCTTAGGGTTAGGCACCACCTGGAAAGTCTTAGGGTTAGGCACCACCTGGGGGGTCTTAGGGTTAGACACCACCAGGGGGGGGGGGGGGGTAGGGGAGGGTTCTGTGTGAGAGTAGGGAGAAATTAGGTCATAGTAATCACCAGGGGCTGTCTTAGGGTTAGGCACTACCAGGTTTGCCCAGCTGGTCTAATGGTCCACTGTTTTGGGCAGGACTCTTTCATCATTATTATGGATTAAGCTTCCTTCTTTAGATAAATTGGATAAAACTAAGGCTCTTTCGGTCGCCCTGGAGTCCTTGGCCATTTGGCAGCCTTTATCCCGGAAATTTGGTCTCTCTAATTTATACTCCTTAGATGAATCTGTACTGCTCAATGAAGACTTTAGATCTGGGCTACAGCTGGCTGGCTGAACTCCATGGCTAAGCCATGGTTCTCCTAAAATTAGAGACTTTCTCATTGATGGTAAGCCCATTTCCTGGGATATTGCTAAGCAGCGGTTTAATCTGTGCCCTGCTGAGTTTTTACGTTACTCGCAGATCTGCCATTTTATATTGGCTCGCATCTGTGCTTGTCTAGCTCCAGCTACGATGCCATTTTATTCTTAGTTCCATTCCCATATGCATAAACCTGGTCTGATTTCTTTAATGTATGCAGAGATTTGGTATTCCACCTTACCTGATCTCTCCCCAGCTATGCTTAAATTACATGACAGGTTCCAGTGCTCTTGGACGACCGATGAGTGGGATATAATCTTTCTGAATTTTAACTTAGTCTTCTATCAACTGTACAATAAAAGAAAGGGGGTAGAGCATATTTTATGATATGTTTAGGTCACAACTTTGCTGTATAAGAGAGGTATTGCCTTTTCTGTCTCCTGTTTTAGGGGGTGTGGGCTGGAACCGGATCAAGTTCACTGTAGGTGGACTTGCCCCATTGTTGAGCGGTTCTGGTTGGACTGCTTTTCCCTTGCCTCTGAAATCCTAAAAACTCAAATATCCCCTGATCCATGGGTGGCCCTCTTTCATAAGTCTGCCCCATCTTTGACTAAGAGCCAAAATGCTTTGCTGGTTCAAGTTTGTTATGTAGCCAACAGCCAAAGCTATTATAGCTAGATAATGAAAGTCACCTCTGATGATATAATAGCATTGAAGAATAAGCTGAACGAAATATACCTGCTCGAACACATAACTTTCTCCCTCAAAAAAAGAGAGGATCAAATTCTTCAGATATGGTGCCCCTGGTCTAAATGGAGACTTTGTCATGGCGCTTAATGGGGTCATGTATACACCATGACTGGGTTACGCCATGTGTCATGGGTATATTTAGTGGGATATACTCGTACATTTTGGGGCCTTTTGGTATTGACTGTATTTTGTGAATTGTTGCAGTGCACCAGTGCTTGGTTTTGATAAATTTCTATCTAAAATATTTTATTGCATTTTTTTTTCTTGCTGCATGGCATGTTCTCAATTCTGCTGTATTGTATTTCAATATTATATAAATAAAATCTCTTGTTGAAAAAATAAAAATAAAATAAAAAAGATAAGGGTAATGACTAATAAAAACCTATAAGATAAATATGATTATTAAAAGCATTAAACCAATAAAAATGTCAGCAGTATTTTTTAATAACCACTTCCTGACTGTCTTTGACTCAGTATATTCTCTCGGAGAATATGTAATTTCTCTGTGGATCAACTTTGGATCACTCCAACAACTAATAGGTCCCAAGGATACATTAAGAAGTAACGACTTTGTTAGTTAGCTACGCTGCACTACGCAGTGTAGTAATCCTAGGTCCCCACCACAAAAGTAACAGGGTCAGCCGCAGACAGCGCTGCCTCTCACACAATCTGATGCATCCTGAGCATATCAGGAAGTGGCACGTGTACAGTAGGCATAAGATTGAGGTTAGAGACAGATCTGTCAGCAGCTGGCATTGTAAATTTTGCGGTGGGGACCTTGAGGTGATACGCTTCTCTAAGGGAAAGGTAGCTAACTATAAAAGTTTTCACATGTTAGTTGTAGAAGTCCCTGGAATTATCCAACATTACTTCCACAGCCCAATGAGGTGTAAGAAAAATGGCTTCATGTATTCTCCCTGTGGTAGGATGCACTACTAAAAGAATTTTAGGAGGTGATTTTACCGTCGGTAAACATTACAAATTATTGCTGGCTTTGTATTGCTTTTAATAATCATTTATGTTTATCATATAGGTTTCTATTTGTATCATGACAATATTTTACAATAGTGGCTCTTTAAAGAGTAACTGTCAGGCTGCAGAAGCTAATTTAAACCTCTATTCTCCTGTGTTAAACAGTTTAGACAGAAGCCAAAAAGACATTACTAAAGATAAAAATCTCTCTTACATTTAATGTGTGCTTATCAGCAAAGCTAAGCTCCTAAGGAGGACGCAAGCCGCATTCCATACTGCAAAGCATTCTGGGGCCCTCCCCTCGGCTGCTAAGGAGAAGACGGGATCAAGTTTCAGCAGCTTCTAACTCAGTCCAGCGCACAGCACAGATAAATCTCCGGGCAGAGTACTCTGCAGGAGTCCGCTATTGTTCCTAGCCACATGGCTCATTAATATTCACTGCACACTGTGTTATTCTGTACGAGCTCCTCTGTGAATAGGGAAGCAGGCAGGACATGACGACACATTTGGCTTCACAAACATGGAACCTGCCATGGGCTGTCAGGAGCATCATTCTCTGCATATACTATATAAAAATTCTGTGAAATCCAAACGTGGACAGTGAAATGCATATGTAATGTAAGTACAGCCAATCTTTAGCTACTGATATATGTGTTTATTTTCTCTGAGACCTTATACCTAACAGCTCCTCTTTAAAGCTGGGTTCAGACTATGGCTTAAAATGGTCCATTTCACAAAACAGACCACAACACTCCAACAGACATGTCAACATCTACATTATCATTTAAAGACAACATTCCAGATCTTTAAATTTGGTTGAGGGACATCAGTTACTACATGCACTCCAGAAGTTAAAGTGTACCTGAGACAATTGAAGGTAAAAAGTTTTTAACTTATCTAGGCCTTCTTCCGGTCTACCCCATAGAGTTGTCTTGAACCTCTGATTTTAGGAACATGTAAAAAAAGTTTGCGAACTGGCGAACTTTGCGAACTGCCATAGACTTTAATGGGCAGTTGAACTTTCAAAACTACAAACACTAATTGTGGCCACAAAAGTGATGGAAAAGATGTTTCAAGGGGGTCTAACACCTGGAGGGGGGCATGGTGGAGTGGGATACACGCCAAAAGTCCCGGGGAAAAATACAGATTTGGCGCACAGCAGGCTTTAAGGGCAGAAATCCCATTGCATTGCTAAATTGGAGGCCTAAAGTTCTTTAAAACATCTTGCATGTGTATACATCAATCAGGTAGTGTAATTTGTGTACTGCTTCACACTGACAGACCAAACTCACTGTGTAACACCCTGCAAACAGCTGTTTGTGTAGTGATGGCCGTGCTGGACTGGTGCGCACTATGGCGAGAGTGCAGGCGATGGTGGTTTTCAAGCCCATATGATTGGGCTAAGGTAGCTCAATGACAGAACAACAGTGACTGAGTGTCCAGCTGATCAAATTTGGTCTGTCCACAATGAAGCAGCAACCTTATTATCTTGGATCAGGTGTGCCCCAACACACTCATTGCTGGTCATTGCAAGCCCCTTCACCGCCGTAAGGTAACGAAGGGAAATGGACACATGTACATGCCTTGTTTTGTTGTTGCAGCCCCAGTGCATCCAGAAAAATTAGGCAGGCATGTACACGCACCAGAAAAATTATTATTCTTTTTGCTCAGGATTCTACCTGGAGTCTTGGACCCTGTTGGTGGTAGCAGAGAAGGCAGTCAAGTGGCCTGCAGGCAGAGATGCTGTGTGGGGACTGACTTAGTCTTGGGGCAGGCAGTCACACGGTGTGCAGGCAGAGATGCTGTGTGTGTGGGGACTGACTTAGTCTTCTGGCAGGCAGTAGCCCTCCGGGGTCCATGCCTCATTCATTTTAATAAAGGTGAGGTACTGAACACTTTTTTTGACCTAGGCGACTTCTCTTCTCACTGACAATGCCTCCAGCTGCACTGAAGGTCCTTTCTAGGACGCTTGAGGCAGGGCAAGGCAGAAGTTGGATGGCAAATTGTGACAGCTCTGGCCACAGGTCAAGCCTGCACACCCAGTAGTCCAGCGGTTCATCGCTGTTCAGACTGTCGATGGTTCTTTCTCTATCATTGTTAAAGAAAGGGTAAGGCCGGGAATCAGTGTTCAATTTTGGTCCGGAGTGGGAGCCTGAGAAACAGCTACCACCACACATCCAAGGAAGGCAGCAGGCATGGCACGCAAGTCCCGACTCGGGGAGGTAGTGACAAAAAGTAACAATACAGGACTCTTTCGAGGCCCTATATAATGATGAGTACACTTGAAATCCTTTAACGGGAATCTGTTATAGAGGGCAAGTCTGCCATCCATTCAACTGTGTGGTCAACTCTCTTTGGTACTTTCTGCACCATGGTGACCACGGGTAATGGCCAGGGAATCAAGGTTCGATTCCGGTCGGGAGTGGGAGCCTGAGAAACAGCTACCACCACACATCCAAGGAAGGACCCAATGTGCGGTATAAGTAATGTACCTGCCCTGACCATGCTTTGCAGACCAGGCATCTGTGGTCAGATGGACCCTTGACCCAACGCTATGTGCCAGAGATGACATCACTCGCCTTTAACGAGAATCTGTTATGGAGGGCAAGTCTGCCATCCATTCAAGTGAAAGGTATGCACTGACTCCCAGGTATAATACAATGTGCAGTGACAGATGCAGTGAAAGGTATTCAGTGACTGCTGGTATAACAATATGCAGTCACACAGGTGCAGTGAACAAGTATGCATTGACTAGTATATAAAACTGTGTGCTGTCACGCAGGTGCAGTGAAAAGGTATGCATGGACTGGTATTACAATTGTGCAGCTGTCACACACACAGGTACAGTGAACAGGTATGCAGTGACTGGTATATAAAACTGCGTACTGTCACACAGGTACAGTGAACAGGTATGCAGTGACTGGTATTACAAATGTGCAGCTGTCACACACACAGGTACAGTGAACAAGTATGCAGTGACTGGTATATAAAACTGCATGCTGTCACACAGGTGCAGTGAACAGGTATGCATGGACTGGTAGTACAAATGTGCAGCTGTCACACACACAGGTACAGTGAACAGGTATGCAGTGACTGGTATATCAAACTGCGTCCTGTCACACAGGTGCAGTGAAAGGCATACACGGCACGGACTGGTATTATAAATGTGCAGCTGTCACACACATAGGTGCAGTGAAAAGGTAGGCACTGATTGTGCTGGGCCTGGCACAGTATAGCAATTAGCAAGGACACACACACAAAAAAAAACACATCACAAGAACATTAGCTCTCAAAAGAGCTTTTTTGGGGTGCTTTCTAGCAATAAGTATTAGCAAGGAGCAAGCTAACAAGCCTAACAAGAGCCTAACTAAGCATTCCCTATGTCTCTGCAGCAACATCTCCCTTCTCTCACTACCACAGCAGCAGACAGAGTGAGATCATGGCCTACGCTGCTGCCTTATATAAGGGAGGGGGGGGCTCCAGGAGGGAGTGCAAGCCTGATTGGCTGCCATGTGTCTGCTGACTGTGATGTAGAGGGTCAAAGTTTAGCCCAATGATGCAGTATAGGGGCGGGTCTAACTTGCCATAAATTTCGTGTTTCGACGCAAGCCAACTCTACTGCCCCATGTAGTCTGTAAGCTCCTTGGTTTCTGCCGAGTCCTATTCGTTCTCCTGCAGTCAGCCTTGGTACAGTCTGTGACTGAGCAGGTTGGGGGATTATTTCTTGGTCACGCTCCCATGGCCAGAAAAGTTGTGCGTTCACAGTTACCTTAAGGCCCTGTTTACACTTAATTAGTTGCTTTCAGTTATAACTGAAAGGACAACTGATTTTCAAAGTAATGCCCATGTTTTCAAGTGGCACAGTTCCCACATTTTAACTGAAATCTTTTTTACAATGCACTGCTATGGAGAAGAAACAATGCGTACCAACTGATTAAGTGTAAATGGGGCCTTACTGTGCAGGTCGAGAATGCTACCGGTTACAGAAGCATGATTGTGAAGTGTGCACAGTAGTCAGTGACTACTGGGGCATACAGCGGGAGAATGGAGAGGACCGGAAGGAAACCAAGGGAGCTGAGGGACTACAGGGGGCTGGAAGAAGCCCCAGGTAAGTACAGTATATATTATTGTCCCCTCATGACACAGTGGCTTGCAAAAGTATTCGGCCCCCTTGACGGTTTCCACATTTTGTCACATTACTGCCACAAACCTGAATCAATTTTATTGGAATTCTACGTGAAAGACCAATACAAAGTGGTGTGCACGTGAGAAGTGGAATGAAAATCATACATGATTCCAAACATTTTTTACAAATAAATAACTGCAAAGTGGGGTGTGCATAATTATTCAGCCCCCTGAGTCAATACTTCGTAGAACCACCTTTTGCTGCAATTACAGCTGCCAGTCTTTTAGGGTATGTCTCTACCAGCTTTGCACATCTAAAGACTGAAATCCTTGCCCATTCTTTTTAGCAAAACAGCTCCAGCTCAGTCAGATTAGATGGACAACGTTTGTGAACAGCAGTTTTCAGATCTTGCCACAGATTCTCGATTGGATTTAGATCTGGACTTTGACAGGGCCATTCTACCACATGGATATGTTTTGTTTTAAACCATTCCATTGTTACCCTGGCTTTATGTTTAGGGTGGTTGTCCTGCTGGAAGGCAAACCTCCGCCCCAGTCGCAAGTCTTTTGCAGACTCCAAGAGGTTTTCTTCCAAGATTGCTCTGTATTTGGCTCCATCCATTTTCCCATCAACTCTGACCAGCTTCCCTGTCCCTGCTGAAGAGAAGCACCCCCAGAGCATGATGCTGCCACCACCATATTTGACAGTGGGGATGGTGTGCTCAGAGTGATGCGCAGTGTTAGTTTTCCGCCACACATAGCGTTTTTCATGTCGGCCAAAAAGTTCCATTTTGGTCTGTTCTGACCAGAGCACCTTCCTCAACATGTTTGCTGTGTCCCCCACATGGCTTATCGCAAACTGCAAACGGGACTTCTTATGCTTTTCTGTTAACAATGGCTTTCTTCTTGCCCCTCTTCCATAAAGGCCACCTTTGTGCAGTGCATGACTAATAGTTGTCCTATAGACAGATTTCCTCACCTGAGCTGTATATCTCTGCAGTTCGTCCAGAGTCACCATGGGCCTCTTGACTGCATTTCTGATCAGCGCGCTCCTTGTTCGGCCTGTGAGTTTAGGTGGACGGCCTTGTCTTAGTAGGTTTACAGTTGTGCCATACTCCTTCCATTTCTGAATGATCGCTTGAAAAGTGCTCCGTGGCATGTTCACCCGTCACAGAGCAGCTGCATGGTGTAATGGTTAAGGGCTCTGCCTCTGACATGGGAGACCAGGGTTCGAATCTCGGCTCTGCCATTCAGTAAGCCAGCACCTATTCAGTAGGTGACCTTAGGCAAGTTTCCCTAACACTGCTACTGCCTATAGAGCGCGTCCTAGTGGCTGCAGCTCTGACGCTTTGAGTCCGCCAGGAGAAAAGCGCGATATAAATGTTATTTGTCTTGTCTTGTCTTGTCTGTATTTGTACTGACATTAGAATACACACAGGTGCACTCTATTTAGTCATTAGCACTCATCAGGCAATGTCTATGGGCAGCTGACTGCACTCAGACCAAAGGGGTCTGAATAATTACGTACACCCCACTTTGCAGTTATTGATATGTAAAAAATGTTTGGAATCATGTATGATTTTTGTTCCACTTCTCACGTGTATACCACTTTGTATTAGTCTTTCACGTGGAATTCCAATAAAATTGATTCATGTTTGTGGCAGCAATATGACAAAATGTGGAAAACTTCAAGGGGGCCGAATACTTTTGCAACCCACTGTATGAAACAAAAATCACTTCAATCCAACTACTTCACAAGCAGATCTTACCTAAAGCTGCACTATCACCAGTGGCGTCGCTAGAGCCTCTGATCCAGGGCACCACCCCCAAACCTGTTGCCATCGTGCCCCGGATCATATTGAGCAGCAGGAAGGGGCACTGGGCGGAGCGGCCGGGGAGAGGGCATAGTGTAGTTAAAAACTCACCTTTCATTCTAATCCCCACAGGCACAGCCTTCATCTTCTTCCTACTTCCTCCTCCGGCATCTGTCGCCTTGGTTACAGTGCCCCCTGTGATGACGTGACAAATGTCATCACAGGGGCGCAGTTACCAATGCAAGGAATGCCAGGATAGGAAGTAGGAAGAAGATGGAGGCTGTGCCTGCCTCAATCGAAAGGTGAGTTACACTATGCCCGCTCCCCCGCCGCTTCGCCCAGCGCCCCTCCTCCTTACTCGGGGCACCTTCATATCTAACCTATACTGGGGGAAGCTACCTATCTAACCTACACTGGAGTCACCTACCTATCTGACCTATACTGGGGGCATCTATCTATCTAACCTATACTGGGGGCATCTATCTATCTAACCTATACTGGGGGCATCTATCTATCTAACCTATACTGAGGGGTACCTAACTATCTAACCTATACTGGGGGAAGCTACCTATCTAACCTATACTGGAGTCACCTACCTATCTAACCTATACTGGGGTCCTCTATCTATCTAACCAATACTGTTGGCATCTATATATGTAACCTATACTGGGGGCACATATCTATCTAACCTATGCTGAGGGGTACCTACCTATCTAACCTATACTGGGGCATCTATCTATCTAACCTATACTGGGGGCATCTATCTATCTAACCTATACTGGGGACATCTATCTATCTAACCTATACTAGGGGCATCTATTTAACAAGCCTATACTAGGGGGTCTACCTATCTAACCTACACTGGAGTCACCTACCTATCTAACCTATACTGAGAGGTACCTACCTATCTAATCTATACTGGGGGTACCTACCTATCTAACCTACACTGGAGTCACCTACCTATCTAACCTATACTGGGGACATCTATCTATCTAACCTATACTAGGGGCATCTATTTAACAAACCTATACTAGGGGGTCTACCTATCTAACCTACACTGGAGTCACCTACCTATCTAACCTATACTGAGAGGTACCTACCTATCTAACCTATACTGGAGGCAGCTATCTATCTAACCTATACTGGGGCACCTACCTATCTAACCTACACTGGAGTCACCTACCTATCTAACCTATAGGTAGGACATCTATCTAACCTATACTGAGGGGTTCCTACCTATCTAACCTAGACTGGGGGCATCTATCTATCTAACCTATACTGGGAGCATCCATCTATCTAACCTATACTGGGGGCACCTACCTATCTAACCTACACTGGAGTCACCTACCTATCTAACCTATACTGGGGTACCTACCTACCTATCTAACCTATACTGAGGGCACCTACCTATCTAATCTATACTGGGGGAACCTATCTATCAAACCTACACTGGAGGCACCTACCTATCTAACCTATACTGTGGAACCTACTTATCTAACCTATACTGGAGGCACCTACTTATATAACCTATACTGGGGGCACCTACCTATCTACAGCCAAGCAAAGCCCCAGGGCCCCAGCCAAGCAAAGCACAGCCCCCAGCAAAACAAACCCCCTAGCCTAGCAAAGCCCCCTGGTCCCAGCCCAGCAAAGCATACAGCTATGCAGAGCCTAGTAAAGCCCCCAGCCCAGCAAAGCCCCCCAAAATGCCCCCATCAAATTGACCAGCCCAGAAAATCCCCCTGAAAGTCACCTAGCAAAGCCAAGGCGGCTCAACATCACTGCCAGCCAAGCTGCCACAGCATCACCATTAGCCAGGCCGGCACAGCATCACTGCCAGCAATGTCAGCACAGCATCACCACCAGCCAGGCCAGCACAGCAAATTAGAGATGGCCCGAACGGTTCGCATGCAAACTTATTTGCACTAACAACTTGGGTTCGCAATCGAATGCACACTTTATGCGGGTTCGACCCACCCCCTATACTACATCATTGGGCTAAACTTTGACCCCCTACATCACAGTCAGCAGACACATGGCAGCAAATCAGGCTAAACTCCCTCCTGGAGCCCACCCCCTTATAAAAGGCAGCAGCATCAGCCATGTTCTCACTCTGTGTGCTGCAGTATTAGTGAGAGAAGGGAGAGACATTGGAGAGATAGGGAAAGCGATAGTTAGGAGGTCTATTAGCTTTCTCCTTGCTGATATTTGTTGCTTAAAAGACCACCAAAACAGCTCTTTTGAGAGCTAATGTGTGAGGATCCGCGTGGCTGCCTGCGCAGGCAGGCAGCCTTTTGACCACTGTTCAGGTCTGCATTCTGCAGGTCTCTGGAAGAGAGACCTTTTGTCAGTTGTGCAGCTTGCTGCTGAGGAATTTGCATATGTTTGTCATGCAGATTGCCTAGCCACATCCTTTGTGGGCTTGCTCTATAAAGAGCTATGTTTCCCACAGTAAGTGGCTGGTCATAAGGATTCTTCCTGTGAAACACTCTGGAGAGTGTCAGCCTTGCTCATTGTTTGTAGATTAGCTTAAGAGTAATTCCTGGGACTGCACTTAGGCAGGTTTCCCTAGTGTAGTTAGGATTGCTTATCTGTTTTGTTTGTCTGTTGCGATTGTCCTGTCCCAGCGGTGGTCGACAGGAAATCGTTCTGTGTGTCTGGGTGCTAACCGGAACAGCGGTTGTTACTGGTAGCCCCTTCTGATCTGTTTTCCTGGATCGCACCAGCCTCTTGCGCTAGTGCTGTGGATCCTTCTGGTCTGCTACTCTGTACTTGGATCGCACTAGCATCTTGCGCTAGCGCTGTGGATCCTTCTGTTCTGCCTTCCTGGATCGCACTCGCCTTGCGCTAGTGCTGTGGATCCTTCTGGTCTGCTACTCTGTTCTGTCTTCCTGGATCGCACTCGCTTTGTGCTAGTGCTGTGGATCCTTCTGTTCTGTCTCCCTAGATCGCACTGGCCTCTTTCGCTAGTGCTGTGGATCCTATCTCTCGCTTGCTCCTGTTTTCGTGTGTCTGTCTTGTCCGCTACGAATGCTTGCTGGAGGCTCGGTGAGGTAACCGTTAAGCAAGCGCTCGCGTCCTCTGTTTCATGTTTGTCTGTCGGTGGTTAGTTACGCGTGCTTGTCTCTATTGTGCTTATCACGTGGAGACCGCGCATGAACGCGTGCACTGTTGCGAATGAGTGCGGTGTTCGCGTTCAGTTAGCGTTTGTTATTTTCCTTATCTCCTCATTGTATGATTTGCTGTGCCTTTGCTACTCTCGTGCTCCGCCTTGCTGTAGCCTTGTGTCACGTCTGGCAATCGCACCTCTCGCGATCGCTTTCCTACTTCATATCTGCTGTGGTGTGTGCACCGTCGCGGGTTGGCGACTAGTTTGGTGCACACACACACAATCTGTCTCTGTGCTCACTCTCAATCGCTTCTCTTGCGATTGCGTTTCTTCCCTTCGTACAATTCCTGTCTGGTGTGTGTGGTAGGGCAGAGGAGCTGTTCCTCTGCACTCCACAGCTCCACTTGCCGACAGGAATTTCCCTCTGCAGGTGCATTGCACCTTCTGCTGGGTTTCCCGCAAATTACACGCTTGTGGAGGATTTCCGCAGTGTCAGCGCACGTCTTGTGCGCTGATCACGGAGAGAATTCCACAATGGTTACTGTATGACCAGCCAAACCAAAATTCCCAGTGTAGAGGGAATTTCTGATTTGTACGATTTTGTCGAGTATGGGTCCTGTGTCTTTAAGAGCTTTAAAAGGCTAAACTCAGAGACCAAAGCGGAATTTCTCTCTGAATGTGTGAGGTTTTGCCTGAATCCCACCTTTCAGATTACTGATCCCTCCACGTCGGCTCTTCAGTTTGCCTATGTGCTCTTAAAAGGCCATTTGTTCACCTGGGCGTATGATGTGCTAAAAAACAATTCTTGGAATGATAATCTGTATCAGTTTCTTGCAGTGATATTCTCTCACTGGTTTAAACTGCCTGGCTTACCACCTGCTCTGATTAAATGTGTAGCTGCTGATAAGTCAGCTGATCTTTCCCTTCCATGCAAAACTTTTCAGTATGACAATCAGTTCAATGTGTCTGTTACCACTTCAGGTTTTAAACAGCAGACATGCAAAGTTGCAAAAAAGGGAAAACCATATGTTAATGAGTAGGTGCTTGCAGGCCAATCTGCTGATTAGGCTTGTCAGCCAAAAGATTCGTTGCCCCTAGCAACCACAAATAAAGAAGTCAAGTCTGAAATGTGCAAAACCATTCAGTATGATAATGATGTTGCTCAATCTCCGGGTTTTTTGCCCCAATCCAAAGCTTATGTGGATCCTATAGGTAGGATCGCACACTATATTAAAGCAGTTAAAAAATCTGTTCTTGTTCCTGAACTCCACCCATATGGAGATTGCACAAAAGGTGGATCAGCGCAACACCAGGTTGCCTCCGAATGGCCTCCAATCAGAGGTGCGCTGAGCCCCCCCAGAAACTACAAACGCACCTTGAACCCAAACAGAAGCTCTGCATATACACCAAAAGCATGGCTGTTAAGTGGGAGCAGCTGACCAAAAACGAAATAAATTAGTACATAGCAAGGAAATGAACAGCGCTACTTAAAAACAGGCAAGTGCCTACCTGCAAAAGAGTGCAAGCCCAACTTGTGGGATATAATACACACCGAGCATACACATGACCTGTCTACCACTGGAGGAGGATGTTAGTTTCCTGTAACAGCTTGCATGCAACCTATAAAGTACTCGTCCCTCCCACTGCGAAGAAGTCCATCCTCCATGGGAGGGGCCTAACACTAACTAAATCCTAACCTATGTATATGCATAGCCTGGGTGCAACTAATCAAATAAAATTGAAAATTGCACAAAAGGTGGATTAGCGCAACACCAGGTCGCCTCCGAATGGCCTCCAATCAGAGGTGCGCTGAGCCCTCCCAGAAACTACAAACGCACCTTGAACCCAAACAGAAGCTCTGCATATACACCAAAAGCATGGCTGTTAAGTGGGAGCAGCTGACCAAAAACGAAATAAATTAGTACATAGCAAGGAAATGAACAGCGCTACTTAAAAACAGGCAAGTGCCTACCTGCAAAAGAGTGCAAGCCCCACTTGTGGGATATAATACACACCGAGCATACACATGACCTGTCTACCACTGGAGGAGGATGTTAGTTTCCTGTAACAGCTTGCATGCAACCTATTAAGTACTCGTCCCGTCCACTGCGAAGAAGTCGATCCTCCATGGGAGGGGCCTAACACTAACTAAATCCTAACCTATGTATATGCATAGCCTGGGTGCGGCTAATCAAATAAAATCGAAAATTGAAAATTGCACAAAAGGTGGATCAGCGCAACACCAGGTCGCCTCCGAATGGCCTCCAATCAGAGGTGCGCTGAGCCCCCCCAGAAACTACAAACGCACCTTGAACCCAAACAGAAGCTCTGCATATACACCAAAAGCATGGCTGTTAAGTGGGAGCAGCTGACCAAAAACGAAATAAATTAGTACATAGCAAGGAAATGAACAGCGCTACTTAAAAACAGGCAAGTGCCTACCTGCAAAAGAGTGCAAGCCCCACTTGTGGGATATAATACACACCGAGCATACACATGACCTGTCTACCACTGGAGGAGGATGTTAGTGTCCTGTAACAGTTTGCATGCAACCTATTAAGTACTCGTCCCTCCCACTGCGAAGAAGTCGATCCTCTATGTGATATGGAGATTATCTGGATACTGGCCTGTTTGAACCTTCATTTGCCTCGTGGGACATTGGGGCCTTGATGGAGGAATTTGATTTTGATTGGAAAGCCTTTTGCGATTTTTACATCGCAAAAAGCGAAGATGTCTTGAATGATTGTCTCGATTCTATGTACCTTTTGATTGACTCCGATGAATGTGACGAGGGTGATGTGGATCTGATGATTTACGTATGGCAGACGATTTTGGATGAGTTGCACACACACCAATCAATTGATTCCAATAAAGAGACATCATTGTCGGATGATTGTTCCTGCCTTTCTGGGGTAAGGCATGTGAGTTGTGACATTGTGCGATCTGATGCCTGTTTCTCTGATGTCCCTGCAGATTGTGATCAGCATGAATGTGCCAGTTTTCTCAAGGATATGTGGGACCCATTGTCATTTAGAGACAGATCTTTAAGATCTTCCATCTGTGATTCTGCCATGGGGAAAATTCCTAAATTTTGCAGCATCAAAAGTAAAATTAATATGTCTAATAAAGTTTTTCCTGATGTTGTCGCTATTTCTACTGCAGATGCGTCTTTGTCTCACCCTGTTCACACCTGTAAGGTCCCGTTGCCTGGTGACAGTTGCTCCAGTGTTTCTGTCCTGAACACCTTACAGTCTGCTCCGCAGATCGCGGAGGTTTGCGCTATGGAAGCGTCAGTTTCACAAACTAAAGCGATTTTTGATTCATAGGTTTTGCGTTCTGGCTCCTCGGATTTGACATTGTTAGCCGAATCTAAGAGTGAGACAGCGCTTCGGTTTTGCGAATCTGACTTTGAAACATCTTTGCTGGGTCCAGAGAAAGTTTCTCTGAGCCTGCCCTGTACCATGAATAACAATATGATGTCCAATCACACTGACATTTGTGAGTCCTTTTCTTGTTCTGAGGAAAATACTGATTCTGCACCCTGTACTCTGGATGAGTTAAGATGGCCTTGTTTAGGGTCTCCTGCAGTGTCCCTAGAGGCTCGTCTAGGTATTGCCACTATACTCACCTGTCTTTCTGCAGTTTTGGAGTTGCAAGCTAGTTTGACTGCTACGCAGAATTCTGGGTGCAGCGAGATTAAAGTTAGGGAGTCAGTGTGTGTTCCAGTAAATATTCCTGTACGTTCCGCTCATGATGATGAAATTCAGTCTCAGTTTATGGTGGAACCTTCCCTGGGACATCTGCCCTGTTCACAAAATAAAGTTCCAGTTTTGCCATGTAACATGGATAGTACAGAATCCTTCTTAGAAAACTTGAAAAATGATGTTCCTGAGGTCTTGCCTGATTTCCTGGAGACCTCCGAGTTCCTCCCAAAGGGTGCAGAACTTGTAGGAGACCTCTCCTGCCCCCCAAGCCCTTCTGAGGTGTTGCCCACTTCAGTAGGCATTGCTGCCTTGCTGACTACTTTTTCAGCTCTGGTGGAGCTTCAGTTATGCGAAGTCAATGATGATTTTTTTCTTGAAAGTCCAGTGCTTGAGACCACTGCTCATGATGATCCTCTGCCCGGTACTGGTTTTGGTCCTGTCATGCCGGACTCTGAGGTTGGCAGTTCCTTGACATGTTCTGAGGTTTCTCCAGTGCTGGTGTACCCCAATGTGCTCTGTGACCCAGAAAGCCCAAGTGTGCCTCGGTTACCAGCATGCTCAGATGCTTCCTCGGTGGAGACATGCTCTGATATGGCCTGCCTGCTTGCATGCCCAGAAGTGGTCCCTGAAAGTCTTGATCTTGATTGGTGTCCTCGTAATTCTGAATTCGGAATTGTCATTGGTTCCATGGGGGTTCTGGATAATTCTCCATGTGAGCCTGGTGATTGTTCTGCCCTCTTGGGATCTCTGTGGAGCTTCAAAAGGTTCTGGGAGATTCCGGGAGAAATTTTGCTTAGTACCCTGGATAAGATCAACAGTGGCTTTTGTGTTGAAAGGGACACTTCGAACAGGTATTGTGGCAGGTTTGGTATTTTCGGACGCTCCTTGGAAGGTTGTGGGTATTGTCTGGAGGGTGTCGATGGCTTCTTCTCTGGCGTTCACAGTCCTGATGGGTGTTATACTGAGACTGGTAGTACTGATGGGCATGTTTCGGTGGCGTTTGCTTCCGATGAGGTCGGTTTCGGCTGGACTGACTCTGGAATTGGGCCTTGTCGGGCTGTCCTGACCTTCATGAGTCTTCAGTTAGAGTCTTTTGCAAATTTCAGGTTAGAGGGTTGTCTGGAATCCGACCCTAGAGGGGGGGTGGGGTACTGTGAGGATCCGCGTGGCTGCCTGCAGGCAGCCTTTTGACCACTGTTCAGGTCTGCATTCTGCAGGTCTCTGGAAGAGAGACCTTTTGTCAGTTGTGCAGCTTGCTGCTGAGGAATTTGCATATGTTTGTCATGCAGATTGCCTGGCCACATCCTTTGTGGGCTTGCTCTATAAAGAGCTATGTTTCCCACAGTAAGTGGCTGGTCATAAGGATTCTTCCTGTGAAACACTCTGGAGAGTGTCAGCCTTGCTCATTGTTTGTAGATTAGCTTAAGAGTAATTCCTGGGACTGCACTTAGGCAGGTTTCCCTAGTGTAGTCAGGATTGCTTATCTGTTTTGTTTGTCTGTTGCGATTGTCCTGTCCCAGCGGTGGTCGACGGGAAATCGTTCTGTGTGTCTGGGTGCTAACCGGAACAGCGGTTGTTACTGGTAGCCCCTTCTGATCTGTTTTCCTGGATCACACCAGCCTCTTGCGCTAGTGCTGTGGATCCTTCTGGTCTGATACTCTGTACTTGGATCGCACTAGCATCTTGCGCTAGCGCTGTGGATCCTTCTGTTCTGCCTTCCTGGATCGCACTCGCCTTGCGCTAGTGCTGTGGATCCTTCTGGTCTGCTACTCTGTTCTGTCTTCCTGGATCGCACTCGCTTTGCGCTAGTGCTGTGGATCCTTCTGTTCTGTCTCCCTGGATCGCACTGGCCTCTTTCGCTAGTGCTGTGGATCCTATCTCTCGCTTGCTCCTGTTTTCGTGTGTCTGTCTTGTCCGCTACGAACGCTTGCTGGAGGCTCGGTGAGGTAACCGTTAAGCAAGCGCTCGCGTCCTTTGTTTCATGTTTGTCTGTCGGTGGTTAGTTAGGCGTGCTTGTCTCTATTGTGCTTATCACGTGGAGACCGCGCATGAACGCGTGCACTGTTGTGAATGAGTGCGGTGTTCGCGTTCAGTTAGCGTTTGTTATTTTCCTTATCTCCTCATTGTATGATTTGCTGTGCCTTTGCTACTCTCGTGCTCCGCCTTGCTGTAGCCTTGTGTCACGTCTGGCGATCGCACCTCTCGCGATCGCGTTCCTACTTCATATCTGCTGTGGTGTGTGCACCGTCGTGCGTTGGCGACTAGTTGGTGCACACACACACAATCTGTCTCTGTGCTCACTCTCAATCGCTTCTCTTGCGATTGCGTTTCTTCCCTTCGTACAATTCCTGTCTGGAGTGTGTGGTAGGGCAGAGGAGCTGTTCCTCTGCACTCCACAGCTCCACCTGCCGACAGGAATTTCCCTCTGCAGGTGCATTGCACCTTCTGCTGGGTTTCCCGCAAATTACACGCTTGAGGAGGATTTCCGCAGTGTCAGCGCACGTCTTGTGCGCTGATCACGTAGAAAATTCCACAATCGTTACATAATGTTCTTGTGATGTGTTTTTTTTTGTGGGGGCCCACTGACACTTGCATATACAGCCCTGTCTGTCGCAGCTGGTTCTTGATAATTGCTAAACTGTGCCAGGCCCAGCACATTCAGTGCCTACCTTTTCACTGCACCTGTGTGTGTGTGAGACAGCTCCACATTGTATTGTAATACCAGTCACTGTATACCTTTCACTGCACCTGTGTGACAGCACACAGTTTTATATACCAGTCACTGCATACCTGTTCACTGCACCTTTGTGACCGCACACTGTTTTATATACCAGTCCGTGCATACTTGTTAACTGCACCTGTGTGACAGCTGCACATTGTATTGTAATACCAGTCACTGTGTACCTTTCACTGCACCTGTGTGACAGCACGCAGTTTTATATACCAGTTACTGCATACCTGTTCACTGCACCTGTGTGACCGCACGCTGTTTTATATACCAGTCTGTGCATACCTGTTAACTGCACCTGTGTGACAGCTGCACATTGTATTGTAATACCAGTCACTGTATACCTTTCATTGCACCTGTGTGACAACACATAGTTTTATATACCAGTCACTGCATACCTGTTCACTGCACCTGTGTGATCGCACACTGTTTTATATACCAGTCCGTGCATACCTTTTAACTGCACCTGTGTGACAGCTGCACATTGTATTCTAATATCAGTCACTGCATACCTTTCACTGCATCTGTGACTGCACATTGTATTATACCAGCAGTCAGTGTATACCTTTCACTGCACCTGTGTGACTGAACATTGTTCTACCAGCAGTCACTGCATACCTTTCACTGCACCTGTGTGATTGCATATTGTTATACCAGCAGTCACTGCATACCTTTCACTGCATCTGTGTGACCGCACATTGTATTATATACCAGCAGTCAGTGCATCCATTTTTACTGCACCTGTGTGACTACACATTGTTATACCAGCAGTCACTGTATACCTTTTCACTCCACCTGTGTGACTGCACATTGTATTTGTCAAGTCAGTGCATACCTTTCACTTCATCCCCAGCAATATGGACAAAACAACAGGCAGAGGCAGAGCCAGAGGCTCTGTATTTTGTAATGAATCTTAGTACGGGTTCTGTGTTCTTGGTATTAATCGTATTCGGGGGATTTTTTTTATTGTTTTGGCTTTATGACTAGCATCTTTGAGCAGTTTCTTGGGGTATTTACAATCGAGAATTTTTGGGTTAGGATATTGGACTGGCTGTGGTAATCTTGGATATCAGTGCAGTTTCTTTAGATTCTTCTATATTGGCTATAAGGTGTATTTTTGGTCCAAGGGCGGTGATGGAAACTGTGGTAGTGGATATAATTGTTGGCATCAACGGGTTTGAAATAGGTTTTGGTTTTGATTTGATCTGTGTCTATGAATAATGTTAGGTCTAGAAATTCTATGGAGGTGGGGTCATGGTGTGATGTGAATTGTAGACCTGCTGGGTTGGCGTTGAGGAATTCTATGAAACTGGGGATGGTGGTTATATCTCCATTCCAAATGAAAATCAAATCATATATGTAACGTTTGTAAAAGAGAATGTTATGGGAGAATGGATTGTCTGGAGTCAACTATTTCTGTTTTTTTTGTAGGCCCTTCAATGCAGTTTTTTCTATTTTTGTAAGGTTGGTGGTGGATAGGGTATTGTCGTTTTGTAGTTTTTGTAGGTCATGGAGGAGGAGGACTAGGGAATAGAAGGTGTTGATGTAGTGTCCTTTGGATTCAACTGGATAGAAACGGGAATGTCCTTTCAGATTGGTATTAATATATAGTCTCGGCCTGGTATTAATATATAGTCTCGGCCTCCCCGCACCACTCACCTGGGACTTGCCTGGCCACCTGGCCGTACACCTTGGCACCAAGCTCACCTGGCGGCCCTACTTAACATCCAGCCCATCAGCTCAAGTCGGAGACCAGCTTGTGGGGACTACCCAGCCACAGGAAATGTAAGCCGCCCAGTGGGCAACCACCGGCTGATCCCAGGGAGGAATCGCAGTACATGTAAGAGCTATCTATGCTGCTAAAGGCTTGCTTGCTACACCGCTTATGCTGTTACTAACCCAATTGAACTGTGCTGAGGCTACGTGATATGTATACATCACCCTATGTGGGGAATATGAATGTATGGATGCCTTTTGTTGCTGGGCAAACTAAAAGTCCATGACGCTGTGGTTTGTTACTCCTGCCGGATTTCTCTGTCCTAATGCCTTTAGAGACTGACATGGTCCTGGCTCATATACCTCTTGGCTGTTTGCTCCTATGCGTGAGGCATATACTGTGAATACATCAAATTACTGCTGGAAGATATTGCATCATCATTAAACTGGTCGTCTGTCCAATAATTTGATCTCGTTTGGGATGACTAGGTCTCCCTTCTGGTTCACAACTCAATATCAATGGGTGGACCAGATGTAATTACTCGCTGATTGGACATTAAGAGTCTGAGCTCAGACGGCTTTAATAGCAATAGAGTTTTTGCAGTGGGGTAGGTGCACATGCTTCACTGCTATTCGCTTATATGGTAATTAGGGGCCTGATTCTGGGCAAGGGTGACTGGGGGCGGCAGGGGAGGGGCTCATCAGGTGGGGTGGATGGTTTTTCGGGGAGGTCTGGGAGGCACACATTTCTAATGATCATGTTTTGATACAATGTTTAATAAAGTTTTTTGTAGATATTCTCTTAAATAGAGTTTAGTGGTTTTTGTTCGGTTGGACCATACCCACCTATATATATCTCACAGTGTTTGATTAATATATTTTTCTGTTTGTAGTTCTGCAGTTGAAACTGAAGAAATGGGGAGGTCTTTATTGCTGGTGATAATTAGGGACGTGTTGTCTGGATGAAGGGATGGAAGGTGTTTTTTTATTGCGAAATGTCGTTTTAGGGTGAGTTTTCTTATATAGGTGTTGAGGTCACTAAAGAGTTCAAATATATTAGACTGATTTGTGGGACAGAAGGAGAGGCCCTTCTCTAATAGGTTTGTTTCATGTTTAGTGAGGTTGTGGCTGGAAAGGTTAAATATACTCCTAGTAGGTATGGGTGGCGGGGGTTTGCTAGTGAGTGGATCGGTTAAAGTCTGTTTCTTTTTTCTTTTCCCTCTCCCTCTGCACCCTCTTTTTCCTTGAGTGGGCGTTTGTTTGGTTGTTTTGCAGATTGGGGTGTGAGTGGTGGATGGAGGATTGTGCGAGTGGCTATAGGACTTGGTAATTGGTTGGACAGAAGGTTCTGGGATATAGTGGAAGGAAGGTTTAAAAAAGAGGAGGTGAGTGAGTTACTGTCCTCATCTAGGTTTTCCGAGTCTGTGTTTTTTGTTGGCTGGAAGAATTTTCCAAGGGTCATTTGTTGTGGCAATTTTTTATTATTAAACGTATTGCTTTTAGTGTTTTGGGGGTTTGTCTGGGAGGTGGTGTCGGTGGGTATGGGAGGTGTTGCAGACTGTGTGGGGGAGATGGGGGGGGGGGGCTAGGGTGTGTCGAGTAAATACTGAGGAAATGCTTGGAACAAGAACATTTATGCGTGCTCAAACACCAAGTTTAACCCTAACAAATCTGACTTTGCAAATCTGGCCTAATTGGCTTATCATGAGGCATAGCTCATGCAAATATGCATTTGCTTTCGCATGTCAAACTATGCAGGGTCAAAAACCAATACCACAAAGCGGTTGCCCTGCGGGAATTAGTTCATGCTACATTAGCACTATCCAGGAGCGCCACAGGGAGGCTTCCCAATGCCCCCATACAACCGGGGGGCCGCAGGGCCCCAGGCTCTCTCACTGCCTGGGAACCACAGCGGCACCCCGGAGGGGCAGGCTGGGTGGTGCATGCAACCCCCCCAAGCGTGGCCAGCACTGGGGGGGGGGGGTGCCTGCACCCACCTCCCAATGTTAAAAACAGGCACTTACCTTAACGTCCATTGCATTCTGCTACATGTGCATTAATTTGGGGGCACCGCATGTGAAAGGAGTGAAGCATGGGTCACCCCAAGCTTTGGAGCTCAGGGCTGGCTTACACACAACACTCCAAAGGGGGGGGGAGGACAGGCGCAGACAGTTCACCCCAGGGCTCACACCACCTAGAGCAAGTCATTCACCACCCGCCTCCAAAGGATACAATTAAGGAAATGCTTGGAACAAGAAAATGTATGCGTGCTCAAACACCAAGTTTAACCCTAACAAATCTGACTTTGCAAATCTGGCCTAATTGGCTTATCATGAGGCATAGCTCATGCAAATATGCATTTGCTTTCGCATGCCAAACTATGCAGGGTCAAAAACCAATACCGCAAAGCATAAAAAGAGTAAATACTGATCTGTGAGAGTGGGGAGTTGGTGGCAGAATTTGGAGAATTGGAGGGATTGTCATTCTCTTGGTCTATAATGGTGTTGTTACTGTTAGAGGTATTGATGTTGTTGTGTGGGATTAGGGAGTTGGGAGGGTTTAGGATGGAGAATTGGAACTTTGAAGTGTTTGGTTTAGACGTGCTTTCAGCCCTACCAACCTCAGTAAGTGGGCTGTTGGTGGAGGGATGCGTAGTCTTGGTGGAGGTTTTTTTTTTTTTGAGGAAATATGCATTGTCGATTTGTGATGGTGGGCTTGGGGTAATCAAAACTATGTGCTGGTGGTGGTAATAATGTGTTGGGGTTGGTGTTGGGGTCGGTATTTCTTTTGTCTTTAATCCCCATTTTTTCCTTATCTACAGAGAGTGACTTTTAATCCTGAGTGAGAACAGGTCTAAACTCCTCACCTGCCTATACAGTGGTTACCTAGGTGGTAACCCACGTTGTGAGTATATACATTATATACTTTTCATTTCCAACTCCTTGTTTTGCATACTACACTATATTGGGCTCTCTGTATTTCTTTTGTCTGTATCTCTGCAGCAACTGTCAGCTGACCACAGGAATCAGCTGACACACTTCAGACACGCCTCCTTAACCTATAAAGGCAACTCTGAGCGGCGCGCGTCCTCCTAGGGAGACTGCCAGAAACAACACGCTGACTCACATCTTCAGGGGAGGCGTCTGAACAAAGAGGAAGAGGAAGCTTCTTGCAGCTGCTCAACATTGTCAGAGCAACCTCCAGAGACAACACCAGATACGTTTGTTACATTACCCCCCCACCCCGAGGGGTGGACTCCGGACACTCCCTACCTGACTTATCAGGATGTTGACAATGAAATTCCTGAACTAAATCGTCGGCATGAACCTGCGCAGCTGGAACCCAACTCCTCTCCTCAGGCCCATAACCTTTCCAGTCCACCAAGTACTGCAGAGAGTTACGAAATTTCAGAGAGTTCAGAATCCTTTCCACCTCATACTCAGGTGCACCATCCACCTCAATCGGAGGTGGAGGGGTGGATGACAGTGAAACATTGGCCGCCGGATTCAATAAAGACACATGAAAAGAACTTACTCCCCTCATAGATTGGGGCAAGGTTACTCTATAAACAACTTCATTAATTTTTTCTGAAACAGGATAAGGGCCAATGTACCTGGGCCCCAGCTTGGCATAAGGCTGGTGCAGAGGAATGCTACGAGTCAAAACCCAAACAAGATCACAAGGTGTAAAATCCCACTCAGGGGTTCGATGATGATCAGCATGATGTTTTTGTTGAGAAACTGTCTTTTGCAAATTCTGTCTGACCTGAGACCAGACTGACTGCATATGAGAAATCCAATCTTCCAAAGCCGGATAACTGCAATGTGGACTGGAAAATGAGGAGAACTTAGGACTCCGACCAGTAACCTCCTGAAAGGGTGACAACTTGGTAGAAGAACTTTGAAGATTGTTAAATACAAATTCAGCAAAAGGTAGTTCCTGACGGTCAGACACGAAACACTGGAGATATTGCTCCAGCGATTGGTTGGTTCTTTCAGTCTGACCGTTGGTCTCAGGATGAAAACCAGATGAAAATGACGAGGAGATACCTAAACGAGAACAGAAGGACCGCCAGAATTGGGAGATAAACTGAACTCCCCTATCAGACACGTTCTCTGGAATACCATGCAAACGAAAGACATGTTCTATAAACAATTCTGTCAATTCCTTGGCAGAAGGCAATTTACACAGGGGGACAAAATGAGCCATCTTACTGAACCTGCCCACGATCACCCAAATAACACTTTTCCCACCAGAAGAAGGCAAATCAACCAAAAAATCCATGGAAATATGAGTCCAAGGAACCTGAGGAAGGGGCAAAGGCATCAGACTCCCTCTAGGAGCGTTCCTAGAGACTTTACTTCTGGCACAGATGTTGCATGGGCCAACAAAAGCCTTACAGTCTTTTCTTGTAGTTGGTCACCAAACATGACGTGTTAATAATTCCAAGGTTTTGGTCTCACCCCGGATGTCCTGCCAATTTGGTGTCATGAAATTGATGAAGCACCTGTAGACGAAGGTGAATCGGTACATAGTATACGTCCAAAGGTTTTCCAGGTGGACAGTCTTTCTGTAAGGAAGATAATAATTTGGGCAGATCAGAGAAATCATGAGTGTCCGTGGCAGCGACCACACAGTGTTTAGGTATTATAGGAACAGGAGTCTTAGGCTGTGAAATCTCAGAATCAAAACATCTGGACAAAGCATCGACCTTTACATTCTAACTTCCTGGTTTAAACGTGACAGTGAAATTGAAACTTGAGAAAAATAATGCCCATCATGCCTGTCTGGGATTGAGTCTCTTAGCTTTTTCTACATATTCTAGGATTTTATGATCCGTGTATACAGTGACAGGATGTTCAGCGCCCTCCAGCCAATGCCTCCACTCTTCAAATGCCATCTTGACTGCTAGGAGTTCCCTGTTCCCTATGTCATAATTATGCTCTGCCGGTGCAAACTTCATGGAAAATAAAGCACAAGGATGCAAACGTTCAGGTTGACCTGAGTACTATGAAAGAACTTCCCCTACTCCTACCTCAGAGGCATCAACCTTCACACAGAAAGCTAGTGATATATCAGGATGTGTAAATATGGGAGCTGAACAAAAGGTTGCCTTCAGTGTGGCAAAGGCTTCACAGGCCAATAATGGCCAGTTGGAAGGATCAGCTCCTTTCTTGGTCAGATCTGTCAATGGTTCTACCAGAGTGGAGAAATTCCTGATAACTTTGCGATAGTAATTCTCAAATCCAAGAAACCGATGCAAAACCTTAAGATCTCTGGGTTGTGGCCAGTCCAGAACTGTGGATACTTTCTTTTTATCCATAGATAGAAAAGAGTCAGAAATTATATATCCCAAAATGGTACCTGAGTGACCTCAAAAAGAAATGTTTCTAGTTTTGCAAATAGGGAATTCTCTCTTATTTTCTGAAGCACCCATTTCACGTGTTCACGATGCTCTGATAATAAATTGGAGTAGATCAGAATGCCGTCCATATAAACCACAACAAATTTGCCCAAAACATCCCTGAATACATCAATCTCAAAGCAAATGCAACGACTTGTGCACACAAATAGTCCTTATGGGCAAACTGATACAAAAATGCAACAAACACAGCTCTTGCAACCTCTCTGTGCCTCCATTTTCAAAAGAGACAGTCCAATATTTTCCATCACAAGCAAGGAAAAAACATGGGCGCCACCAGTAAAATGAACACCTCTGTGTTTATTGTTGCATTGCAGCAAACATTTCAAGCAGATATGACAATAAAAGGCAATACTTCACCCCATCCAGGTGCACCCAGCATAGAGACCCCTCGGTCAACAATTGTTTCATATCAAAGATGCATCATCACGGACCATTAGTGATCTTGGCAGCAAGGAATGGGGCTCCACGCTAACAAGATGGCGCTTCCCTTTATAGGACTTCCAGGTGCGCTCACATGATTCCACTGGCCAATCCGATTAGCCTGTACACGTGACGTAGCCACATGCGGACAAAAGTACGCATGCACACGTGACATTTGCGGGCCTGCTGCCTACCACGGTTGAACATTGTTTTCCATACACTAGTTCATTCACATGGGATACATTATGCGGCTGAGCCCTTGGCAAAATTATTGCCTTCATACAGGATTGCAGATTCACCAGGGGGAACAATGACCATGCAGGCTGAGTCTCCAAACCTGGAAGAGAACACCAGAGAATAGGTACAATTTTTTCTACATATATACTTATAAACTTTTTAACTGTAACCAATTATAAGAAATGAGAAAAGGTCACCCAGTGACTTGAAGCAAGAAAGATAGCCCAGAATTCATCCCCAAGAGGTGGTCATATGAATAGATATTTGATATAAACAAAACAATTAACAATACCTGACCCCCGCTTCATAACCCCGTATAGCTTCCCTTCCAAACAATCCCTTACTACAGGAGATGTAAAAATCCCTGAATACATTGTTAACAAAGTCCTGAAAGACAGCTGGGGCATTACATAGACCAAAGGGCATCACGAGATACTCGGAATGGCCATCTTGAGTGTTAAAAGCCATCTTCCACTCATCCCCCTGTCGTATCCTGATCAAATTATATGCTCCCCTCAAGTTCAATTTACTGAATATTCTTGTGTCAGATACCTGAGAAAACAAATCCTCTATAAGAGGTAACGGATATCTGTTTTTTACAGTAATTTTATTCAGGCTCCTGTAATCAATGCATGGATGTAATCCACTGTCTTTTTTCTCTACAAAGAAAAAACCTACCCCAGCTGGAGAGGTAGATGGTCGAATAAAACCTTTATCAAGGTTCTCCTGAATATACTCTCTCATAGCCTGTTTTTCAGGGCCAGAGAGGTTATACAAACGTCCCCGGGAAGGCATAGTACCTGGCAGCAAATCAATAGGATAGTCATAGGGTCTGTGAGGAGGCAACTTGTCAGCAGACTGAGGAGAAAAAAAAATCCGTAAAAGATCTATACTGATATAGCAACTTCTCAGACACAATTTCTACATTGTAAAGTGGAATCTTTTTTAAAGAGACACTGAAGCGAGTAAAAAACTCGCTTCTTCTCTTATATTCTGCAGGGGCATGTGTGCCCCTGCTAAACCGCCCTATCCCGCCGCACAACGGGGGTCCCTTACCCCCCAATTCCCCCCCTGCAAAATCTACGACCAACTTGGTCGTAGATTTTGCTGCTCCTAGAGGCAGGGCTAATGGCTGCAGCCCTGCCTCACAGCACGTCTATCAGCGGCGCATCGCCGCCTCTCCCCTGCCCCTCTCAGTGAGGGAAGACTGAGAGGGGCGGGGGAGAGGCGGAGATACGCGCTGACAGATGCGCGTGAGGCAGGGCTGCAGCCGTTAGCCATGCCTCAATCAGGAAGAGATCCCCGGTGAGGACGGAGGGGATTTGGGGGGTAAGGGACCCCCCTTGTGCGGCGCGATAGAGGCGGTTTTGCAGGGGCACACATGCCCCTGCTGAATATAAGAGAAGAAGCGAGTTTTATACTCACTTCAGATTCTCTTTAAACAGTTCTCGGAACACAGAGAAGACCAATTGGTGAGTTGACTAGAGCACCAATCAATGTTGGGATTGTGCGTCTGCAACCACGGGAGTCCTAGAACCAAGGGACTGGACGGCATTCTGAGAAAAAAAGCTGCAGTTTCTCGAAATGCAACACTCCAATCTGTAGAGAAACCTCAGGAGTATTAGCAATAAGTTGGCCACTCTGAAGAGGAGAATTGTCTATAGCAGTAACATAAAGCTTGCTGAGCAACGGCTAGGTTGGAATTCCTAAACTAGCGGCAAACTCAGAATTAACAAAGTCAACAAAGGCCTGAGCAGAACTAGACTGATTATTCCAAATAATAGTTACAGGCAGTAATATTTTTTTTAACTTTAAGGGGAAGAATCTGCTCGCCCAGGTGAGATTCCCCAACTACACCTAGGCACGGAAGTTTTCCGCCCTCCTCTTTTGCTGGGCAATTTTGAACAAAATGCCCCTTTTCACCACAATACATGCACAACCCCTCATGACGTCTTCTAAGTTTCTCAGAGGGCGACAATCTGCAATAACCCAACTGCATGGGTTCTTCACCAGAGGATGTAGCAGCACTAATAGGACGAGGAGCGGCCGTGGAAGATGAATAAGCACCACCATGACAGCGATATCTAATTCGCCTATCCACACGAATAGCCAGGGCAATAGCCTCCTCGAGAGTTTTAGATTCAGGATGATTGACCAGAGCATTGTTTACAGAGTCAGCCAATCATAATAAAAACTGATCAAGGTGTGCAGCCTCCCCCCACTTGGAGGAAACTGACCAATGCCTAAATTCAGCGGCATACTCTTCTGCAGTATGAAGGCCCTGCAGGAGTTCGCAAAGTTTACGAACTGCAGTAGAAGCTACATCTGGATCGGCATAAATCACAGCCATAACTTCAAACAGTGTTGATCGGATACCTCATTATCCTATTCGAGTTTGGTCGAATTCGGATAGTAAACTATCCGAATTCACTCGAAGTTCGATATTCGGATATCCGACGTCACTATCCGAGTCTGTATTCGAGTAAAATATTTGAGCTGGCCTTAAATAGCTTTTAAAACTTGTATTGGAGGTCAATGATGCATGAAACCACCTTTTTTATGAAGAAAAACATCAAGTGATTATGTGGTGATGTAGTAATTATAAAAAAGGTATCAAAAATAGTAAATTAACTTCATGAAAAGTGTTTGCATGAGAAGGTGTGTCCAAAATGGTTGTAAGTCTTCATTTACGTCGTCTTCATCTTCTTCTTCTATATCTTCTTCTTCTTCTATATCTTCTTCTTTTTCTTCTTCTTCTATATCTTCTTCTACTCGAATCTTCTTCATCTTCTTCTTCTTTTTCTATATCTTCTTCTTCTTCTATATCTTCTTCTTCTTCTTCTGTATCTTCTTCTTCTTCTATATCTTCTTCTTCTTCTTCTTCTTCTATATCATCATCTTCTTCTTCTTCTATATCTTCTTCTTCCTCTTCTTCTTCTTCTATATTATCTTCTTCTTCTTCATCTTCTTCTTCTTCTATATCTTCTTCTTCTATATCTTCTTCTTCTTCTTCTATATCTTCTTCATCTTCTTCTTCTATATCTTCTTCATCTTCTATACCTTCTTCTTCTATATCTTCTTCTTCTTCTATATCTTCTTCTTCTATATCTTTTTCTTCTTCTATATCTTCTTCATCTATATCTTCTTCTTCTATATCTTTTTCTTCTTCTATATCTTCTTCTTCTATATCTTCTTCTTCTTTCTTCTTCTTCTTCATCTTCCTCTTCTTCTCTATCATTATATTATGTGTCTTGGTTTTCCTTTCTTTTGTAATATTTTTTTTTACTTCATTTGTGGAAATATTTTATTTTAATAACACCATAGTTATATTTGTGTTGATGGCATAATAGGTAGTGGCACATTGCAAGCCACAACGCCTTTTTCTGTGTACCCTGGCGGTGGTAAAACACAGACATCAGCAGGAGGAGGAAGTAGTTGCAGCTATTGTAGCGTGAAAATAGCTGGTAGGAGAGTGGGTGGCAGCAGAAAATAGTTCTTCTTCTGTTCTCCCTGGCAGTGGTAGCAGCACACAGACAGAAGAAGCTCAATGCAGCTACAGGAGGAGGAGTAGTGTGTGTCAGGCAGTGTGATGTGACTGACATAATAGGCCCTGGTTTCTAGCGGTGGTACCAGGGCCGTAAATGAACATCATGAGGTTCCAGACAGCGGTCGTGAAGCCCACATTGTGTCCAATACACAATTGGGACAGCACAGTTTTCATCCCGGACACCTCTAAAATAATTTTTTTTTTTTTTCAAAATAATGCAGCTATTTGTGAGCGTAAATAGCTGGTGGCACATGGGCAGCAGCACCTTGTAATGTGTTCCCTGGCAGTGGAAACACACAGACAGCAGGAGGAAATACAACAGCAGGCAGCGTGAGGAGGATGAGTGTGTGGCAGTGGCAGCAGGCAGGCGGGCAGCGAGACATAGCTGGTGGCGCATGGGCAGCAGCACATTGTAATGTGTTCCCTGACAGTGGAAACATACAGACAGCAGGAGGAAATACAGCAGCAGGCAGCGTGAGGAGGATGAGTGTGTGGCAGACTGGCAGCAGGCAGCAGGCAGCAGGAGGGCAGGCAGCGAGACATAATAGGCCCTGGTTCCTAGCGGTGGTACCAGGGCCGTAAATGAACACCATGAGGTTCCAGACAGCGGTCGTAAAGCCCACATTGTGTCCAATACACAATTGGGACAGCACAGTTTTCAACCAGGACACCTCTAAAATAATTTCATTTTTTTTTCAAAATAATGCAGCTATTTGTGAGCGTAAATAGCTGGTGGCGCATGGGCAGCAGCACCTTGTAAAGTGTTCCCTGGCAGTGGAAACATACAGACAGCAGGAGGAAATACAACAGCAGGCAGCGTGAGGAGGATGAGTGTGTGGCAGTGGCAGCAGGCAGGCGGGCAGCGAGACATAGCTGGTGGCGCATGGGCAGCAGCACCTTTTAATGTGTTCCCTGGCAGTGGAGACACAGACAGCAGGAGGAAATACAACAGCAGGCAGCGTGAGGAGGATGAGTGTGTGGCAGACTGGCAGCAGGCAGCAGGAGGGCAGCCAGCGAGACATAATAGGCCCTGGTTCCTAGCGGTGGTACCAGGGCCATAAATGAACACCATGAGGTTCCAGACAGTGGTCGTGAAGCCCACATTGTGTCCAATACAAAATTGGGACAGCACAGTTTTCAACCCGGACACTACTAAAATATTTTAATTTCTTTTTTTCAAAATAATGCAGCTATTTGTGAGCGTAAATAGCTGGTGGCGCATGGGCAGCAGCACCTTGTAATGTGTTCCCTGGCAGTGGAAACATACAGACAGCAGGAGGAAATACAACAGCAGGCAGGGTGAGGAGGATGAGTGTGTGGCAGTGGCAGCAGGCAGCAGGCAGGAGGGCAGGCAGCGAGACATAATAGGCCCTGAGTCCTAGCGGTGGCACCAGGGCCGTAAATAAACACCATGAGGTTCCAGACAGTGGTCGTGAAGCCCACATTGTATCCAATACACAATTGGGACAGCACAGTTTTCAACCCGGACACCTCTAAAATAATTAAAAAAAAATTTCAAAATAATGCAGCTATTTGTGAGCGTAAATAGCTGGTGGCGCATGGGCAGCAGCACATTGTAATGTGTTCCCTGACAGTGGAAACATACAGACAGCAGGAGGAAATACAGCAGCAGGCAGCGTGAGGAGGATGAGTGTGTGGCAGACTGGCAGCAGGTAGCAGGCAGCAGGAGGGCAGGCAGTGAGACATAATAGGCCCTGGTTCCTAGCGGTGGTACCAGGGCCGTAAATAAACACCATGAGGTTCCAGACAGCGATCGTGAAGCCCACATTGTGTCCAATACACAAATGGGACAGCACAGCTTTCAACCCGGACACCTCTAAAATAATTTAATTTTTTTTTTCAAAATAATGCAGCTATTTGTGAGCGTAAATAGCTGGTGGCGCATGGGCAGCAGCACATTGTAATGTGTTCCCTGACAGTGGAAACATACAGACAGCAGGAGGAAATACAGCAGCAGGCAGCGTGAGGAGGACGAGTGTGTGGCAGACTGGCAGCAGGCAGCAGGCAGCAGGAGGGCAGGCAGTGAGACATAATAGGCCCTGGTTCCTAGCGGTGGTACCAGGGCCGTAAATAAACACCATGAGGTTCCAGACAGCGGTCGTGAAGCCCACATTGTGTCCAATACACAAATGGGACAGCACAGTTTTCAACCCGGACACCTCTAAAATAATTTAATTTTTTTTTTAAATAATGCAGCTATTTGTGAGCGTAAATAGCTGGTGGCGCATGGGCAGCAGCACCTTGTAATGTGTTCCCTGGCAGTGGAGACACAGACAGCAGGAAGAAATACAGCAGCAGCAGCAGGTGTAATGTGTGTGTGTGGCTGTGTGCCACTTCATGTCCCCCTCTCGCCGACAACAGCGGCCAGGAATTCGCCTTCCACCCAAGCCTGGTTCATTTTGAGAAATGTCAGTCTGTCCACAGACTTGTGAGACAGACGAGATCGCTTCTCAGTGACGACTCCACCGGCTGCACTGAAGCAACGCTCTGACAGTACGCTGGAAGGGGGGCAGGAGAGCACTTCCAGGGCGTACTGCGCAAGCTCGCTCCAGATCGGCAGGTGCTTGACCCAATACTCCATGGGATCAATAGGGGCAACGCTGTCAAGCCCGCTGAAGGACCCCATGTAGTCAGCCACCATGCGGGTCAAGCGCTGTCTGTGACTGAAGAAGGATGCTGCTGCAGGCACCTCCTCTCTAGTCCCTGGCAGCTCTACATTCATGTAGAGCTCGTTGGTCAGAGACAGCAGGTCTGTGGTGTGCGTGCGCTTGCTGCTGGTGGATGCAGGCACCTGCTGCTGCTGCCTCTGTGCTGGCTGGACAGTGGGGGTGGATGGCTGAGGGAAGGCTTCCTCCAAGCGCTCAACAAGGGTCAGCTGCAAATCCCTCATTTGTTGCACACGGTCTCCTCCTGCAGGCAGGAACTGGCTGAGCTTCCCCTTCAGACGTGGGTCCAGCATCATGCAGATCCAGATGTCCTCCCTCTGCTTCAGCTGGATGACCCTTGGGTCCTTGCGCAGGCACCTCAGCATGTGCGCTGCCATTGGGAAGAGTCTGGCCACGTCTGCTGGCACATCATCGGCAGCCCCAGAGCCGACAGTGCTGTCCTCCTCATCCTCTGCCTCCTCCACCTCATCCTCTCTCCACCCCCGCACCAGTCCACCTGCGCTCTGCTGCTCCCCTTCATCAGCAGAAAGATCAGGGACCTCCACCAACTCCAAGCCCTCCTCCTCCTCAGAGGTGGCCTGTGAAGCTGCCTGCAGCTCCTGCTGGTCCAAGGCTGCCGCTCCCTCTTCCAGCAGTGCATACAGGGCCCTGTCCAGCACACACACCATGGGGACCCACTTGCACACCATTGCATGGTCCCATGGCGCACACAAAGACCCTAGGTAATGCGGTGACGGACGGTACCTATACACACTACAGTACTAACTAAACAATAGAAGAATCTAGCTAAACAATAGAACAGGTGTGACTAGATTACAGAGAGCAGATACAGGACAGGTATAGCAGTAAAGCTGGGCCTTGCTAACTACAAAACAGTACAATAATTTATCTAACACAGAAGTAGTACAGTAGAGTAGGACAGGTGAGAGCATAGGTAACTAGAGACTAGAGCACAGAGCAGGGCAGGCTGCCTTGCCTAGGCACAGGGCCTAGCTGCTGCAGCTGCAGCAGCACCAGTGGCAGTCTCCCTCCCTAGTCCCTAATCACACAAACTAAACTGCCTAAAATACAATCTATCTACAATAGATTGACGCAATACAGGTGAATATCAAGTGTTGGAGTGTAAAAACGCTTGGTGTATTGAACAATAAATGCACTACTTGCACAGACAAAAAGCACTGGAGCAGTCTCTCAGTACAGTCAGTCAGTAAGTCACAAGCAGGACGAGTGAGGCAACATGGAGCCCGCTATTTATAGAGGGGGGCTTGGCCAGGCTCCCCCTCTGTGATTGGCTGCAGTCAGAGGGCTGGGAGCCCTCTGATTCGCTTGTGAGGACTCGAGGTGACGTCTGACGTGACGCTATCCGAGCTGATGACGCTATCCGAGCTCGGATAGCTCGGATATCTCCGGATAGCTGATTGCTATCCAAATGCGCTCGGATAGCACAGCCCGGATAGCTAATACTATTTGAGCTCGGTATTCGAGCTCGAATAGTAAAAAAAGAGCTAGGATATCTGAGTATCTCGGATATCCTAGCTCGGATGAGCATCACTGACTTCAAAGAACTTGTTTACAGATGTAAAGGCTTCATGCTCGGGAGGTAACCCATACGCCCAAGTTTGCCAATCACCTTGTAACAGAGTCTTAATGAGCGATATTTTCTGGGATTCAGAACCAGTTGATTTCGGTCTAACCTCAAAATTTGTCAAACATTGATTCATAAAGTTACTAAAATCAGGCAGTGGCATCTTAGGCTCAATGATAAGAGGAACTACAAACTTCTCTCTATGACCTGCTGAGTGCTCAGATTGAGGTGCGTTTAGCAACTGTGTCAACTGATGTTGCTGAGCAGCGACTGGTGTATTGAGTTGATTCACAGCAGTCACAAGAAGCTGAACCTGATGTTGCAACTCCTCCATGATAATACTTTTTAGGTCCGTTATAATGTAATGCCTGAGGCACTAGGTACTTAGCAGATCTATAGAAATCAAGAAGTCGGGGATAGCCAAAGGTCATACACGTATCAGAAACAGAGGTACCAGGAGTCAGACAAAATCAGAGTCATTAACAGGCAGAGGTCAGAACCGAGTATTAGATGACTGCAGTACAGAGAGGATAAGGCAGAGACAGAGTCGTAAACAGGCCGAGGTCAGAACCGAGTATCAGATGTCTGTGGTACAGGAGACTAATCAAAGTGAGGGGCACGCCGGGTCATACACAGGATAACAATCAGGAGAATATACAATATAATATACAATATACAAGACTGATCTAACTAGAGTACATATATATCGGCAGGGTCTGCATATATATATAGCTCTGAAAAACTAGCTGACTTAGGGCCTGTTTTCACTACACGCGGATTCTGGATGCAGAAAAACTGACCCCAATGAATGCCTATGGGAAATCTGCATCAGTAAAATCGTGTTTAATGAATACAGACCCATAGACATTCATTGGAGTCAGTTTTTCTGCATCCATAATCTGCGTGTAGTGGAAACAGGCCCTATGGCACAATAACAAGGCAAGGTCCAGCGCTCAGCGCATTGATAGCTATAACGGACAGCGAGTAACTGAATGCCCTGGGCTTATATAGAAGGAATAGATCACAGACCAAGCCCCCAGGAAAATCGAACCAATCAGTAACATCCTTGCAGCAAGTGTTAACTGACCACAGGAATCAGCTGACACACCTCAGACATGCCTCCTTAACCTATAAAGGCAGCTCTGAGCTGCGCGCGTCCTCCTAGGGAGACTGTCAGAAACAACACGCTGACTCAAATCTACAGGGGATCCGGGGATGCGTCTGAACAAAGAGGAAGCGGAAGCTTCTTGCAGCTGCTCAACATTGTCAGAGCAGCCTCCAGAGACAACACCAGATAAGTTTGTTACAGAATGAGACATAGATCCCGGAGGACTACTGCCTGCCCGAAGACTAAGTCAGTCCCCACACACAGCATCTCTGCCTGCATGCCGTGTGACTGCCTGCCCCAAGACTAAGTCAGTCCCCACACAGCACCTCTGCCTGCAGGCCGCTTGACTGCCTTCTCTGCCACCACCAACAGGGTCCAGTACTCCAGGTGGATTCCTGAATTTTTAAGGCCGCTGGTGTGTGGACATGCCTGCCTAATTTTTCTGGCTGCACTGCGGCTGCAACAACAAAATAAAAGGCATGTACATGTGTCAATTCCCCTTCGTGATCGTTGCCGTGCCGCAGTGAAGGGGCTTGCGTAAAACAAAGAAGCAATGACCGGCTATATGAGTGTGTTGGAGGGCACACCTGACCCAAGGTAATAAGGTCGTTGCTTCATTGTGGACAGACCAAATTCGATCAGCTGGACACTCAGCCACTCATATGGGCTTGAAAACCGCCATTGCCTGCAGTCTCGCCATCGTGCGCACCAGTCCAGCATGGCCATCACTACACAAACAGCTGTTTGCGGTGCGTTACACAGTGAGTTTGTTCTGTCAGTGTGAAGCAGTACACTAATTACACTACCTGATTTATGTATACACACGCAAGATGTTTTAAAGCACTTTATGCCTCCAATTTAGCAATGCAATGCGATTTCTGCCCTTAAAACCCTGCTGTGCGTCAAATCCGTAATTTTCCAGGGGGGTTTTTTGGCATGTATCCCACTCCGCCATGCCCCCTCCAGGTGTTAGACCCCTTGAAACATCTTTTCCATCACTTTTGTGGCCAGAATTAGTGTTTGAAGTTTTGAAAGTTTGCCTGCCCGTTGAAGTCTACTGCGGTTCGCAAAGTTCGCATTTGAGGTTCACAAACCTAAAATTGCAGGTTCAAGCCATCTCTACACAGCATAGCATAACATAACCACCAGCCAGGAAGCCCAGCATAACCGCCAGCCGAGTACAGCACACAGGACAGCCAGCGGAAGACAAGACAGAAGCCAGGCGAGGGGCTTATTTATGTGAAATACTGCCTATTGAATATATTTAAGTTACGCCACTGCTATGTTCATGTACATTTGGCCCACCTTTAACCACACCCACTTTCCACGACATGACCATGCCCATTTTTTGCCGCACAATCATTCCCTCTTGGTGCCCAGGGGTGACCCGGATCTCCCAGGAACCTAGAAATGCCCCTGACTATCACTAGTAATCTGCTTGTTCTCTGTGCTGTGTGCTGCTCAGTGAGGATAACACTGCTAGGCTGCAGGCAGAATTTGGGAATCTAAGTGCATGTAGAAGCTTCTGTGCACAAGCTAGACCTGACCAATCAGCATGGACTTAATCTGTGTGCTATATTGTACATGTAGAAAGCAGGTCGGCACATGCAAAGCGATCAGCATAAAAATAGCTTTATTAATCCGGCTAGTGCAAAAAGCAGAAAGCAGAAGCAGTCAGCAATAGGCAGTCAGCAATAGGTACAATTGCACCGATGTTCCTACCCGATATTGGTTGGCTGTGGGGTGAGGTGGGAGCGATGGGGGCCGCCTTACGACCGTTTCGCTCTCCTGAGCGTCTTCAGAGGCAATGCGCACGCCGGGCCGTAAGCTTCCGCCATATTTAACCATAAGGGATTCCTTCCCAGATTACTCGGCGTGCCCGTCCCCGCCGCTCGCCCGCCCTTCCGGGGCAAGGTCGCGTCATCTGACAGCTTCCGCCTGGAAGTAAGAGCGTTCCACACTGGTTGTAGCTTCATGCGGCTAGATTTACTAGATACGCATGAACGCACAACCACCACTAGATGGTGCCAAAGACAAGGAAATGTGCAGACACGTGCCTAAAATGGCATTTTATCCGTAGATCAGTGTGCTGCCTAGCTCTGCAATTAACCACTTCCCGACCGCCGTATATACAAATGGCGGCCGGGAAGTGCAACCCGCAAGGACCGCCGTATAGACAAATGGCGGCGGTCCTTGTAGGGGCATGGGCGGAGCGATCGCGTCATCCGTGACGCGATCCTCCGCCGGGAGTCGGAAGCCCGGCATTTTGCCTCTGCTCGCCGGCCACTTAGCAGAGCCGGCGAGCGGAGGAATCCGCATATTTAGCCAATCGGAGAGTATAAGGCACTTTGTTAGGTAAACAAAGTGCCTTATACGTGCTTCCTCCTCGCCTCGTGGTCTCATTGTTGCAGAGACCACCAGCGAGGAGGAACCACTTGTAAGTCATACAACTCACTGCTTTTTTTTACCCACAGCCCCCCTGATCTCCCACCCCAGGCCTCATACCCCCCCTGATCACCCCAGCAGACCCCTGCCTAGCACCCTTGCACCCCTGCAAAACCCCCACCCCCCCACCTGCCACTAACTAGCGACGCTGCCCCTTAGTTTAGGTCCCTAACTGCCTCCTAGTCACCCCTGATCCCCCCCCCCTACCTCTAGATCACCCCCAGACCCCATCCCAGACTACCCCCCTGTATACTGTATACATCTGTATACAGCTACCTTACCCCCTGATCCCCCTCTGATCACCTGTCTATCACCTGTCCATCACCCCTCAGCACCCCCACCCATCAGAGCAGACCCTAACTGCCCCGTGGGGGTAACCGATCACCTGCCCAGGCCCTCAATTGCCCTCATACCCCCCTCCTGATTACATCCCCTGCTCTTTGTTTACATCTGTCCTCCCCAGCGATCACTAACTGATCTGCGATCAGTAACCCCCTGTGTCTGCCTCTCATCAGATCAGGACTCAGTCTGCCCCGTGCGGGCTCCTGATCAACCCCCCACCCCCTCAAATCGCCCTCAGACCCCCCCCCCCTAATCACCGTCCAAGTGCATTGTATTTGACTGTGCTGTGATTGTATCGATTGTGCTGCGCTTGTATTCGATTGTGCTGCGATTGTATTTGATTGTCCCGTGACCTGCTTCGATTGTCCCGTGATTGTTTGATTGCCTCTGAGACCCCACTTCCCACCAACCCCCAGCCCACCACCACCCCCACCCCCCATCACCTTCCGAGTGCATCAGATTTGATTGTGCTGCGCTTGTATTCGATTGTGCTGCGATTGTATATGATTGTCCCGTGATCTGCTTCGATTGTCCCGTGATTGTTTGATTGCCTCTGAGACCCCACTTCCCACCAACCCCCACCCCACCACCACCCCCACCCCCCATCACCTTCCGAGTGCATCAGATTTGATTGTGCTGCGCTTGTATTCGATTGTGCTGCGATTGTATTTGATTGTCCCGTGATCGGCTTCGATTGTCCCGTGATTATTCGATTGCCTCTGAGACCCCACTTCCCGCCACACCCAACCCCACCCTCCCCCCCCACCACACCCAACCCTACCCTCCCCCCCCCCACCACACCCAACCCCACCCTCCCCCCCACCACCACATCCAACCCCACCCTCCCCCCCCACCACACCCAACCACCACCTTCCGAGTGCATCAGATTTGCTTGTGCTGTGATTGGAGTCGATTGTGCTGTAATTGTATTTGATTGTCCCGTGATTGTTTGATTGCCTCTGAGACCCCACTTCCCACCAACCCCAATACCTCTCAAATACTCCCTTTTTGCTAGGTAGGTACTCTTTTTTTCTGGGTAGTCTCGGAGGAAAACCCCATAAATTTAGCAATCCACAATGGCAAGAAGGGGGCTTTCCGATGACGAGGTATACAGGTACATGGACCAGTCGGATGAGTTCTTTTGGGAAGAATCATCCGTTGAATCTTCCGGGTCCGAATTTGAACCTGTAGAAAGCAGTGGTTCCCTGACCGAAAGTGATGACGAGGCTATGGTCCCGGCTAGAGCCAGGCGTACCAGACCCCAAGTCGTTAGACCGCAGGTGGCGCAGGATCCGCCTCAAGGGCAGCAGGGTGGTGCTAGCGCTGTTGATAGTTTTTTTGGTGAGGCAGGCACCAGCAGCGCAGCAACTCCTGGACTTGGTACCAGTACTTCTGTAGACCCTGGCGAAGTGGTGAGCGTCAGCATGGAAGTTGAAACTGGTACGGTGGCAAGTGCAGTAGTACCCCCGTCGCAGCCACCAAGAAGAAGACGGGCCCGTAGTACCCATAGACTCCCAGAGGTGCTGGCACAACCAGATTGGCAATCCCCTGATTCCGCCGACCCGTAGTGCCCCCTTTCACCGCCCAGTCTGGAGTCCAGGTGGCGACAGATCATCTAGGTACGGCCCTAGACTTTTTGCAGCTGTTCATCACCCAGGTTCTCTTGGACTTAATTGTGGTTGAGACCAACCGTAAAGCCACACAATTCATCACCGAGCACCGGGAGAGCATGTATGCCCAGACTTTCGGGTGGAAACCAGTATAGTTTCCGACATTAAAATCTTTTTGGCCCTTATCCTTCACTTGGGACTAATGAAACAGAATGTATTGCGGGCGTATTGGTCTACGAACCCAGTACATCATGTTCCCTTGTACCCTGCTGCCATGTCCAGGACACGATTTGAGTCCATCCTGCGCTTCCTGCACTTCCTGCACTTCAAAGACGACGAAACCTGTCATGAAAGGGGAGACCCTGCTTATGACCGGCTCCACAAAATTTGGCCCCTCATAGACCACCTGTCCTCAACATTTGCAGATGCTTATATCCCTGAACAGAACATCTGCGTAGACGAGTCCCTCTTATGCTTTACCGGGCGCCTTGGCATCAAACAGTACATCCCAAGCAAGCGCGCCCGGTATGGGGTGAAACTGTATAAGCTCTGTGAAAGGTCCACAGGCTATACATGTCGTTTTAGGGTCTATGAGGGAAAAGACTCAAAATTGGAGCCGGTCGGATGCCCTGACTACCTGGGGAGCAGTGGAAAGGTTGTGTGGGACTTGGTGTCACCCTTGTTCCGGAAGGGGTACCATCTTTTTGTGGACAATTATTACACAAGTGTGGCCCTCTTTCAGCACTTAAAGTTAGAAGGAATCCGATGCTGTGGCACTGCGCGGCCTAGTCGCCAGGGCTTTCCCCAACGGCTCGTTACCACCAGACTTGAACGGGGGCAGAGGGCCGCCTTGCGTACTGAAGACCTGCTCGCGGTGAAATCATACCCCCCAACCGTCCCGTTTTCGTCGGGATTCTCCCGATTTGGGGGGGCCCTCCCGCTATCCCGGGCCCCCCCTCTCGAATCCCGACGGCTGGCAGAGAATAGAGGCGGAAAAACTGATCGAGGCTCCAGCCGCGGTAATGAGGGATGCGGGAGCCGGCTTCAATACTTCCTCCCTCCCTCCCTCTGTGAATGCCCCCAAATGTATGTCCGTGTGCCCCCCTCTCCTCCCCTCCCTATAGGCAGAGTGAGCGCAGCGGAGCGGGCAGTCGGGTCCTCTTACCGCTGGCTGATGCACGCGTACTGTCTCTGGCATCCGACCTCCATGTGCTTCCTGTTTACTATGACGTCACAGGAAGCACATGGAGGTCGGATGCCAGAGACAGTACGCGTGCATCAGCCAGCGGTAAGAGGACCCGACTGCCCGCTCCGCTGCGCTCACTCTGCCTATAGGGAGGGGAGGAGAGGGGGGCACACGGACATACATTTGGGGGCATTCACAGAGGGAGGGAGGGAGGAAGTATTGAAGCCGGCTCCCGCATCCCTCATTACCGCGGCTGGAGCCTCGATCAGTTTTTCCGCCTCCATTCTCTGCCCAGGCGCCCCCCCCCCCAACCTAAAAGTGGCACCCTCCTCCCCACCCACGGTGACGGGCATTCTCCCCCCCTCCACTGACAACCCCCCTAATTAATCACATAAGGGGACACTGGGGGCACATTAGGAGGGAGGGAGGGAGAAGCTTAATAGCGTCCATGCGGCATCCATGCCGCATACGCATCCCCGGGCTGGTGCCTCGATCGGGTTTTCTTTTCCCCCCCTCGGCCACCCTCCTCCCCCTCCCACTGGCACCCTCCCTTTCGGGAGTAATTAATTAAATTTTTTTAATAAACAATAAATTAAAAATATATATAAATAAATTAGTGGGCGTGGCTAGGGGGTTGGGGGCGTGGCCTAAGTGTCCCACTTTCGACACTTACAATGTTGGGAGGTATGGTGAAATGGAGGGACAAGAGGGACGTTTACTTTCTGTCCACCATTCACACAGACACGACAGTCCAAATTCAACGGGCAACTAAGGTCATTGAAAAGCCCCTTGTCGTCCACGAATATAATGTCAACATGGGAGGGGTGGACTTCAATGACCAGAGGTTAGCGCCCTATTTAATTACCCGGAAAACAAGACGCTGGTATAAGAAAGTGTCTTTTTATCTGATTCAATTGGCAGTTTACAACAGCTTTGTTCTCTACAGTAAGGCTGGGAGAACTGGATCTTTCCTCCAATTTCAGGAACAGATCATTCTGGACATCCTGTATCCAGGAGGTGCCAGGCCCCCCCCCCCCCCCCCCCCCAGATGCAACTAGCCGACTGCATGGTAGGCATTACGCCTATCAGATTCCGTGTGCCCCAGATCAACGCATCCGAAGAAAACGTTGTCGTGTCTGCAGCAGGACTGGAAGAAGGAATGACACCAGTTTTTATTGTCCCCGCTGTCCTGACCAGCCTGGCCTATGCGTAGGGGAGTGCTTTGAGAGGTTCCACGAGCAGGTACACTATTAGAACCTAGGGAACTCCAGACATAGGAGTAGGCACACACTCAGTGGTCTTTCGCACATTGTCCCAGGTGGAGGAGAGGTGAGATTGAAAACCCAAAAAAACGGGTAAACATAAAAGTCGGAAGAAGGATCGGTTTCCATGCTTGATATTGCTGATCTGTCCTGGGTTGGCGATATAAGACGGCATGTTTGAATTTCCCTTGTGTGTGGACACCCCCGGTTTATATGTGATTTGGGCCTATGATGATGCTTTAATGCCACACAGAGTCATCTCTATTGGCAGGCATATTGCTGTATCCTACAGGCATAATGCTGTATACTAAAGTTCTGAGGCCCAGTCACATAAGTTGGTGGCTCACCCTGAGTGCAGGGTGGCACGGGGTGTCTCTCTCCTGAGGTTATCACTGCCATTGATGTGGAGGAAGATCTGCCATTGATGTGGAGCAAGGTATGTTTGCCGTTCATTTTTCCTTTCAGCCCAGAGTGCATTACTTGTATACCCAATATAAGGAGTATAGCAGAAACTCCTAATACTGGCCATACATGTAATGATTGCAGAGACCCTAAAATGCCAGGACAGACTCCACAAATGACCCCATTTTGGAAAGAGGACACCCTAAAGTATTATGTGAGGTGCACGGTGAGTTCATAAAAGATTTTAGTTTTTGTCACAAGTTAGCAGAATTTTTTTTTTTTTTTTTTAACAAAGTGTCATTTTCCGTTAACTTGTGACAAAAAATAAAATTTTCAATGACCTCACCATTCCCCTCATGGAATACCTTGTTGTGTATTCTTTCCAAAATGGGGTCATTTGTGGGGTTTGTTAACTGTCCTGGCAAGTGGGCGGGGTGCTAAATTTTGAGCACCCCTGTAAAGCCTAAAGGTACTCATTGGACTCTGGGCCCCTTAGTGCAGTTAGGGTGCAAAAAAGTGCCACACATGTGGTATCGCCGTACTCGGGAGAAGTAGTACAATGGGTTTTGATTTTTTTTACACACAATTGTCCATTTACAGAGGTATTTCTCCCACCGAGCATGGGTATGTGTAAAAATACACCCCAAAACACATAGTACTACTTCTCCCGAGTACGGCGATACCACATGTGTGGCACTTTTTTGCACCCTAACTGCGCTAAAGGGCCCAAAGTCCAATGAGTACCTTTAGGATTTCACAGGTCATTTTGAGAAATTTCGTTTCAAGACTACTCCTCACGGTTTAGGGCCCCTAAAATGCCAGGGCAGTATAGGAACCCCACAAATGACCCCATTTTAGAAAGAAGACACCACAAGGTATTCTGTTAGGAGTATAGCGAGTTCATAGAAGATTTTATTTTTTGTCACAAGTTAGCGGAAATTGATTTTAATTGTGTTTTTTCACAAAGTGTCATTTTCCGCTAACTTGTGACAAAAAATAAAATCTTCTATGAACTCACCATACTCCTAACGCAATACCTTGGGGTGTCTTCTTTCTAAAATGGGGTCATTTGTGGGGTTCCTATACTGCCCTGGCATTTTAGGGGCCCTAAACCGTGAGGAGTAGTCTTGAAACGAAATTTCTCAAAATGACCTGTGAAATCCTAAAGGTACTTATTGGACTCTGGGCCCCTTAGCGCAGTTAGGGTGCAAAAAAGTGCCACACATGTGGTATCGCCGTACTCGGGAGAAGTAGTACAATGTGTTTTGGGGTGTATTTTTACACATACCCATGCTGAGTGGGAGAAAGATCTCTGTAAATGGACAATTGTGTGTAAAAAAAATCAAACAATTTCATTTACAGAGATATTTCTCCCACCCAGCATGGGTATGTGTAAAAATACACCCCGAAACACATTATACTACTTCTCCTGAGTACGGCAATACCACATGTGTGGAACTTTTTTGCAGCCTAACTGCGCTAAGGGGCCCAAAGTCCAATGAGCACCTTTAGGCTTTACAGGGGTGCTTACAATTTAGCACCCCCCAAAATGTCAGGACAGTAAACACACCCCACAAATGACCCCATTTTGGAAAGTAGACCCTTCAAGGTATTCAGAGAGGGGCATGGTGAGTCCGTGGCAGATTTAAATTTTTTTTGTCGCAAGTTAGAAGAAATGGAAACTTTTTTTTTTTTTTGTCACAAAGTGTCATTTTCCGCTTACTTGTGACAAAAAATAATATCTTCTATGAACTCACTATGCCTCTCAGTGAATACTTTAGGATGTCTTCTTTCCAAAATGGGGTCATTTGGGGGGTATTTATACTATCCTGGAATTCTAGCCCCTCATAAAACATGACAGGGGGTCAGAAAACTCATAGATGCTTGAAAATGGGAAAATTCACTTTTTGCACCATAGTTTGTAAACGCTATAACTTTTACCCAAACCAATAAATATACACTGAATGATTTTTTTTAATCCAAAACATGTTTGTCCACATTTTTCGCGCTGCATGTATACAGAAATTTTACTTTATTTGAAAAATGTCAGCACAGAAAGTTAAAAAAAATAATTTTTTTGCCAAAATTCATGTCTTTTTTGATGAATATAATAAAAAGTAAAAATCGCAGGAGCAATCAAATAGCACCAAAAGAAAGCTTTATTAGTGACAAGAAAAGGAGCCAAAATTAATTTAGGTGGTAGGTTGTATGAGCGAGCAATAAACCATGAAAGCTGCAGTGGTCTGAATGGAAAAAAAGTGGCCGGTCCTTAAGGGGTAGAAAGCCCTAGGTCCTCAAGTGGTTAAAAGAAATTCAATGTTTCATTTAAAAACTAAGAGTATCTATCTCATAAAGGGAACTTCCTTTATTCTCACAATTGACAGATTAACCACTTGAGGACTACAGTCTTTCTACCCCTTAAGGACCAGAGCCTTTTTCTCCATTCAGACCACTGCAGCTTTCACGGTTTATTGCTCAGTCATACAACCTACCACCTAAATGAATTTTACCTCCTTTTCTTGTCACTAATACAGATTTCTTTTGGTGCTATTTGATTGCTGCTGCGAGTTTTAGTTTTTATTATATTCATCAAAAAAGACATGAATTTTGTAAAAAAAAATGATTTGTTTTACTTTCTGTGCTGACATTTTTCAAATAAAGTAAAATTTCTGTATACATTTTTGTCCAAATTTATTGTGCTACATGTCTTTGATAAAAAAAATACATTCAGTGTATATTTATTGGTTTAAGGTTATAGCGTTTACAAACTATGGTGCCAAAAGTGAATTTTCCCATTTTTAAGCATCTCCGACTTTTCTGAGCACCTGTCAGGTTTCATGAGGTGCTAAAATTCCAGGATAGTATAAATACCCCCCAAATGACCCCATTTTGGAAAGAAGACATCCCAAAGTATTCACTGAGAGGCATGGTGAGTTCATAGAAGATTTTATTTTTTGTTAGCGGAAAATGACACTTTGTGACAAAAAAAAAAAAGGTTTCCATTTCTTCTAACTTGCGACAAAAAAAATGAAATCTGCCACGGACTCACTATGCTCCTCTCTGAATACCTTGAGGTGTCTACTTTCCAAAATGGGGTCATTTGTGGGGTGTGTTTACTGTCCTGGCATTTTGGGGGGTGCTAAATTGTAAGCACCCCTGTAAAGCCTAAAGGTGCTCATTGGACTTTGGGCCCCTTAGCGCACTTAGGGTGCAAAAAAGTGCCACACATGTGGTATTGCCGTACTCAGAAGAAATAGTATAATGTGTTTTTTGGGTGTATTTTTACACATACCCATGCTGGGTAGGAGAAATATCTCTGTAAATGACAATTTTGTGATTTGTTTTTACACACAATTGTCCATTTACAGAGAGATTTCTCCCACTCAGCATGGGTATGTGTAAAAATACACCCCAAAACACATTATACTACTTCTCCTCAGTACGGCGATATGACATGTGTGACAATTTTTTTTGCAGCCTAGGTGCGCTAAGGGGCCCAACGTCCTATTCACAGGACATTTTGAGGCATTTGTTTTCTACTCCTCACGGTTTAGGGCCCCTAAAATGCCAGGGCAGTATAGGAACCCCACAAATGACCCCATTTTAGAAAGAAGACACCCCAAGGTATTCCGTTAGTAGTATAGCGAGTTCATAGAAGATTTTATTTTTTGTCACAAGTTAGCGTAAATTGATTTTAATTGTGTTTTTTCACAAAGTGTCATTTTCCGCTAACTTGTGACAAAAAATAAAATCTTCTATGAACTCACCATACTCCTAACGGAATACCTTGGGGTGTCTTCTTTCTAAAATGGGGTCATTTGTGGGGTTCCTATACTGCCCTGGCATTTTAGGGGCCCTAAACCGTGAGGAGTAGTCTTGAAACGAAATTTCTCAAAATGACCTGTGAAATCCTAAAGGTACTCATTGGACTTTGTGCCCTTTAGCGCAGTTAGGGTGCAAAAAAGTGCCACACATGTGGTATCGCCGTACTCAGGAGAAGTAGTATAATGTGTTTTGGGGTGTATTTTTACACATACCCATGCTGAGTGGGAGAAAGATCTCTGTAAATGGACAATTGTGTGTAAAAAAAATCAAACAATTTCATTTACAGAGATATTTCTCCCACCCAGCATGGGTATGTGTAAAAATACACCCCGAAACACATTATACTACTTCTCCTGAGTACGGCAATACCACATGTGTGGAACTTTTTTGCAGCCTAACTGCGCTAAGGGGCCCAAAGTCCAATGAGCACCTTTAGGCTTTACAGGGGTGCTTACAATTTAGCACCCCCCAAAATGTCAGGACAGTAAACACACCCCACAAATGACCCCATTTTGGAAAGTAGACCCTTCAAGGTATTCAGAGAGGGGCATGGTGAGTCCGTGGCAGATTTAATTTTTTTTTTGTCGCAAGTTAGAAGAAATGGAAACTTTTTTTTTTGTCACAAAGTGTCATTTTCCGCTTACTTGTGACAAAAAATAATATCTTCTATGAACTCACTATGCCTCTCAGTGAATACTTTAGGATGTCTTCTTTCCAAAATGGGGTCATTTGGGGGGTATTTATACTATCCTGGAATTCTAGCCCCTCGTGAAACATGACAGGGGGTCAGAAAAGTCATAGATGCTTGAAAATGGGAAAATTCACTTTTTGCACCATAGTTTGTAAACGCTATAACTTTTACCCAAACCAATAAATATACACTGAATGGGTCTTTTTAATCCAAAACATGTTTGTCCACATTTTTCGCGCTGCATGTATACAGAAATTTTACTTTATTTGAAAAATGTCAGCACAGAAAGTTAAAAAAATCATTTTTTTGCCAAAATTCATGTCTTTTTTGATGAATATAATAAAAAGTAAAAATCGCAGGAGCAATCAAATAGCACCAAAAGAAAGCTTTATTAGTGACAAGAAAAGGAGCCAAAATTAATTTAGGTGGTAGGTTGTATGAGCGAGCAATAAACCGTGAAAGCTGCAGTGGTCTGAATGGAAAAAAAGTGGCCGGTCCTTAAGGGGTAGAAAGCCCTAGGTCCTCAAGTGGTTAAAAGAAATTCAATGTTTCATTTAAAAACTAAGAGTATCTATCTCATAAAGGGAACTTCCTTTATTCTCACAATTGACAGATTAACCACTTGAGGACTACAGTCTTTCTACCCCTTAAGGACCAGAGCCTTTTTCTCCATTCAGACCACTGCAGCTTTCACGGTTTATTGCTCAGTCATACAACCTACCACCTAAATAAATTTTACCTCCTTTTCTTGTCACTAATACAGATTTCTTTTGGTGCTATTTGATTGCTGCTGCGAGTTTTAGTTTTTATTATATTCATCAAAAAAGACATGAATTTTGTAAAAAAAATGATTTGTTTTACTTTCTGTGCTGACATTTTTCAAATAAAGTAAAATTTCTGTATACATTTTTGTCCAAATTTATTGTGCTACATGTCTTTGATAAAAAAAATACATTCAGTGTATATTTATTAAGCATCTCCGACTTTTCTGAGCACCTGTCAGGTTTCATGAGGTGCTAAAATTCCAGGATAGTATAAATACCCCCCAAATGACCCCATTTTGGAAAGAAGACATCCCAAAGTATTCACTGAGAGGCATGGTGAGTTCATAGAAGATTTTATTTTTTGTTAGCGGAAAATGACACTTTGTGACAAAAAAAAAAAGAAAAAGTTTCCATTTCTTCTAACTTGCGACAAAAAAAATGAAATCTGCCACGGACTCACTATGCTCCTCTCTGAATACCTTGAGGTGTCTACTTTCCAAAATGGGGTCATTTGTGGGGTGTGTTTACTGTCCTGGCATTTTGGGGGGTGCTAAATTGTAAGCACCCCTGTAAAGCCTAAAGGTGCTCATTGGACTTTGGGCCCCTTAGCGCACTTAGGGTGCAAAAAAGTGCCACACATGTGGTATTGCCGTACTCAGAAGAAGTAGTATAATGTGTTTTTTGGGTGTATTTTTACACATACCCATGCTGGGTAGGAGAAATATCTCAATTTTATGATTTGTTTTTACATACAATTGTCCATTTACAGAGAGATTTCTCCCACTCAGCATGGGTATGTGTAAAAATACACCCCAAAACACATTATACTACTTCTCCTCAGTACGGCGATATGACATGTGTGACAATTTTTTTTGCAGCCTAGGTGCGCTAAGGGGCCCAACGTCCTATTCACAGGACATTTTGAGGCATTTGTTTTCTACTCCTCACGGTTTAGGGCCCCTTAAATGCCAGGGCAGTATAGGAACCCCACAAGTGACCCCATTTTATAAAGAAGACACCCCAAGGTATTCCGTTAGGTGTATGGTGAGTTCATAGAAGATTTTATTTTTTGTCACAAGTTAGTAAAAAATGACACTTTGTGAAAAAACAATAAAAATCAATTTCCGCTAACTTGTGACAAAAAATAAAATCTTCTATGAACTCGTCATACACCTAACAGAATACCTTGGGGTGTCTTTTTCTAAAAAGGGGTCACTTGTGGGATTCCTATACTGCCCTGGCATTTTACGGGCCCAAAACCGTGAGTAGTCTGGAAACCAAATGTCTCAAAATGACTGTTCAGGGGTATAAGCATCTGCAAATTTTGATGACAGGTGGTGTATGAGGGGGCAAATTTTGTGTAAGCAGGGTGGCCTTTTAGATTACAGGTTGTATTGAGCCTGATCTGATGGATAGGAGTGCTAGGGGGGTGACAGGAGGTGATTGATGGGTGTTTCAGGGGGTGGTTAGAGGGGAAAATAGATGCAATCAATGCACTGGGGAGGTGATCGGAAGGGGGTCTGAGGGGGATCTGAGGGTTTGGCCGAGTGATCAGGAGCCCACACGGGGCAAATTAGGGCCTGATCTGATGGGTAGGTGTGCTAGGGGGTGACAGGTGGTGACAGGAGGTGATTGATGGGTGTCTCAAGGTGTGATTAGTGGGGGGAATAGATGCAAGCAATGCACTGGCGAGGTGATCAGGGCTGAGGTCTGAGGGCGTTCTGAGGGTGTGGGCGGGTGATTGGGTGCCCTAGGGGCAGATAGGGGTCTAATCTGATGGGTAGCAGTGACAGGTGGTGACAGGGGGTGATTGATGGGTAATTAGTGGGTGTTTAGAGGAGAGAACAGATGTAAACAATGCACTTGGGAGGTGATCTGACGGCGGGTCTGCAGGCGATCTGATGGTGTGGGTGGGTGATCAGATTGTCCGCAAGGGGCAGGCTAGGGGCTGATTGATGGGTGGCAGTGACAGGGGGTGATTGATGGGTGGCAGTGACAGGGGGTGATTGATGGGTGATTGATAGGTGATTGACAGGTGATTGTCAGGTGATCAGTGGGTTATTACAGGGAAGAACAGATGTAAATATTGCACTGGCGAATTGATAAGGGGGGGTCTGAGGGCAATCTGAGCGTGTGGGCGGGTGATTGGATGCCCGCAAGGGGCAGATTAGGGTCTAATCTGATGGGTAACATTGACAGGTGGTGATAGGGGTGATTGATGGGTGATTGATGGGTAATTAGTGGGTGTTTAGAGGAGAGAACAGATGTAAACAATGCACTTGGGAGGTGATCTGACGGCGGATCTGCAGGCGATCTGATGGTGTGGGTGGGTGATCAGATTGTCCGCAAGGGGCAGGCTAGGGGCTGATTGATGGGTGGCAGTGACAGGGGGTGATTGATGGGTGGCAGTGACAGGGGGTGATTGATGGGTGATTGATAGGTGATTGACAGGTGATTGTCAGGTGATCAGTGGGTTATTACAGGGAAGAACAGATGTAAATATTGCACTGGCAAATTGATAAGGGGGGGTCTGAGGGCAATCTGAGCATGTGGGCGGTTGATTGGGTGCCTGCAAGGGGCAGATTAGGGTCTAATCTGATAGGTAACAGTGACAGGTTGTGATAGGGGGTGATTGATGGGTGATTGATGGGTAATTAGTGGGTGTTTAGAGGAGAGAACAGATGTAAACAATGCACTTGGGAGGTGATCTGACGGCGGGTCTGTGGGCGATCTGATGGTATGGGTGGGTGATCAGATTGCCCGCAAGGGGCAGGTTAGGGGCTGATTGATGGGTGGCAGTGACAGGGGGTGATTGATGGGTGATAGGTGATTGACAGGTGATCAGTGGGTTATTTCAGGGAAGAACAGATGTAAATCATGCACTGGCAAATTGATAAGGGGGGTCTGAGGGCAATCTGAGCGTGTGGGCGGGTGATTGGGTGCCTGCAAGGGGCAGATTAGGGTCTAATCTGATGGGTAACAGTGACAGGTGGTGATAGGGGGTGATTGATGGGTGATTGATGGGTAATTAGTGGGTGTTTAGAGAAGAGAACAGATGTAAACAATGCACTTGGGAGGTGATCTGACAGCGGGTCTGTGGGCGATCTGATGGTGTGGGTGGGTGATCAGATTGCCCGCAAGGGGCAGGTTAGGGGCTGATTGATGGGTGGCAGTGACAGGGGGTGATTGATGGGTGATAGGTGATTGACAGGTGATTGACAGGTGATCAGTGGGTTATTACAGGGAAGAACAGATGTAAATAATGCACTGGCGAATTGATAAGGGGGGGTCTGAGGGCAATCTGAGCGTGTGGGCGGGTGATTGGGTGCCCACAAGGGGCAGATTAGGGTCTGATCTGATGGGTAACAGTGACAGGTGGTGATAGGGGGTGATTGATGGGTAATTAGTGGGTGTTTAGAGGAGAGAACAGATGTAAACAATGCACTTGGGAGGTGATCTGACGGCAGGTTTGCGGGCGATCTGATGGTGTGGGTGGGTGATCAGATTGCTCGCAAGGGGCAGGTTAGGGGCTGATTGATGGGTGGCAGTGACAGGGGGTGATTGACGGGTGATTGACAGGTGATCAGGGGGGATAGATGCATACAGTACACAGGGGGTGGTCTGGGGGGGGGGGGTCTGGGGAGAATCTGAGGGGTGGGGGGGTGATCAGTAGTCCCCAGGGGGCAGTTTAGGGAATAAAAAAAAATAGCGTTGACAGATAGTGACAGGGAGTGATTGATGGGTGATTAGGGGGGTGATTGGGTGCAAACAGTGGTCTGGGAGATGGGCAGGGGGGGGGGTCTGAGGGGTGCTGTGGGCGATCAGGGGGCAGGGGGGGGCTGATCAGTGTGTTTGGGTGCAGGCTAGGGTGGCTGCAGCCTGCCCTGGAGGTCCCTCGGACACTGGGACCACCAGGGCAGGAGGCAGCCTGTATAATACACTTTGCATACATTACAAAGTGTATTATACACTTTGTATGCGGCGATCGCGGGGTTAACAACCCGCCGTCGCTTCCGAACGGCCGGCGGGTTGTCGTCGCGAGTGGGCGGAGCTAGTTGCCGAGGAAGTGCGCATCATCAATGACGCAATCGCTCCCCCGGCATGCCGAAAGGACGCAGCGCCCTTGGGCGTATTGCGGTCCTTTCGGCGTCCACTTTGCCACCGCCCATCGGCTGTGGGCGGTCAGCAAGTGGTTAAACTCTAGTTCTGGTAGGAAGTGGGGTACTACATTTTTATTATTATTAATGTGGGGGGAATTAATAACATCTGCAGATTTTCTTTGTCTTTGGTGACATATTGTTTGTTCCCACCTTCAAACCCCCTACCATCCATAGTTTAAAAAGTTAAAAACATTTCTTAAGGTATTTGGATTATATCTGATCAAGGTAATATTAGTCTAGACTAGGGGTCCAAAAAACAGGCCATATCTACATAATCATTCAAACCCAATGCTCTAATAGCAGTGGCGTAGGGATAAGGATAGCAGCCATAGCGGCTGCTATAGGCCCGTAGCCAAAGAAGGGGAGGGGGGGAGGCCCGGGGTCTTCTCCGCTCCTGGGTTTATTTTCTTTTACCCTTCCCTCCATCCCTCACTAAAAACTGCCGCTGATTACTTCCCTGGGAGGGGGGCGACTCTTATCACTCCCCCTCACCTCGGCGGCCCCCCCCCCCTCCTGTTATGAGCGGCGCCGCGGCGGAAGCAACAGCTATAGTCTCCGGGCTGCAGCAGACTTTACAGCTCCAGCCGCCTGGTCCACACACTGTCTCCTCCTCAGCAATACCGCTCGCAGGCACTGAATCAGGAAGTAGTGCGAGCGGTATTGCTGAGGAGGAGACAGTGTGTGGACCAGGCGGCTGGAGCTGTAAAGTCTGCTGCAGCCCGGAGACTATAGCTGTTGCTTCCGCCGCGGCGCCGCTCATAACAGGAGGGGGGGGGGGGCCCGCCGAGGTGAGGGGGAGTGATAAGAGTCGGGCCCGCTCCTTCCCAGCCACCCAGGTAATCAACCACCCACCCAAACCCCCAGGTAATCAGGACTCCCCCAAATAATCACCTACTCAGACCCCCCAGGTAATCACCCACCCAGACCCCCCAGGTAATCAGCCACCCACCCACCCAGACCCCCCAGGTAATCAGCCACCCACCCACCCAGACCCCCAGGTAATCAGCCACCCAGACCCCCTCAGGTAATCAACCACCCACCTACCCAGACCCCCCAGGTAATCAGCCACCCACCCAGACCCCCCCAGGTAATCAACCACCCACCTACCCAGACCCCCCAGGTAATCAGCCACCTACCCACTCACCCAGACCCCCCAGGTAATCAACCACCCACTCAACCCCCCAGGTAATCAAAAGGACCCCCCAAGTAATCACCCACTCAGACCCCCCAGGTAATCAGCCACCCACCCAGACCCCCCAGGTAATCAGCCACCCACCCACCCAGACCCCCCAGGTAATCAGCCACCCACCCAGACCCCCCAGGTAATCAGCCACCCACCTACCCGGACCCCCAGGTAATCAGCCACCTACCCACCCAGACCCCCCAGGTAATCAGCCACCCACCCAGACCCCCCAGGTAATCAGCCACCCATCTACCCACCCAGACCCCCGAGGTAATCACCCACCCAGACCCCCCCAGGTAATCACCCACCCAGACCCCCCCAGGTAATCAGCCACCCACCCACCCAGACCCCCCAGGTAATCAGCCACCCACCCACCCAGACCCCCCAGGTAATCACCCACCCTCTCACCCAGACCCCCCATGTAATCAAACACGCACCCAGCTCCCCCAGGTAATCACCCAGACCCCCCAGGTAATCAGCCACCCAGACCCCCCAGGTAATCAGCCACCCAGACCCCCCAGGTAATCAGCCACCCTCCCAACCAGACCCCCCAGGTAATCAGCCACCCATCCAGACCCCGAGTTAATCAGCCACCCTCCCAACCAGACCCCCCAGGTAATCAGCCACCCTCCCAACCAGACCCCCCAGGTAATCACCCACCCTCCTACCCAGATCCCCAGGTAATCACCCACTGTCCTACCCATACCCCCCAGGTAATCAAACACGCACCCAGCTCCCCCAGGTAATCACCCAGACCCCCCAGGTAATCAAAAGGACCCCCTCTCTCCCCCACTCCCCCGTTAGGGCCCCCAAGCTACACCCCCCCCCCCTTACCCAGGAGGAGCTGCGGGTGGGGGGGGGCCCAAGAGAAAAATTTGCTATGGGGCCCAGCCATTTCTAGCTACGCCCCTGTCTAATAGCATCTGTTTTGACAATCCATCGGGTTTCTTTTCTTAGTAGGAGTTTTTCTCTGTCTCCACCTCTGGAAGGAGTATTCACTTGCCCTAGCCCTATGAACTTCAAACAGTCAGGGTCAGGGGAGGACTGGGACCTTTTGGCCTGGGGGGGACAACACAAACTAGAGGCCCATTTCACGGCATCCCCAGCCCAAAGCCATATCTTTCTTGTGTGCAAATCTTCAAATTGTGATAACACACAGAGCGTACTGTGCAGACGCAGAATTACTGCACATGCGCAGTACACTCCGGTCCACGTGGCGGTGATTGACAGTGCTGCTCGCACAGGCGCAGTACAGGCCGACATCCAGGTCGGACTGGTGCCATCGCCGGGGACTGGGAGGCAACGGCAGCGAATGGCTGACTGCAGAGCTGCGGCGAGGGACATGCTGGGGACGTGGGGCTGGAGGAAGCCCCGGGTAAGTAGCACTTACTTCATTAAAAATGCCTGACAACTCCATTAAACAACCCCCCCCCCACACACACACACGCACACACACAAACCTACCTACCTGGTGATGCCTAATCCCACTCCTGCCCACCCACCATACAAACTACTTGTCTGACACCTACTCCCCCCCCCCCTCCAACTACCTGTTTGACAGTGCCTAACTGCCTGCCTCCCCCCTCCCCTGCCGCCAATCACACCACAAGAGGAAAAAACGTTCCCCCTCAGGCCAGGGTCAGAATGGGAATGATTATCACACAAAAAAAAAAACTCAGAGGGCACTGGCCTGGGCAGAGAATTGAATTTGACAGCAGTATCAGGCAGGCAGCAAAGTGTGAGTAACTCAGTGACAAGAAGGGAGAAGAAGTACAGAAACAAAATTTATAAAAACCACCTTCTCCTCTGGCGACCTGGACCCGACCTCCTCTATCCTCCTGTCTCCTTAGTCCTACACCTCCTCCTCCTCCACAGCAGCAAGCAGCTATAGGTGGCATCTCCGACTCCCAGCCCCCTGAGTGTCTGACTCCTCCAGCCAGGACAGCCAGCCACTCGTAGCCGCAGCTCCAGGCCCCCAGCACAGAAAGCTGAAGAGTGAGACAGCTCACTCCGATGACACCTCAGGCACAGCAGCACAGGGGAGGACTGTGTCCGACTCCTCCAGCCAGGCCAGCCAGCCACTCGTAGCCACAGCTCCAGGCCCCCAGCCCCCCCAGCACAGAAAGCTGAAGAGTGAGACAGCTCACTCCGATGACACCGCAGGCACAGCAGCACGTTGCGGGCGGCAATGGCTCCAGGCGGGGGGCGGAGTCAAGCAGGGTCAACCCACCAGGCCGGAGAGGACCTAAGCTATTTGTGTCCTTGTGCCGCTCACATCCACCGCAGGCGCAGCCACGCACAAGGGCACACCACGGCCGGCCGCCTCAGCCACTTCTCTGATTGGATACTTCAACTTGCCGGGAAATATCGCGCGAGGTTGCGATCCCCACTGCGAACCTGTCACCTGTGGTGTGTCTGCGGCCGCTGCATATAGCAGTGGCTGGCCCTAATTACTTAAGATTCGAGCGGCCCGGGGGGCAATTGCCCCCCGTCCCCCTGGCCCAGTCCTCCCCTGGTCAGGGTTACTTTGGTGCTCTGATCTAACATGTTCAATTAAACGTGGGGAGCCTTTTTACGAGGATATTGATCTAACATGATCCTGTATTCTTACTTTTAATTTTCTAGTTGTCATACCTATATAAAAACGATGACACGGGCACGAAATCACATATACTATAAACTTAGTTATTAAAGTTGTAGATTTATGATCTATTGGGCCCATACGTAAATTTACACCCTGCTTCATCAAGGGACAAACAGAACAGTGCCCGCACCTGTAGTTCCCCTTTGGTTGCATTTTATCTAACCAATTACTATTTTTAGGTGACAAGAATTCGCTACTTGTTATCTTATTCCCTATGGTGCAGGCCCGTTTAAAAGTTATAAGGGGTGGTTTTCTATAGATTTTTCCTAAAGTAGGATCCCTTTTGATTATTTTCCAGTTATTCAGTATACTCTTTCTGATTTCCTCTGACATTGGAGTATATTCAAATGTAAAGGTTAATCTTTCTTTTTTCTTTAGTTCTTTTTTACTCTTCCTCTGCAGATCTTTTCTTTTTGCTTGCCCTGCTTTATCTATGGCCGTATCTAACTCTTTTCTGTCATATCCTCTCTCTTCCAAGTTGATTTTTAATTATTGCGCCTGTTTCTCATAGTCCTCATAGTTCGTATTGTTTCTTTTTAGCCTAAGGAATTGGCCGTATGGTATAGATTTAAACGTGTATTCTGGGGGGTAGCTTTGTCGGTGTAGTAGAGCATTACCCGATATTGGTTTCTTATATCCTCTGGAGATTAATTTCCCTCCTTGTACACTCAGGGTTAGGTCCAGATATGACACCTGGCTTTCACTATATTCGCATGTAAATTGCATATTGTTTTTACCGTCGTTCAAGTAGTCAAAAAACTTCTTGAATGCATCTTCGGTCCCGTTCCAGAACACCAGGACATCATCCACATATCTGGACCATCTCCTGAGGCAACCACCATGGGGAATGGCGGGACCATACACATATTGATTCTCCCACCAAGCCAAGAACAGGTTGGCGTATGTGCATGACACTGACGTTCCCATGGCGGTGCCCGCCACCTGCCAATACCACCTCCCGCCGTACATAAACGCATTGTGGGTTAAGACGAACATAAGACAATCACATACAAAGTCCACATATTGTGGATCTTTGTTATTTTTCTCCAGAAAGAACCTAACCACCGCAACCCCATCCTGATGGGGAATTCTATTGTAGAGATTAACCACATCAATTGTGACTACAGCACCCCCCTTATACCAGGGCACCCCTTCCACACTGCTAAGTACGTCTAGAGTGTCCTGGAGATGGGATGGCACGTGTTCGAGCAAAGGCCTCAGGAGATGATCCAGGAACTTAGACAGTCTCTCGGTAAGGGACCCTATACCGGAGACTATCCGACGTCCCGGTGGTCTGTCACGGGACTTATGGACTTTAGGTAAATGATACCATATAGGTTTACTAGGGAACTCTGGCAGCAGATCCTCAGCCATCTTCTGTTTCAGGAATCCATTCTCTACCCCTTTTCTAAGGAGTGTTTGCATAGCTCTTTTAAATTTGATATTGGGATTACTATTAAGTGGTTTGTATGTTTCCTGATCTCCCAGTTGTCGCATTGATTCCTCATTGTAATACTTTGATGTCATTACCACTATCGCTCCTCCTTTATCCGCTTTCTTTACTGTTAGGTCAGTCCTTTCTTTAAACCAATCAATTGCCCTCTCTTCCTCTTTATTTAAATTTGCCCGTGCTTTCCTGTACCGTAGAGCTTTTAAATCGCTCTCCACTTGGGCTTGAAAAATATCTATCGCTGAACCCTGCACTACTGGAAAAGGTTTCGTTGATTTACATGGTCTAAATTCCTGTTTCTGGACCTCCTCTACATCTAACTCCTGAACATTTAAACTCTGATTACTTTCCTGCCACAGTTCCTCTAAATGTTTAAGATATTCCATATCTGTATGTGTCCAGCCTTTTCCTGGTATAAACCCCAAAGGACCTATGTCTGTATACGTAGTATTTTGTTTTTGTTGAAGTTCCTTCTTACTGAAAAACTGCCTGATATTCATACGTCTCACTCCCTTATATAGATCCACTTTGAAATCACAATAATCGAACTCCTGGGCACACGAGAAATGTAGGCCTTTTTTAAGCATAGTTTTACATTCCTGGGGAAGAGGGACATCTGTAAGGTTGACGATTTCTATTTGTTGCTCTTCTTTTAATATTTACTTTTCTTTGATTTCTGTTCATGATCCACTTTCTGCCCCTTCCAACTGACATGTTTGTTGTATTTTTCTTTTGGTTTTGCCCCTGCCCCTGCGGATCCTTTTCCTAAAGGGGTCTTCTTATGGGTTGCTTTTCGTTCCTTTGGGTGTCTATCATCCCGTGAGCCCTCATCATTACTTTTCTCCTGATCTTTGCTAGTATTCTCCTCTTTGCTAGATAAGTATCCGTGGTCCAATAACCTTTTCTTTGATTGGGTTTTCTCGGGTTAGTAGTTACATAGTTATTTTTTTTTTGGTTGAAAAAAAGACATACGTCCATCGAGTTCAACCAGTACAAAGTACAACACCACCCTGCTCAATCACATATCCCTGTTAATCCAGAGGAAGGCGAAAAAACCCTTACAAGGCATGGTCCAATTAGCCCCAAGAGGGAAAAATTCCTTCCCGACTCCAGATGGCAATCAGATAAAATCCCTGGATCAACATCATTAGGCATAACCTAGTAATTGTAGCCATGGATGTCTTTCAACGCAAGGAAAGCATCTAAGCCTTCTTTAAATGCAGGTATAGAGTTTGCCATAACGACTTCCTGTGGCAATGCATTCCACATCGTAATCACTCTTACTGTAAAGAACCCTTTCCTAAATAAATGGCTAAAACGTTTTTCCTCCATGCGCAGATCATGTCCTCTAGTCCTTTGAGAAGGCCTAGGGACAAAAAGCTCATCCTTCAAGCTATTATATTGCCCTCTGATGTATTTATACATGTTAATTAGATCCCCTCTAAGGCGTCTTTTCTCTAGACTAAATAAACCCAGTTTATCTAACCTTTCTTGGTAAGCGAGACCTTCCATCCCACGTATCAATTTTGTTTTGTTGTAGGTCTGCCTAATCTTGTCTGGCTGAACCACAACTAAATAGACTGCCTGTTTTATAGTCCTCTGTATCCCTCAAGTATTTTTGCAGCTATCTCTGTTTGATTTCTTCTTGTATTGGGAGTAATTTATTTTCAATTCTCTTATTTGTTTTATTATAGACTTCTTCCGAGACCAGGTTTTTATATTGTTCCTTAAGAGTCTTGATTTCCTTAGTCACAGTTTGGTGTTCTTCCTCTGTTCTCTCTAGAACTATATTTAGGAAGACCATTGCTTGTGCCAAATGAGGGTCTTTCCATTTTTGCATGAATTTTGCATCATCCCGGTATTCTGCCGGTTCTTGATAACGTCTGAACCCACGTGCTGTGATTTGCTTGCTCTTATATTTTTTCAAGGTGGGCTTGAAAACCGCCATTGCCTGCAGTCTTGCCATTGGGCGCACCAGTCCAGCATGGCCATCACTACACAAACAGCTGTTTGCGGTGCGTTACACAGTGAGTTTGTTCTGTCAGTGTGAAGCAGTACACTAATTACACTACCTGATTGATGTATACACATGCAAGATGTTTTAAAGCACTTTATGCCTCCAATTTAGCAATTAAATGTGATTTCTGCCCTTAAAACCCTGCTGTGCGTCAAATCCGTAATTTTCCAGGTTTTTTTTGGCATGTATCCCACTCCGCCATGCCCCCCTCCAGGTGTTAGATCCCTTGAAACATCTTTTCCATCACTTTTGTGGCCAGAATTAGTGTTTGAAGTTTTGAAAGTTTGCCTGCCCATTGAAGTCTACTGCGGTTCGCAAAGTTTGCAGGTTTTTCAAACTTTTGCGTACGTTCGCATTCGAGGTTCACAAACCTAAAATTGCAGGTTCAAGCCATCTCTACACAGCATAGCATAGCATAACCACCAGCCAGAAAGCCCAGCATAACTGCCAGCCGAGTACAGCACACAGGCCAGCCAGCGGAAGACAAGACAGAAGCCAGGTGAGGGGCTCATTTATGTGAAATACTGCCTATTGAATATATTTAAGTTATGCCACTGCTATGTTCATGTACATTTGGCCCACCTTTAACCACACCCACTTTCCATGACATGACCATGCCCAATTTTTGCCGCACAATCATTCCCTCTTGGTGCCCAGGGGTGACCCGGATCTCCCAGGAACCTAGAAATGCCCCTGACTATCACTAGTAATCTGCTTGTTCTCTGTGCTGTGTGCTGCTCAGTGAGGATAACACTGCTGGGCTCAGACGCGGATCTAGAGGGGTGCACATGGGGCAGCTGCTATAGGCGCCCTTGTCACTCACCTCCAAGGGGGCGCATGAGTAATCAGATTATCACCCCTCCCTCCCAGCCAGGTCGGAGTCCATGTTCCGCACATCCTGGCTCCTTCCCCTGACAAGTATTTAGCTGGCCACTGGCGCATTACTGTACAGTAACAGTTACCTCCCTGCTGCTTACTTCATCGCCTGGCAACCCTCGTATCCCCCTCCTGATTGGAGCTCTGCTGCTGCCGCTGGGGCTGATGGGAGTGGGAAAGCAGAGAACAGTCTGAAGCTGTAGCTGCTGCAGCCCACGTTCTGTAGAGAGAGTGAGTGCGCAGACTGCTGAGGCAGGCAGGGACGGCCAGAGAGATCTAATCTGAAAGCAGCCAGTCACTGCTTTCACAGACATGAGACAGCGCAGCTGAGGTGACGCTGACACTGCAGCCATGTGTGAAGTTACCGGAGCAGAGAGAAGGAGCTCTGGATGATTGAGATAAGAGAATTATTAGCCTTTCCTGTCCTCTCTCTCCCTCCCACCATGTGCTGTCCTCTGTCTGCCCTCTCTACTCCTTCACAAGTGCACAGTGCATGTGGTGTGTTTATAAATGTCCCTGCCATGGGACTAGTGAAGAGATTCCTCCATTTCCACCCAGTGTTTCCCTCCTGTTCTTCTTCCTCTGCCCTCTTCTTGTTTTTACCCTCTTTTTTTGCCCTCTCTTATGTGTCCACTCCCTACTTTCCCACACTTCCCACTCTCTTCCATTCCCCCATCCCACTCTCCCCTCTCTGCTTTACTTCCCCCTCCTTTTTCTATCTTGTCCTCCCTTTAAGTGTACTTTTAAGTGGAATGAATCAGGCTGGTTTAGCTTACTTTGGCTTTTTCCAGCCCCTCGAAGTCCTTCTGCGCCCTCACTGTCATTCTGTGCTCATCCGTTTAGCCACTGTCTACCTCCAAAAGCTGGCCACTACACATGCCCTGTCCTGCGGAGTACATATGAAAGTGGCGCCGGTAGACTTGGGCGCAGGATACAGCTAGTATATGGCTGATCCTGCTTCTGCACAAGTCCGGGCCGTATTAATTACTATTCCCCCTCCAGGCCGCCATGGATAGTGGGGGAATGATATAATTCAGCTTACAGCGATTGCTGGAGGCCGAATTATAGTGTTTCTTTAAGCAACCTCGGCTCCGTCTTCTGACGGCGACAACATTACTCACTGAGCGCCGCTATAGACGGATTCCCATTATAGTCTATGGCGGCGCCTGCTGCGCCCAAATCTAGCAGCGCCGAAATGCACTGCTCCGGTCCTGCGCCTCTTTAATCACGCTCCCGTGGCTGGAGTGTTCTGCACATGCACAGTAGTAATTTTTACTTACTGCGCACACAATGCTCCCAGCCGTGGAAGCGCAATGGAGAAGGCACAGGGTCATGCAGGCAGCTTTCGGAGGGGCAGAGTGGCTGTAAGCAGTGAGGAATGACAGCGAGGGACCAGAAGAACTTCAGGGGACTGGAAGAGACCCAAGGAAAATAGCTGGCGACATTACATTCTCTTAAAATGTTCTATCTTGAGGTACCTGGCTGTTTTTTTTTTAACAGGGAAATGAAACTCTGCAAAGGGAGGGGGGCGCAATTTCAGTATTTGCCATAGGCGCTTCTTTACCCAGATACGCCACTGGCTGGGCTGCAGGCAGAATTTGGGAATCCAAGTGCATGTAGAAGCTTCCGTGCACAAGCTAGACCTGACCAATCAGCATGGACTTAATCTGTGTGCTGATTGGCAGGTGGGAAGGCTCAGAGTTTCAGTGGCAGCTCCTTCTCTACAGACAGAGCTACGGCATGGAGGGCAGAGCCTAACACAGATCCCATGTCTGCATCATCAGACCTTGTGGGTGAGTGCTTCTGTATCTAAAGCACTCAATAATCAAATGCGGGGTGGGGGGGATTCAGTGGGTGGTGGCAGGCTAGGCAGCATCACCCACTCTCTCCTCACTCTCTCCTCATAGCCAGTTTCTTCTGCCTGGCGCTGCCCGAAGACTTTTGCCAGCTGAAAAAGTCGCCTCAGGCCATGTCATGGGCGGATTGGAGCTGTATATGCCTAATGAAACAGGAGTGTTAACCCACAAAACCTATTATAGTGAGCTCAACAAACTTTTTGTCTTATTGCAGCCATTGTGGTTCTTTTGAGGTAAGTTCACCCTTTCCTCCATTTTACATTGTTTTTAATTATTTTATATTTTTTGCACCTCCTTGCCTAGTTAAACTAAGTTTTTATTAGGACAAGTGCTACGTTACCAATGATAAAAAATTACTGAAAAAAAAACTGTTGTCAGGATCATGTCCTGTCATGATCATGTTTGTGACTTATCCTGCTGGCCGCGATGTTTCTGCAATCAAGCTGTTCTGCTCAGTTGTAATTCTATTCTTGCAAGCTTTATTTTGTTGGCCATGGATCTAAGACCTAGTTCTGTCAGTCTGCCTGCAGTTCCTGATCAGTCTCATTACCATTCAATTGTGCCAGGATTTGCATATCTCCAGTGAATGCTACCAGGTTAAAAGTCTGCTTCCTGTTCACTTCATTGCTCTGCATAGCTACAGCTACGGCTGGTGCTACGAGCCCCTGTTCCAGTAAACGATATTTCCTGGTTGCCTTGATCGGTGGTTGTCATAGTCTAGTTATTATTGGAGTGGCGATTAGCGCGCTCCTTCTAGCATAGATCTGTATCATTTGTCCTGCCGTGCTTTGTCTTGTCCTGTCTTGTATCTTGCGATTTCATTGTCTCCAACGGTGGCTGACGGTGGGTCCTTCAGTCTTGTTCCTTGTGGATCGCATTCGCCCTAGCGGTAGTGGCAGTGGATCCTTCTTGCCTGTGTTCCTGGAGTGTAGACCATAGCTGCGGTGGCTACTGGTTGCACTCATCCTCCAGTCTTGTTCCGTGTGGATCGCATTCGCCCTAGCGGTAGTGGCAGTGGATCCTCCTTGCCTGAGTTCCTGGAGTGTAGAGCATAGCTGCGGTGGCTACTGGCTGCACTCATCTGTCTGTCTTGTCCTGTGTTTACGCCTGCTGTTGCCTGGTGTGAGGCAACAATTAGCAAGTGTCTACGCAATCTGTTTGTCTGTGTTGATCACTTGCTGTCGCAAGCGTTCATTCTGTCTGTCTCAGTCTATTTGTGTTCATTTGTATTACTTGTTTTTGGTTAGGGTGGCACGCTTGTCACTGGGTGCCTAATGCGCGGTAACCGTGTCTTAAACGCGTTCTCTGTTGCGAATGAGTGCGGAGTTCGCGTTTAGCTAGTGTTTGTTATTTTCCTTACGTTGTTTATTTTACTGTGTGTTCCTTTATTCCTTTCTTGCTGTTTCACCCTGTTCTGTTTATCTGTCTGCTATCGCGGTTCTTGCGATTAGCTCTCTCGTTCCATCTGTCCTGCTCTTGAATGTCCGCTGTCGCTGGGTGGCGACTAGATTGGCGGACATTCACCCAGTCTGTCCTTGCTCTTTTCTGAGTTGCGCGGTTTACGTGCTGCGCTGTTTTGCACCCCGCAACCAGTGTCCATTGGGATTTGTAGGTCGCACAGAGGCACGGTTGCTCTGTGCACCACAACTCCCCCTTGTGTCTGTTTCCTCTCCTCCACTATATTTGGGGGAATTCCTGTTTCTCGTACAGCGCTTGCGTGCGATCTCCTCTGCATCAGCGTGCGCATTGCACACTGACTGGGGAGATTATTCAGCAAGCGTCACAACTGTACAATAAAAAATAAATGGGTTGGGGTGGCTTGCTACACACGAACACTTGAAAACTTAAATAACTTTGACCAACCAAACCTTGGCATAAAAGTACACTTAAATGTCTTTGTAGCAACTCATAATTTTTAAAAGGGAAAATAAACAGCCAGGCTGTTTTTATTGCTATGCCATTGCAGAACTAAAATGGACCTTATGATAAATCTCTCATCCCAAGTAAAAAATGTGATGAAGTTGGGAACAGGTCAGTAGAGCCTGTTTGTGCAAGTACCTCCATGCTGACTAAATGGAGATTTGGCTGCACAGCTGTGGCTGATGGTGACCTCATAGTCTCTGCCAGTGCAGCTATTTAAATCACTAACCAACACAAAAAAATAATATGGTCAGCTGCTTGCTCAGTTAAAATAAAGATTTCAAGGCGTTCAAATAATGACAAAGTTATAATTTTTTGTAGTTTTCTCATAGAAACGTTCATATATTTTATTCTCTTGAGGTTTACGTAGCAGAGGGGACCCATTAATCATAGTTCAATTGCAAAGACCTTTGTTTCATCACTAATGTTACTAATATTACTTTATGGGCTGGCTCTAATGATTCATTAAATGTGTTTTTTTTTATTAACCATCTCTCCAGTAAATGAGAACTTCACCAATTAAATCATGGCGGTATAGAAGTTTACAGTTAAAGTGAAACTCCAGAAAAGTTCAGCTATATAAATTTCAAAGCCCTCAGTAAATTTTAGTACAGACACTTAACAGAGTCTTGCTCAGTGCTCCCCAAAGTAACTTTAGCCCACTGAGCAGTTTTGACCAACCCCACAAATGGAACTAATCAAAGCAGTTTGGCCCACAGTGCCTTTTACCTTTAATTGCAGCACCACATACTCGCCCTGTCTACTCTGTGTTACTCTGCATTTGTGGGGGGGGGGGGGGGAAGGGTAGCAGGCTGGGACAAGACAGGATGAGAATATCCAGCTGCATGCAGGGGCGTAACTAGAAATCACTGGGCCCCCCGGCAAAACTTTGGATGGGACCTCCTCCTGCCAGCAGAACAGTGCTGTACACAAGACCCTGCTGAATACTGAATAGGTTCTGTCTACAAATCTTGTCTGCAAACTTTGTAGGATTCTTTATCGGTGGCTGAGCAGATGCATTCATTAGAACAATTGTGCAGAGAGCAAAAAGTTTTTCTTTTCTCTCCTTGCTCTTAGTTGTCAGGCTCTCAGGACGGTGCCCCCTGTGGCTTCTGGCCCCCCCTGCAGCTGCATCCCTTGCAGGGTCTATTGCTACGCCCCTGCCTTCAGACTTTGTTTCCTTCGGGACATTGATGCTACCCTTTTTCCCTTTCCCATCATCCTCCACCTTTTTAAACTTCAGAGGTTTTCCTGAAGAAATCTCTCTCTCTTCTCGAGAAACATCTTCCTTGTAAACAGAGAAAACATTTTTCCTCTCACCAGGGAAAGCAATTTTAAAGATCGCCTCAACTCCCAAAGCCTTTGCAAATCGTTGCAACCACCGGAACTAGGGAAGAGGGGGGAGGGGAGGTGGAGGCATCGACTTCAGCACAGACAAGAAAGGCGGTACACCATTCTGAGACTCCAAGGCGGCAGACCTCGAGTGTTACGGTCTACTATCAGCAGCCTCCTCTTCACAATTTTCCTCCTAGATTTTTCCCATTTCCTTAGCAACCTCCTCATCCATAGGGATGATCGGAAGGAGCAAATTCCGTTCCGCCGGAATTCACGGATTCCGCCAGAGCTGAATTTCGTCGCTATGAAAATTCCGCTGGATTTTTACGAAATTCCGCGGAATTCTGGATTCCGGCGGAAAAATTAAAATAATCGCAATTGGAACCTTGTTTATGCTAGCCCATAGACCCTATTGACTGTTCCCTTAGTCCTTTTTCTCCTTCCTCACCCCTCCCTTCCTCCCCGAGGGAGGAGGGTCTCGTCTTCAAGGGAATTGTAGGATTTCAAAAGCCAGCATACATACCTTGGCCGGGAATTGAACCCAGGTTTAGTGTTCGGTAGGTAGCTCTCTTCACCACTATACCACCACCAACGCTACATGCTGAAGCCAGCCTAGCATGTACCATTGTGATATATCCAAGAGAAAAATGAGCTTGCTTAGGGATTTGTAGGATGCCAAAAGCCAACTCACATACATTGGCCAGGCCCAGGAATTGAACCCAGGTCTACCGCTCTGTAGGCTGCTATCCTAACCATTATACCACCAACACAACACACTACAATGCTACATGCTGAAGCCAGCCTAGCATGTACCATTGTGATATACCCAAGAGAAAAATTATCTCTCTCTCTCTAGGACTTGATGCCATTGAACTGAATTTTCAGCTTAAAACCATCAACGGATACCGGCAGAATTTCACAGGCAATTTCGGAATTCCGCCGGATTGAAAAAGCAATTCTATTCCGACCAAACGGAATGGAATGACCATTTTTCGCCTAAAATTGCGGAAAATATAATTCTGCTGAAAGCGGTGACCATCCCTACGAGAGTGAGAGAGAGAGAGAGAGAGAGAGAGAAAGATGAATCTACATGGCTATCTGGGGTTCTCTTCAGACAACTGTTGAACACAAAAGGCAAGGCCATGCCTGGGTGGGCTTAAACCACCAACCTTGCAGTTAACAGCCAAACGCGCTAACCAATTGTGCCACAGAGACTGTACACCACAAAGGCTGTGCATGCAGTTGCTGTTGAATGATTTTATGAGGATGTATGTGTGTCTTTTGGAGGGAGGAAGTAAGTCTGCTCCAAGAAGTTTCAGCATGTAGTGTTGGTGGTTGTAACGATTGGTGTCAGCAAGAGCTGGATTCTGATTATTAGGTGATCTGCAGTATCACCTATAATGCAGATATATACCTGATTATATGATGATCTGCAGAATCACCAATAATACAGGTATACTAACAGCTAATGTGATAGCAAAGTATTAATTGGTGCAACAGTAGTACTGACAGGTTTAGCTATACCACACCAGAGGAGCTGGTGGGCCCTAACAGTACAAAACCCCTCACCAGAGACTAGGGCCCTCTGGTGAGAGTAGAGTGGTCAGACTAATCGAGTTGCCAACAGGCTGGCAGATACGGTACAAAGTCAAAAGGCAAAGGCAGGAAGGTTTAGCAGGCAGAGTCGGCAACAAGAGCAAATGGGCAGAAGTACAGAATCACTGAGAGTAAGGATAGTCAGAGCTAGGAAGAGTCACACACAGATAATACAATAATCAGTTATAATTATGGCTATCAAACAATCCTAGCACTGTGTGAAATCCCCGGTTTCCTCCCGGATCAAAGCACACCGGATCTAACTAAGGTCTGAGCACTAACACGAAGTATTCACAACAGCAGACAAGTTGCGAGTGATTCAGGGAAGCTTAAGAAGCAGAGGAGACCCCTCCAGCACGCCCCCTCTCATCAACCAATGAGGAGCGGCGAGCGTCTCCTCTGACGTCAGCCGACCGGCCGGTCAGCTGACGTGCCCCCTCCCAGCATAAAGGTCTCGTCTATGCACGCGCGCACGCGACATTGCAACCCTATGTGCTGCTGACAAACCCGTCCTCGGTGTGCTAGACGCCCGAGGAGCAGATAGCTCGTTAGGCAGAGAAATAGAGATGGCTGCGGTGGTATCGCTGTTCACCGCAGCCGTCTCTTCCGTGTTTGTTACAGTGGTAAAATGGTTAGGATAGCAGCCTACTGAGCACTAGACCTGGGTTCAATTCCTGGCCAATGTATGTAAGCTTGCTTTTGAAATCCTACAATTCCCTAAGCAAGCTCATTTTTCTCTTGGATATATCACAATGGTACATGCTAGGCTGGCTTCAACATGTAGTGTTGGTGGTGGTATAGTGGTGAAGAGAGCTACCTACCAAGCACTAGACCTGGGTTCAATTCCCTGCCAAGGTATGTAAGCTGGCTTTTGATATCCTACAATTCCCTGGAAGACGAGACCCTCCTCCCTCGGGGAGGAAGGGAGGGGTGAGGAAGAAGCAAAAGGACTAAGGGAACAGTCAATAGGGTCTATGGGCTAGCATAAACAAGGTTCCATTCCACCCTCTGCTGGTGGTATAATGGTTAGGATAGCAGCCTACAGAGTGGTAGGCCAAGGTTCAATTCCTGGGCCTGGCCAATGTATGTGAGTTGGCTTTTGAAATCCTACAATTCCCTAAGCAAGCTCATTTTTCTCGTGGGAGGAGGGGAGAAAGGGAGTCTTTTGAGTAGAAATACTTCTTATTAGGCAGAAATTAGTCAGGGAAAAAAATTTGAATTCCGTAAAATTCCGCAGAATTTCATTTTGTTCTGCGAAAATTCCGATTTAGGGCTATAGCAATTCTGTTCCGTTGCTTCGGAACCAAATTCCGGCAGGAATCGCAGAATTTATAATTCCACGGAATGCAGCGACCATCCCTACTCTTCCACATTGGCCCATGCTTCAGGGCACTACAAATACGGATGACCCAACTTAAGACATATACTGCAACGGATGTCTTTGCAGCGCTCTGGATTCGATTCGCGGCCAATAGTGGTATAGTGGTTAGCATAGCTGCCTTCCAAGCAGTTGTGGATAATTGATGTCAGGACACCTTCTGGGGAAAAGACACAGGAAACAAAAACACGGGAGCCCAATAGTGTAATATGTTTAGTCAAAATTGTCAAGGTAGAAGATGAGAATCTACTCACAAGAGTGGTTTGCAGAGGGGAAACCCTTAGCTTGCTATTTCAATTGGCCTGGCACTGCTATTGGCATGAGGAAGCGGGCTCAGACCCGTGAAACGCGTTGCCTGTTCTATCAATAAAATCTTTTATCCCTACAAAGATTTGTCATCCTCGAGGTAAGCAACCTCAAACCTTTATCGGTTTTAAAACTGCTTCCAAGCAGTTGATCTGAGTTTTATACCTGGCCAATGTATGTGAGCTTGCTTTTGACAGCCTTCAAATCCCTGGAAGACAAAATCAGAGGGAAGGAGGAAAAAAAACCCACAAGAACAAGATTATCTCTCAAAAGAGCTGTTGTTGGGTGCTATTTTAGGAATAACAATCAGCCAGGAGCAAGCTAGCAAGCTTACAAGAGCCTAACTAATCTTTCCCTATGAGAGACTTCCAGCAGCTTTCCATTCACTAATTACTACAGGGACACAAACGAATATAATGGCTGGCGCTGGCTGCCTTATATAAGGGGTGGGGTGGCTCCAGAAGATAGTGTAGCCTGATTGGCTACAACGGGCCTGCTGACTGTGATGTAGAGGGTCAAAGTTGACCCTAATGGTGCACTATGGGGGGCAAACCGAACTTCCGGGAAAGTTCGCGTTACCATGCGAACCACCGAAAGTTCGCCTGGAACCGTTCACCGGCGAACCGTTCGGGCCATCTCTACTGCTCAGATGGTCACATTTAACTCATTAGAGGTTAGTATAAGAAGAGCCAACGTGGGCTCCCGGGCGACTACTTCTGACTGAGGACTTTATTCACTCCTTTTCCTACTTTTATTCTACATGATATGTATGCTGTATATATATGCCTAGCATAGATGTAACTAAGAGAGGCCTGATCTATCTATTAGGGATAGATCAAGTGATGCAAGGAACGCATGAGATTTTGCAGACGGTTTGCTTTGCCGAGGTTAGATATTGCTACTGAACATATCTGTATATTTGTTTTAGAAATAAACTCTTGAACTTTGACGACGTCTACGAAGTCCTATTTCCTATGCTGTATGCTGTGATGAGAGTCAAGTTATCACACTTCCTGTGATATGGTGCCGAACGAAGGTGTAGTGTTGTTGCCAATAACAACCAACGTATAGATTCTTACAGTTATTTGTATAGAAAAGTTATTTATAACAAATGAAAAAATATTTTTTTTTAATAAAAAAATACAAAATTTCAAGGTAATATTTATATAATGTCTATGATAATTTTCAAAAAATGTTAAGTCAGCAGGTGTCAGGCTGGCAGCAGGCCTGCCTGCCATTCGTGGTGGGGGTGGTGGTGTCACCAACTCCACTGCAGAGCCACGCAGTGGATGCTTGCCATTGGTTTTCAGTGGGGTGGCAGGCTGGCATGCAGAGCCACGCAGTGGAGGCTTGCAAGAAAGGAAATGCTACCTGTAACTCCATCATGGAGTCTGCCACTCTTACAAGAATGAGAAGTGAGAAAGGTGGTGGTATGCGTGAACTGGCACCCCAGTGAAATTTTTTTTTTTTTTTTTGCTTTAGCCAATTTGGGAAATTTAGTTATGACATATTAAAAATATATATTTTTTTTTTACAAATTCAAAATTGAAATGTTATTTATAAAATTGTACATTTTTTTTCTTCCTGAAATGTTAAGTCAGCAGGTGGCAGGTCTGCCTGCTATTTGTGGTGCTGGTGGTGGCACCAACTCTACTGCAGAGCCATGCAGTGGAGGCTTGCCAGTTGCCATTGGTGTGATCAGAGGGTGGCAGGCAGGGGTGCTCAGCAGGACCCCGAATGCAAAGAATGCGAACCCGAACCCGAATAATTCAATCCATGCCGAATTCGAATGCGAAGTCTCCCGAATGTGCGCACTCTAATTCGGCCGGATGGAGCTGTGGGTTCGGTTTCGGCTTCGGGGATGACGTCATTGGGCCAATCAGAAGTCCTCCAGCTAGGGCCGGTCCTGGACTTTCTGCTGCCTGAGGCAAAGACCGTGAAGGCGCCCCCCCGATACCCCCCACCCCCAGCCGATTCCCCCCCCCCCCTATATCCCTTTCTGTCTCCATCTGCTTGTTGTCCCTCCTGTCTTTCTTAGCGGAATTAAGCCTGATACACACTTTCAATTACGATTGGCCAATCATTGACCAATTGTACCACCTTCCTTCATGTAGTGTAAGGGATACCTACATAATCTGCTCATAGTGCGCAATATCTGCTGCCCAGCCTCATACTACATGACGCAGGTGGTAAAATTGGTCAGTGATTGGCCAATCATAATTGAAAGTGTGTACCAGGCTTTAGCCCTCATCTTAGAAGTGGATGTGTTAGAGGATTTAAATGAATCATGTATAATCCAGGAAGTGGGACCGAGTTGGTTTGCTGAGACAGTGTGTTGGTTAGGTGTGGAGAGGAAACGTGACGATTCCACCCAACACGGTGCACCTGACCCAACCAACACGCTGCCCCAGCAAACCAACTCGGTCCCACTCCCTGGATTATACATGATTCATTCAAATCCTCTAACACATCCACTTCTAAGATGAGGGCTAAAGCCTGGTACACACGTTCAATTATGATTCAGTCGTCAAGAGTCTATGCCACTGTGATTCACCACCCTGCTGTCAGAGATCATCTCAGAGACGTTACAGACGTAAATAGTTGGAGCGCAGACAGACCATGCTTTCATGAAAGGTGCCTTCAGTCAGTCCCACTGGCAATATAGCTAGCTTAGCCAGCTCAGGTTGTAAGTATGGTGCAGTAGCAGACCGTGCAGTTGGTGAAGCCTGCTGCTGCTGCCACCCTCCTGTATGTCCCCGACCCGACCCCTTTTATTATAGCAGGCAGGCAGTCAGTACAGACATCATCATCATCATCATCATCACATAGCAGTAAAAAAAAAAAAATTAAAAAAGGGAATGCACGGCCGACCAACCGTGGCTCCTCAAGCCTGAGAGGACTGAGGCATCCAGCAAAGTGACTCACCGGGGATGGGGTCTGGTGGCGGTGGTGATGGCGGAGGGCAGGCGTCGGGCATCCAGCATGATCCATCCTGCAATGGCAGGCAGGGGACAGACGGCTGCGGCGGGCATGCTCCATCTCGCGCTGGCTGGCAAGGCCGGTGAACAGCGGCGGCAGGCTCATCGTCGTCACGGTGGCGCTCAGTGACCGCGACTGACACAATCAGGGACAACAGGGCGGGCAGCGGCCGCCACCATCATCATTATCGCTTTTGGAGAGGCCGCAGAGCTCGGAGTCGTCGGACTCGGAGGCCGGCGGCATCACGGTGGGGGGCACGTGGCAGCAGAACTGGCATGTGGTGCACTGCACAGCCTAGTTGGAGTGGGTTCCAGGCAGAACACAGTCCGGCCGGCCGAGTCAATGACTCACGGTGTGTGCAGGCACGGAGGCATCACAGCCAGGACTTCACTGCAGAGTCTGCACTGCAGCCTGCAGGCAAATTGAGGAAGCAGCCAATCACTTCCTCGTTATGCCTGGTGCCCAGTGGCGTACCTAGGGCATTTGACACCCGGTGCATGCCATGGCGGGTAATGTCAGGTATGGGTGCCCCCAGTATAGGTATCCTGGGATTATTACCACCAGTTTAGGTAGTGTAGTATAGCCACAGTATAGGCAGTGTTTCCCTACAAAATACACGATGCAGCAGCAGTGTTTTGCCAAAATATATATAATGTGGCAGCAATTAGGTAGCCAGATAATCCCCCCTTTAGCACAGGTAGCCAGATGAAACCCCCCCCCCCATTTATAGTATAGGTAGCTATATAACCCCCCATTTAGGATAGGTAACCAACATGATACCCAATTACAGTATATTTAGCCAGATCTCCCTTTAGTATATAGCCAGTGTATATATTCAGATCGCCCCTGTATATAGCCAGATCCCCCTGTACACAGCCATTGTATATAGTCAGATATAGTCAGATTCCCCTTGTATATAGTTAGATCCCCCTGTATATGTCCAATGTATTTCTGGCTGAGTGACCACCTTGTGAACACACGTATACAGACACACGAGAGCGAGAGAGAGAGAGAGAGAGAGAGAGAGAGGACAGGAGGCAGAAACAGAAAGGAGGAAGAGAGAGTGGAGAGAGAGAGAGCAGAGAGAGACAGGAGGGAGACTGAGCATAGAGAGCAGAGAGAGAGGGGAGAGAGGGACACAGGAGGGAGAGACTGAGCAGAGACTGAGCAGAGAGAGAGAGAGAGACAGAGCAGAGAGAGACAGGTGGGAGAGAGAGACGGGTGGGAGAGAGAGACGGGTGGGAGAGAGCAGAAAGAGAGAGAGACGGGTGGGAGAGAGCAGAAAGAGAGAGAGACGGGTGGGAGAGAGCAGAAAGAGAGAGAGAGAGACACGGGTGGGAGAGACAGAGCAGGCAGAGAGAGAGAGCAGAGAGAGAGAGAGAGAGAGAGCAGAGAGAGACAGGTGGGAGAGAGAGACGGGTGGGAGAGAGCAGAAAGAGAGAGAGACGGGTGGGAGAGAGCGAGAGAGGGACAGAGCACAGAGAGAGAGAGAGAGAGACAGAAGGGACAGAAGGGAGGGACAGAGCAGAGGGAGAGAGACGGGGCGAGGGACAGAGCAGAGAGAGAGAGAGAGAGACAGGGGCGAGGGAAAGAGCAGAGAGAGAGAGAGAGACAGGGGCGAGGGACAGAGCAGAGAGAGGAGGGAGGGACAGAGTAGAGAGAGAGAGAGAGACAGAAGGGAGGGCAGAGAGAGAGAGAGAGAGAGAGAGACAGAAGGGAGGGACAGAGCAGAGAGAGAGAGAGACAGAAGGGATGGACAGAGCAGAGACAGAGAGAGAGAGAGAGACAGAAGGGATGGACAGAGCATAGAGAGAGAGAGAGACTGAAGGGAGGGACAGAGCAGAGAGAGAGAGAGAGAGAGAAAGAAGGGATGGACAGAGCATAGAGAAAGACAGAAGGGAGGGACAGAGCATAGAGAGAGAGAGAGACAGGAGGGAGGGACAGAGCAGAGAGAGAGAGAGAGAGAGACAGGGGCGAGGGACAGAGCAGAGAGAGGAGGGAGGGACAGAGCAGAGAGAGAGACAGAAGGGAGGGACAGAGCAGAGAGAGAGAGAGAAGGGAGGGACAGAGAGAGACAGACAGAAGAGAGGGACAGAGCAGGGAGAGAGAGACAGAAGGGAGGGACAGAGCAGAGAGAGAGAGACAGAAGGGAGGGACAGAGCAGAGAGAGATACAGAAGGGAGGGACAGTGCAGAGAGAGAGAGAGACAGGGGCGAGGGACAGAGCAGAGAGAGGAGGGAGGGACAGAGCAGAGAGAGAAAGAGACAGAAGGGAGGGACAGAGCAGAGAGAGAGAGAGATACAGAAGGGAGGGACAGAGCAGAGAGAGAGAGAGAGACAGAAGGGAGGGGCAGAGAGAGAGAGAGAGACAGAAGGGAGGGACAGAGCAGAGAGAGAGAGAGAGACAGAAGGGAGGGACAGAGCAGAGAGAGAGAGAGAGACAGAAGGGAGGGACAGAGCAGAGAGAGAGAGACAGAAGGGAGGGACAGAGCAGAGAGAGAGAGAGAGAAGGGAGGGACAGAGCAGAGAGAGAGAGAGAGAGACAGAAGGGAGGGACAGAGCAGAGAGAGAAAGAGAGACAGAAGGGAGGGACAGAGCAGAGAGAGAGAGAGACAGAAGGGAGGGACAGAGCAGATAGAGAGAGAGAGAGACAGAAGGGAGGGACAGAGCAGAGAGAGAGAGAGAGAGACAGAAGGGACTGACAGAGCAGAGAGAGAGAGAGAGAGAGACAGAAGGGAGGGACAGAGCAGAGAGAGAGAGACAGAAGGGAGGGACAGAGCAGAGAGAGAGAGAGAGAGAGACAGAAGGGAGGGACAGAGCAGAGAGAGAGAGAGAGACAGAAGGGAGGGACAGAGCAGAGAGAGAGAGAGAGAGAGAGACAGAAGGGAGGGACAGAGCAGAGAGAGAGAGAGACAGAAGGGAGGGACAGAGCAGAGAGAGAGAGAGACAGAAGGGAGGGACAGAGCAGAGAGAGAGAGAGACAGAAGGGAGGGACAGAGCAGAGAGAGAGAGACAGAAGGGAGGGACAGAGCAGAGAGAGAGAGACAGAAGGGAGGGACAGAGAGAGAGAGAGAGAGAGAGACAGAAGGGAGGGACAGAGCAGAGAGAGAGAGAGCAGAGAGAGAGAGACAGAGCGGAGAGAGAGAGAGAGCGAGAGAGAGAGGAGAGAGAGAGAGAGAGAGAGAGACACAGAAGGGAGGGACAGAGAGAGAGAGAGAGACAGGAGGGGTTGACAGGAGAGAGAGAGAGAGAGAGATAAGGAAGAGACAGGTGGGAGAGACAGGGGAGAGAGAGAGAGAGACAGGAGGGGGGACAGGAGAGAAGGAAGAGAGACAGGTGGGAGAGAGAGCAGAGACAGTCAGAGAGAAGGAAGGAGAGAGAGACGGGCGAAGAGAGACACTGGCAGCTGGCAGGGATGGTGTGCTGACCGCAGCGGAAGGTGCAAGTAAGATCCATACCTGGTGTTCACGGATGGTGTGCCTGGGTGGCCCAGCTGGTCGGGACTCGGGAGATGAGCAGAGCAGCCGAGAGGAAGCAGTGGCTGACATGGTCGCAGCAGCGGTGGGCCCGCCTCCCGTCTCTGGGATCCCCATGATAAACATATGAGCCTGCCTGGAAGGAAGAGCAGAGCACTGCCATCGCTTGGCAGTTGGCAGCATCTGATTGCCCCAGGCGGCAGTGCAGTCGTGGCGGCAGTGCAGCGGTGGCGGCAGCAGCAGCAGCATCAGGGATACGATCCTCCCCAATCGCGGCAGAGATCCAAGTCCCACGTGAAGCCCCGGGTGGGAAGAGAGAGAGAGAGAAGGAAGAGACAGGTGGGAGAGACAGGGGAGAGAGGGAGAGAGAGGGAGACAGGAGGGGGGACAGGAGAGAAGGAACTAAGCATCCTACAAAGTTGAACAAGCCGCCGAGTTGACGAAGGTGGGGCAAACGGGTTCTGAGCTAGCTGCAGTCTAGCAATGAAGAGAAGGGAGGCGGAGTGGTGCCGCCCCTCCACTTCCTGCCGCCTGAGGAACCCGCCTCACCCCGCCTCATGGGCGGGCCGGCCCTGCCTCCAGCCGAGGACCTGGCAACCCTAGCAACCAATCAGAGGAGGGGAGCCTGGCCCTCCCCTCCTCTATATAAGGCGGTGGCCATCTTGCGGAGCCACAGACTTGTGTGACTAGGCTGGTACTGAGAGTATCTCCAGTGCTGTGCTGCGTCTGATCAAGTGCATTTTCACTGCTAAACCTAGCGTTTTGCTTCCTAAACACCTCCTAAACACATTTATTGTTGTCTTATATAGTTAGCTAGTATTTTGATTGTTTTTAGTCAGCTAGTGTATACTGTATACTGTACTAGGCTACTGTTAGTCTGTGTGCAGGCTAGGCCTGCTAGCCTAGGTAGCCTTAGCCTACTACTAGTTTAGGTAGGTTAGGAATTATAGTTAGTTGTGTACTTAGTACTAGTTTAGTTAATTATTTAATTATTTATTACTGCTCTGGTCTGTTACTTTATTAGTTTCAGTACTGTGTTAGTTAGTTACTGACTGTGTACAGGCCACCACCAGCATACGTTGTGAGTGACCTGTGACTGTCACCTGCCCGAGAGTATTGATTGATTGATTGCGTCTGACTGTGTGTGATCGATTGTAATTGCCACCGACTGTCTGCCACACGACTTAGTTATAGTGTAGTTGTAACGATCGGTGTAACACAGAGAGGATCTGATTACCGGTGATCTGCAGTATCACCGAGAATACAGATATATACCCGATTATAGATGATCTGCAGTATCACCGATAATCAGATATATCTCTAACCTCTGGACACCTGAGTAATAACTGAGTGTTTGGTGCAACAGTAATACTTTGAGGAAAGCACCCGTACAGGGGGTGCAAGGCAGTAGGAGATACTGCCTAAAGAACAGCTTCCTTCCAATGGCCTGAGGCTCCCCAAGGGGCGGAGCCAGGCAGAGAGTGGGAAGGACCAGAGTGTGAGTGACACCCGAGGTGAAGTGTCACTGACAGGTCTGTGAACTATCTCCCAACAGGGGAGAGAGTTCTCGAGGTCGGACAGGCCAGGTCGGCAACAGACAGACAGATCAGGTACAAAGACAGGAGACAGAAACTTAATCCAAGGACAAGCGGAGTTTGGCAACAGAGTATCAGATATTCAAGTGTGTCTGCTGCGCTCACCAGACTCCGTGACTCACAGTTTTAAATCAAAAGTCCACAGCACTGTATATATCTTACAAAAGTCCTCAAAATTTCATTCAGAAAGTTCCATCCACCATTAGAATTGCCACTGCGGCTCACTGAGGGAATACAGTTGAATCCATCAATCCTAGAAAAATACAAAAATTCTCCACATAGGGTGATACCGTTCAGATCATCAGTAATAGGCAGCACACCACCCAGAAGTGCTCTAGTGAATTGTGAGGGTTGGTGCCATTAATTTATAGACCCACAACCCTTCTCCTAATATGCTCACCAGATTCGGACCACCTCAATTAATGGTGGGCCTTAAGCAATGTTCATATCCATGTGAAAATAGTAATGATCCTGTTATAAAAACAAAACTCGACATAGGGTAATACTGTCCACAAAAATGTATGCTCCCCAGTAGTGTCACTCTGTGTAAACCGTGCTCTCATTCCATGCCGTGGGGGTCCCACTCCCTACACCACAATATGCTCACCAGATGGAGCCCACCTCTGTAAACAGGTGGAAACTGCGCTCAGTAATGCCTTGTGGACACAAACTTTCTTACTCCGATTCATAAAATGTAACCTCTCCTGAGGTATTTTATTCCATTGAATCTCAAATAAAACAAATAAAAAAGAACATAGCGTAAAACTGTATATGCTTGCCTCTGGGCGCACATAGAACTGCACTTACGCGTCCAGGACAAGTTCATGCATATCACAAATCGCTCTGACCAATGCCCATCCGCTGAACCGTAGAAGGATATCCCACTCCGCGGCGTCCCGCTATATTCCTTCCTCCAGCCGGGTGGTCGCTTGTAGATCCGCGCTAGTAACGGTGACCGGCCGGTCCACTCGCTTCCGGGTGCGCGCGTGACGTCAGACGTTAAGCTCCGCCCCACGCGTTTCGTCCTCACGCCGGACTCATCAGGGGCTCCGCCTCCCAACGCCCGCCGTCATATTAAGTAGTGTACGTCGGCTGCTAATAGGCTAATTCTCCGAGCAGCAGGATGGACATCGTTTACATTGCTTCAATAAAATAATGATACAATAAAAATATAGAACTAATAATTACCACACATAAAACCCTATCCATTACTGAATTTAAAATTATGCGCATTACTTATCAGGATACGATTTCCTATTATGTACTCTATGCGGGTCACTGCCCCCTGGTGATGTAACTATATAACTCTTTCTTAAGAACTCCTAATCTTGATATAAAGTGTCATAGTGCACACCATCTAGTGTTCAAAATTCATAATGCATGTTTGTATTTTTCTTACAAAGCTATCTTCAATATCAATCGCCTTAAAAGTGTAATTAGTAACAAAAGTGCTTGTAAAGTGCTAAATAAGTATCAATTACTTGTGCAAATTCTACTAAAGTGCAATAAATATGTATACCTGATGTTATCAGGTATTTATTAAAGTGATCATGTTGTAAAAAATCAAAACAGTGTTAAAGTGCCTAATGCTGTGCAATTGATATATTGGGATGTCTGCTGAGTGTACTACTCCAATACCCATATTGGGGGATGTTCAATCTTATTCAATCATTACTAATATGGCAGTTTAAATCGAATTCAATGTTGAGACCATCCGGGTTCAGGGTTTTTAAATTAAATATCCACTTTCCTTCTGCTTTTGAAATTTCTTTCGTAAGGTTAGACCCTCTCCATTTCTTTATGTATTTCTCCAGGGCCATAAACTTCAGGCCTGCTGGATCTTTGTTATGATGGGTCCTAAAGTGATTGGATACACTGTGACTCTCCAGTCCCTTTTTGATGTTGTTTACGTGTTCCCGGATGCGTTTAAATAATTCCCGTGTGGTTCGTCCTATATACTCCAATCCACAGGGGCACCATAATATGTATACTACCCCTTTGCTTCTACAGGTTATGCATTGCTGAATTTTGAAAATCCTGCCCGTGTTTCTGGATACAATATGATCCCCCCGTGTGCCCCCTGCTTCCCTACACCCCTTGCACTTTCGGCAAGGGAAGAACCCTCTTTGTCCCAACAAATCCAAACCTGATGGCTTTGATGGTTCAATGCAGCTGGATACCAGAGTGGATTTTAATGTTGGTGCTTTTCTATAGACAAACTTGGGTTTATTCGGCAAATAACTCTTTAACACTCCATCTGTCATAATGATATTCCAGTTTTTTCTGACCATTCTTTCTAAATCCCTATATTGTTGGTTATAATCCAAAACAATGGAGTACTCGTGAGTGTTTGTGACCCCCTTATGTTTATTCACCAACAATTCCTGTCGGGGTATATTTCCCACCTTTAGCCTCTCTGTCTTCAGAGTGTCCTCTTGATATCCCTCCTCCAGGAACCTATTCATGAGGGTTTCGCTCTGCTGTAGATAGTCACTTATATGGGTGCAGTTACGCCTAATTCTGACGAACTGTCCCCTAGGGATATTTCTGAGCCAATTATTGTGATGACAGCTTCCCATAGGGATAAACCCATTTCTATCCGTGCTCTTGAAAAATGTTCTGGTAATCAACCCATCTTTACCCCTACTGATTTGGAGATCCAGGAATTCAGCCTGTTCCAGGCTACTGTTAAACGTTATATTAATTTCTGGCCATAGATGATTAAGGGCCTGACAGAATTGCTCAAGTGAAGCTTCTGATCCCCTCCACACAAAGAACAGGTCATCGATAAATCTTGACCAGGTTACTACATTTCCATATATTGCCATTTCCTGTACTTGCTTCTCCCATTCCCCCATATAAAGATTTGCTACACTGGGTGCAAACTTGGCCCCCATCGCGCAGCCAGTCCGCTGCACATAAAAGGCATCATCATACCAAAAATAGTTATGATAGAGGGAATACTCCAGTAACTGAGTGACAAAGTTTACTTGTGCTTCTTTTAGGGATCCATCCCGAATTAAAGTCTCTCTGACAATCTGCAAGCTTTTATCATGGGGAATAACCGTGTATAATGATGATACATCCCCTGTTACCAGGATATCCCCCTCCTGAATTTTCAACCCTTCCAGACGCTGCAGCATGTGCTTGGTGTCTTTAAGAAGGTTGGGAACCTCGGCCACTCTTGGCTGGAGGAATATATCTATGTACTCCCCCACCCTTTGTGTGAGGGACCCCATCCCACTAACTATGGGCCTACCCGGTGGATGTTCCACACTTTTGTGTATTTTGGGAATACAGTAAATCACTGGGATTCTTGGGGTGGTGGGCAGCAAATATTTAAATTCTTCTGTTGTGATGATATTATCCCTTTCTCCCCTCAGAAGAATATTCTTTAGTATTTCTTTATAGGTCTGTGAACTATCTCCCAACAGGGGAGAGAGTTCTCGAGGTCGGACAGGCCAGGTCGGCAACAGACAGACAGATCAGGTACAAAGACAGGAGACAGAAACGGAATCCAAGGACAAGCGGAGTTTGGCAACAGAGTATCAGATATAGCGAAGTACCAATTCAGAGATCAAGAGAGTGGTCAGGAGAGCAGGAAGTCATAACAGATATAAACAATGCCTATTTTTCAGGTGTGAGCTCCGTGATTATCAACACCCTGGAACTAGTCTGATATATAACAGAGAGGTAATACAGTTCCCTAGTCTTGGGTGTGAGTTCCTTGATCATCAACACCCTGGAACTAGACTGAAGTATAACAGGATAGTAATACAGTTCCCTAGTTTTGGGTGTGAGTTCCTTGATCATCAACACCCTGGAACTAGCCTGAAGTATAACAGAGCGATAATACAATTCCCTAGTCTTGGGTGTGAGTTCCTTGATCATCAACACCCTGGAACTAGTCTGGAGTATAACAGAGAATAACAACACAGATAGCAAAAGGTCTGAGTGCTACCACGTAGTGATCGCAACGGCAGACACCAGAGAAATGACCAGCATCCAGTATATATACCCTAGCGCTCTCCAGCACCTCCCCTAAGTGCTGGACCAATGGGAAGTGGTAAAATTGTCAGCTGACCGGCTTGGTCAGCTGACACCTTTCTGGCTGTCATAAAAGCTCTGCCTCTCAACGCGCGCGCGCGCGTCCTTCTGAACCTGTGTGGACTATCAGTCCCAGCCACACCAGATCTGTTTTGCAATGTATCTGCTGTGCCGGAAGCGGAACCAGCCGCACCGCTATCCGAGCACGCAGCGGTTTCTCCGCGTTCCGCCATGCGGACAGAAGTAGGCCTATGCGTGTAAACCGCCGCGTTGGACGCGGAATCCGCCATGTTGAACGCAGAAACAACTTATCCTGAGCACTCGCGGCGGCTTTTCCGCGTTTTCTCACAGTAGCCCCCCCTGAGGAGTGGACTCCGGACAGCTCCTACCCGGTTTCTCAGGATATAAGGCGTGGAACTCCCTCTTTAATTTATCCGCATGCATGTGACACTCAGGTACCCACGTTCTCTCCTCAATACCATACCCTTTCCAGTGCACCAGATACTGCACTGAGTTCTGTACAACACGTGAATCTAAAATCTTTTCTACTTCGTACTCAGGTTGGTCATCTACCATCACAGGAGGAGGAGGATGAGTGGAACCTACATGCACTGCTTGCTTAAGCAGGGGCACATGAAAGGATCTTACACCACGCATGCTTGCAGGAAGATCAATGGCATAAGTAACATTGTTGATCTTCCTGGTTACTGGAAAAGGGCCTACAAATCTGGGTCCTAACTTGGGCGAAGGCTGCTTCAGGGTCAAATGACGCGTGGACACCCAGACCAAGTCTCCTGGCCAGAACTTCCACTCTAAGGAGCGTCTCTTGTCAGCTTGATCTTTCTGACTTTGAAAAGCCTTCTCCAAATTACTTTTCACGATCCCCCAAATGTTTTTAAACGACTTTTGCCAAGCCTCCAAAGCTGGAAACGGGGTGGAAGCTACTGGGAGTGGGGAGAACTTAGGCAACTTTCCAGTTACCACCTGAAACGGAGAAAATCCAGAGGAAGAGCTTTTCAAATTATTGTGCGCAAATTCTGCGAACGGCAAGAATTTGACCCAATCATTTTGTGCATCCGTAACATAACACCTTAGAAATTGTTCCAATGACTGATTAATTCTCTCAGTCTGGCCATTGGTTTGTGGGTGATAGCCTGACGAAAATGACAGTTCCATGCCCATTTCATGACAAAATGCCCTCCAAAATTTGGAAATAAATTGGACTCCCCGATCTGACACAATGTTTTCCGGAATGCCATGTAGCCGGAAAATGTGGATGATGAAAAGATCGGCCAACTCCTGGGCCGAGGAGAGTCCTTTCAGGGGCACAAAATGGGCCATTTTACTGAAACGGTCGACTACCACCCAAATGACCGTCATGCCCTCAGACTTCGGAAGCTCACCCACAAAATCCATGGACAAATGGGTCCACGTTTCACTCGGGGTGGGCAAAGGCTGCAACGTTCCCACAGGTGCCAGACGGGAGGGTTTGCTTCTCGCACACACTGCACACTCTCTAACATACTCCTTGCAGTCAGTTGTTAATGAAGGCCACCAAGCACACCTGGCAACGAGGTCCAGTGTTCTGGTGGCCCCAGGATGTCCAGCATTCTTGTGGGAGTGGAACAACTGCAATATCTGGAGATGAAATGGCAGTGGTACAAACATCACCCCTTCAGGCTTTCCTTCAGGGACATCCTGCTGGAAGGGACTTAAAGTCTCCATCCAGTTTCTCCAGGTCTCTGTGGCTGCCAACACTACTCTCTGTGGGATAATAGTCTCTGGGTCTGAGGGCTGTGCTGTCTCTTGCTCAAAGCATCTGGACAAAGCATCCGCTTTAATGTTTTTACTACCCGGAGTATACGTAATTACAAATCCGAATCTCGAGAAAAACAGTGACCATCGAGCCTGACGGGGACTCAATCTCTTAGCCCCCTCAATGTACTCCAAATTTTTGTGATCAGTGTAAACGGTAATCGTATGTTCTGCTCCTTCTAGCCAGTGACGCCATTCCTCGAAGGCCAATTTAATGGCTAGGAGCTCTCTGTTGCCTATATCGTAGTTCTTCTCTGCTGGTGAAAACCTACGAGAGAAATAGGCACACGGGTGTAATCTTCCCTGCAACCCAGAACTCTGAGACAGCACAGCCCCCACCCCGACCTCCGAGGTGTCCACCTCCACAATAAAGGGATAGGAGGTGTCGACGTGTCTCAAAATGGGTGCAGAGCAAAATAATTATTTCAAGGTGGAGAAAGCAGCCAGAGCCTCGGGGGACCAGTGGTTGGTATCTGCCCCTTTCTTTGTGAGACTGGTGAGGGGTGCTATGACTGTGGAGTACCTCTTTATGAACCTTCTATAGTAATTAGCGAATCCCAAAAAGCTCTGGAGGGATTTCAGCCCCACTGGCTGTGGCCACTCCAGGACAGCAGAGACTTTGTCAGGATCCATAGACAGGCCCGAGGTGGAAATTATGTATCCCAGAAAGGTGACAGATGTTACCTCAAAAATGCATTTCTCCAATTTAGCGTAAAGCATGTTCTGTCTTAACTTATGCAACACCCATTTGACATGAGCCCTGTGCTCAGAAAGGTTATCTGAGAAGATCAGTATATCATCTAGATATACCAGGACAAATTTACCTAATACCTCCCTAAATACTTCATTAATGAGTTCCTGAAAGACGGCCGGAGCATTACACAACCCGAAGGGCATCACCAGATACTCGTAATGCCCATCGGGTGTGTTAAAGGCCATCTTCCACTCATCGCCCCCTCTGATCCGCACTAGGTTGTATGCACCCCGCAAATCCAATTTCGAAAAAATCGTAGCACTGGTGACCTGAGTAAGTAAATCGTCTATCAAAGGCAACGGATAGCGATTTTTTACTGTGATCTTATTCAGGCCCCGGTAATCAATGCATGGCCGAAGGCCTCCGTCTTTCTTCTTAACAAAAAAGAAACCTGCTCCGGCAGGCGACCGGGAAGGGCGAATGAAACCCTTAGCTAAGTTTTCACGGATGTACTCTTGCATGGCCACTTTTTTCGGCCCAGACAAATTGTAGAGATGGCCTCTACGGGGCATACAACCAGATCGGAGGTCGATGGGGCAATCGAAAGGGCGATGTGGAGGTAGTTTATCTGCAGCTTTGGGACAAAACACATCTGAAAATTCAGAATATTGTTCCGGTACCCCCTCCACATGAATTCTGGTCTGACCTAAGGCCACCTTCACTAAACAATGACGAAAGCAATGGGCTGACCAGGTTGTTAGCTGACCAGTGGCCCAATTGATCTGAGGGGAGTGAAGGTGTAACCAGGGCATACCAAGGATGATAGTGGAGGTGGTCATGTGTAACACAAAAAAATGCAACTTCTCCCTATGCAGCACCCCTATAGAGACTCCCACCTCTGGTGTCTGAGAGAGAGGACGGTTACGTTGCAGAGGGGAATAATCCACTGCCGTAACTTGGATAGGTGGTGTCACCGGGGTGAGTGGAATACCCAATTTCTTAGCAAATTCGTAATCCATAAAATTAGCCGCTGAGCCTGAATCAACGATGGCCTCAGTGACTTCAGATTTATCTTCCCAAGTAATCGTACAGGGAAGAAGCAACCTTTTATCATCTAGGGGTAAAAGTTGTACGCCTAGGGTATTACCCCCAACTACTCCTAGGCAGTAGCGTTTCCCGACTTCTTAGTGCAATTCTGAACTCTATGTCCCCCTCTGCACAATAAAGACATAACTGCTCGGAAATTCTGCGTCTCCGCTCCACTTGCGACAATTTTGACCGACCAATCTGCATTGGTTCAGGTGGAGGTGAAACGGGAGGGGGTGGAGTCACCGGAGGTGCTGCGTAGGACCCCATTCTTACATGGCTTCTACCCCGGGTCTGTCTCTGATAGCGTAGCCTACGGTCGATCCTGATGGCCAATGAAATGGCCTCATCAATGGTCTTAGGTTCAGGCTGACTTAACATTAGATCAGAGCAGGGCCGGTCCTGGACTTTCTGCTGCCTGAGGCAAAGACTGTGAAGGCGCCCCCCCCCCCGATACCCCCCACCCCCAGCCGATTCCCCCCCCCCCCCTATATCCCTTTCTGTCTCCATCTGCTTGTTGTCCCTCCTGTCTTTCTTAGCGGAATTAAGCCTGATACACACTTTCAATTACGATTGGCCAATCATTGACCAATTGTACCACCTTCCTTCATGTAGTGTAAGGGATACCTACATAATCTGCTCATAGTGCGCAATATCTGCTGCCCAGCCTCATACTACATGACGCAGGTGGTAAAATTGGTCAGTGATTGGCCAATCATAATTGAAAGTGTGTACCAGGCTTTAGCCCTCATCTTAGAAGTGGATGTGTTAGAGGATTTAAATGAATCATGTATAATCCAGGAAGTGGGACCGAGTTGGTTTGCTGAGACAGTGTGTTGGTTGGGTGTGGAGAGGAAACGTGACGATTCCACCCAACACGGTGCACCTGACCCAACCAACACACTGTCTCAGCAAACCAACTCGGTCCCACTCCCTGGATTATACATGATTCATTTAAATCCTCTAACACATCCACTTCTAAGATGAGGGCTAAAGCCTGGTACACACGTTCAATTATGATTCAGTCGTCAAGAGTCTATGCCACTGTGATTCACCACCCTGCTGTCAGAGATCATCTCAGAGACGTTACAGACGTAAATAGTTGGAGCGCAGACAGACCATGCTTTCATGAAAGGTGCCTTCAGTCAGTCCCACTGGCAATATAGCTAGCCTAGCCAGCCCAGGTTGTAAGTATGATGCAGTAGCAGACCGTGCAGTTGGTGAAGCCTGCTGCTGCTGCCACCCTCCTGTATGTCCCCGACCCGACCCCTTTTATTATAGCAGGCAGGCAGTCAGTACAGACATCATCATCATCATCACCATCATCACATAGCAGTAAAAAAAAAAAAAAAATTAAAAAAAGGGAATGCACGGCCGACCAACCGTGGCTCCTCAAGCCTGAGAGGACTGAGGCATCCAGCAAAGTGACTCACCGGGGATGGGGTCTGGTGGCGGCGGTGATGGCGGAGGGCAGGCGTCAGGCATCCAGCATGATCCATCCTGCACTGGCAGGCAGGGGACAGCCGGCTGCGGCGGGCATGCTCCATCTCGCGCTGGCTGGCAAGGCCGGTGAACAGCGGCGGCAGGCTCATCGTCGTCACGGTGGCGCTCAGTGACCGTGACTGACACAATCAGGGACAACAGGGCGGGCGGCGGCCGCCACCATCATCATTATCGCTTTTGGAGAGGCCGCAGAGCTCGGAGTCGTCGGACTCGGAGGCCGGCGGCATCACGGTGGGGGGCACGTGGCAGCAGAACTGGCATGCGGTGCACTGCACAGCCTAGTTGGGGTGGGTCCCAGGCAGAACACAGTCTGGCCGGCCGAGTCAATGACTCACGGTGTGTGCAGGCACGGAGGCGTCACAGCCAGGACTTCACTGCAGAGTCTGCACTGCAGCCTGCAGGCAAATTGAGGAAGCAGCCAATCACTTCCTCGTTATGCCTGGTGCCCAGTGGCGTACCTAGGGCATTTGACACCCGGTGCATGCCATGGCGGGTAATGTCAGGTATGGGTGCCCCCAGTATAGGTATCCTGGGATTATTACCACCAGTTTAGGTAGTGTAGTATAGCCACAGTATAGGCAGTGTTTCCCTACAAAATACACGATGCAGCAGCAGTGTTTTGCCAAAATATATATAATGTGGCAGCAATTAGGTAGCCAAATAATCCCCCCTTTAGCACAGGTAGCCAGATGAACCCCCCATTTATAGTATAGGTAGCTATATAACCCCCCATTTAGGATAGGTAACCAACATGATACCCAATTACAGTATATTTAGCCAGATCTCCCTTTAGTATATAGCCAGTGTATATATTCAGATCGCCCCTGTATATAGCCAGATCCCCCTGTACACAGCCATTGTATATAGTCAGATATAGTCAGATTCCCCTTGTATATAGTTAGATCCCCCTGTATATGTCCAATGTATTTCTGGCTGAGTGGCCACCTTGTGAACACACGTATACAGACACACGAGAGCGAGAGAGAGAGAGAGAGAGAGAGGACAGGAGGCAGAAACAGAAAGGAGGAAGAGAGAGCGGAGAGAGAGAGAGAGCAGAGAGAGACAGGAGGGAGACTGAGCATAGAGAGCAGAGAGAGAGGGGAGAGAGAGACACAGGAGGGAGAGACTGAGCAGAGAGAGAGAGAGAGACAGAGCAGAGAGAGACAGGTGGGAGAGAGAGACGGGTGGGAGAGAGAGACGGGTGGGAGAGAGCAGAAAGAGAGAGAGACGGGTGGGAGAGAGCAGAAAGAGAGAGAGACGGGTGGGAGAGAGCAGAAAGAGAGAGAGAGAGAGAGACACGGGTGGGAGAGACAGAGCAGGCAGAGAGAGAGAGAGAGAGCAGAGAGAGAGAGAGAGCAGAGAGAGACAGGTGGGAGAGAGAGACGGGTGGGAGAGAGCAGAAAGAGAGAGAGACGGGTGGGAGAGAGAGAGGGACAGAGCACAGAGAGCCCGGTCACCTACCCTGACCAATCAAAATGGGACTCCAGCCCAACAGAAATCTTCCATCTAGAGTTCTGCAAGTATCTTCTCCAAGTCCATCGCAGCACTTCGAACTCAGCTTGCCGGGCAGAGCTAGGCAGATTACCACTATGGCTGACTATCCAGCAGAGGGCGCTCTCATATTGGGCGCATATACAGAGCAGCAACCCCAGCACTTACCACCATAAAGCCTCACTGAGCCAGGGTGGGGAGGGCATACCACGCTCTCTGAAACAAAACGTCAAGAGCCAGCCCAGCCAAGACCACCAACACAGGCTGACAAAAGCCCAAATAAAAGGAATGATAGAAAGCTGCAAGGACCGATACATAGAGGAATGGAGAAGTGACATAAAGAACTCCCAGAAACTCACTATCTACCAATCACTACAGAGGGAGTACACAATGGCCCCATATCTGGAGAGGATACACCACCACAAAGATAGACAGGCCTTGAGCCTGTACCGTCTGAGCGCCCACAACCTGGAGATAGAGACAGGACGACACAGACAGACATGGAAGCCCCGGGAGGAGAGACTGTGCAGGCAATGTGACCAGGGGGTCCTGGAGGATGAGGCCCACTTCCTGCTACACTGCAGCAAATACGCACCTGTGAGGACCGCCCACTTCCAGAGACTCTCCGCCCACATTGCAGATTTCACCTCCACAGATGAGGAGAGGAAACTCTATATCATACTGGGTGAAGAGGAAGAAACTGTGCAAATAGCTGCCCGATATGTCACGGCCTGCCACCAACTGAGAGGAACATGATAACACATGGACTGTATAACCCCATACTCCCCTCCCCTATGGACTGTATGCCTATACCCCCCTCCCCTATGGACTATATACCCCATCCCCCCCATACCATCCCGTACATCCTCCTATGGACTGTATACCCATGTCCTTCCCTTATTCCCACAATCCCCCCCCCCCACGTTAATGTTCTATTTTGCTTTGGCAATGCTAAATGTATTTGGTCCTGCCAATAAAGCTTTTTTGGATTTGGATTTGGATTTGGAGAGAGAGAGAGACAGAAGGGAGGGACAGAGCAGAGGGAGAGAGACGGGGCGAGGGACAGAGCAGAGAGAGAGAGAGAAAGGGGCGAGGGAAAGAGCAGAGAGAGAGAGAGAGACAGGGGCGAGGGACAGAGCAGAGAGAGGAGGGAGGGAAAGAGTAGAGAGAGAGAGAGACAGAAGGGAGGGACAGAGCAGAGAGAGAGAGAGAGAGACAGAAGGGAGGGACAGAGCAGAGAGAGAGAGAGAGAGACAGAAGGGATGGACAGAGCAGAGACAGAGAGAGAGAGAGAGACAGAAGGGATGGACAGAGCATAGAGAGAGAGAGAGAGAGACTGAAGGGAGGGACAGAGCAGAGAGAGAGAGAGAGACAGAAGGGATGGACAGAGCATAGAGAAAGACAGAAGGGAGGGACAGAGCATAGAGAGAGAGAGAGACAGAAGGGAGGGACGGAGCAGAGAGAGAGAGAGAGAGAGAGAGACAGGGGCGAGGGACAGAGCAGAGAGAGAGACACAGAAGGGAGGGACAGAGAGAGACAGACAGAAGGGAGGGACAGAGCAGGGAGAGAGAGACAGAAGGGAGGGACAGAGCAGAGAGAGAGAGACAGAAGGGAGGGACAGAGCAGAGAGAGATACAGAAGGGAGGGACAGAGCAGAGAGAGAGAGAGAGAGAGAGGGGCGAGGGACAGAGCAGAGAGAGGAGGGAGGGACAGAGCAGAGAGAGAGAGAGACAGAAGGGAGGGACAGAGCAGAGAGAGAGAGAGAGAGAGAGAGAGAGAGACAGAAGGGAGGGACAGAGCAGAGAGAGAGAGAGAGACAGAAGGGAGGGACAGAGCAGAGAGAGAGAGAGAGACAGAAGGGAGGGACAGAGCAGAGAGAGAGAGAGAGAGAGAGACAGAAGGGAGGGACAGAGCAGAGAGAGAGAGAGAGAGAGAGAGACAGAAGGGAGGGACAGAGCAGAGAGAGAGACAGAAGGGAGGGACAGAGCAGAGAGAGAGACAGAAGGGAGGGACAGAGCAGAGATAGAGAGAGAGAGAGAGACAGAAGGGAGGGACAGAGCAGAGAGAGAGAGAGAGAGACAGAAGGGAGGGACAGAGCAGAGAGAGATAGAGAGACAGAAGGGAGGGACAGAGCAGAGAGAGAGAGAGAGAGAGAAGGGAGGGACAGAGCAGAGAGAGAGAGAGAGAGACAGAAGGGAGGGACAGAGCAGAGAGAGAGAGAGAGAGAGACAGAAGGGAGGGACAGAGCAGAGAGAGAGAGAGAGAGAGACAGAAGGGAGGGACAGAGCAGAGAGAGAGAGAGACAGAAGGGAGGGACAGAGCAGAGAGAGAGAGAGACAGAAGGGAGGGACAGAGCAGAGAGAGAGAGAGAGAGAGGGGCGAGGGACAGAGCAGAGAGAGGAGGGAGGGACAGAGCAGAGAGAGAGAGAGACAGAAGGGAGGGACAGAGCAGGAGAGAGAGAGAGAGAGAGAGACAGAAGGGAGGGACAGAGCAGAGAGAGAGAGAGGAGACAGAAGGGAGGGACAGAGCAGAGAGAGAGAGAGAGACAGAAGGGAGGGACAGAGCAGAGAGAGAGAGAGAGAGAGAGACAGAAGGGAGGGACAGAGCAGAGAGAGAGAGAGAGAGAGAGACAGAAGGGAGGGACAGAGCAGAGAGAGAGACAGAAGGGAGGGACAGAGCAGAGAGAGAGAGAGAGAGAGACAGAAGGGAGGGACAGAGCAGAGATAGAGAGAGAGAGAGAGACAGAAGGGAGGGACAGAGCAGAGAGAGAGAGAGAGAGAGAGAGAGAGACAGAAGGGAGGGACAGAGCAGAGAGAGATAGAGAGACAGAAGGGAGGGACAGAGCAGAGAGAGAGAGAGAGAGAAGGGAGGGACAGAGCAGAGAGAGAGAGAGAGAGACAGAAGGGAGGGACAGAGCAGAGAGAGAGAGAGAGAGAGACAGAAGGGAGGGACAGAGCAGAGAGAGAGAGAGACAGAAGGGAGGGACAGAGCAGAGAGAGAGAGAGAGAGAGAGAGACAGAAGGGAGGGACAGAGCAGAGAGAGAGAGAGAGAGACAGAAGGGAGGGACAGAGCAGAGAGAGAGAGAGAGACAGAAGGGAAGGACAGAGCAGAGAGAGAGAGAGAGACAGAAGGGAGGGACAGAGCAGAGAGAGAGAGAGAGAGAGAGAGAGAAGGGAGGGACAGAGCAGAGAGAGAGAGAGAGAGAAGGGAGGGACAGAGAGAGAGAGAGAGCAGAGAGAGAGAGACAGAGCGGGGGGAGAGAGAGAGAGAGAGAGAGAGAGAGAGGGGAGAGAGATAGAGAGAGAGAGACACAGAAGGAAGGGACAGAGCAGAGAGAGAGAGAGAGACAGGAGGGGTTGACAGGAGAGAGAGAGAGAGAGAGAGAGAGAGAGAGAGACAGAAGGGAGGGACAGAGCAGAGAGAGAGAGACAGAAGGGAGGGACAGAGCAGAGAGAGAGAGAGAGAGAAGGGAGGGACAGAGCAGAGAGAGAGAGAGAGAGAGAGAGACAGAAGGGAGGGACAGAGCAGAGAGAGAGAGAGAGAGACAGAAGGGAGGGACAGAGCAGAGAGAGAGAGAGAGAGAGACAGAAGGGAGGGACAGAGCAGAGAGAGAGAGAGACAGAAGGGAGGGACAGAGCAGAGAGAGAGAGAGAGACAGAAGGGAGGGACAGAGCAGAGAGAGAGAGAGAGAGACAGAAGGGAGGGACAGAGCAGAGAGAGAAAGAGAGAGAGAGCAGAGAGAGAGAGACAGAGCGGGGAGAGAGAGAGAGAGGAGAGAGAGAGAGAGAGAGAGACACACAGAAGGGACTGACAGAGCAGAGAGAGAGAGAGACAGGAGGGGTTGACAGGAGAGAGAGAGAGAGAGAGAAGGAAGAGACAGGTGGGAGAGACAGGGAGAGAGAGAGAGAGAGAGAGAGAGAGACAGGAGGGGGGACAGTAGAGAAGGAAGAGAGACAGGTGGGAGAGAGAGCAGAGACAGTCAGAGAGAAGGAAGGAGAGAGAGACGGGCGAAGAGAGACACTGGCAGCTGGCAGGGATGGTGTGCTGACCGCAGCGGAAGGTGCAAGTAAGATCCATACCTGGTGTTCACGGATGGTGTGCCTGGGTGGCCCAGCTGGTCGGGACTCGGGAGATGAGCAGAGCAGCCGAGAGGAAGCAGTGGCTGACATGGTCGCAGCAGCGGTGGGCCCGCCTCCCGTCTCTGGGATCCCCATGATAAACATATGAGCCTGCCTGGAAGGAAGAGCAGAGCACTGCCATCGCTTGGCAGTTGGCAGCATCTGATTGCCCCAGGCGGCAGTGCAGTCGTGGCAGCAGTGCAGCGGTGGCGGCAGCAGCATCAGGGATACGATCCTCCCCAATCGCGGCAGAGATCCAAGTCCCACGTGAAGCCCTGGGTGGGAAGAGAGAGAGAGAGAAGGAAGAGACAGGTGGGAGAGACAGGGGAGAGAGGGAGACAGGAGGGGGGACAGGAGAGAAGGAACTAAGCATCCTACAAAGTTGAACAAGCCGCCGAGTTGATGAAGGTGGGGCAAACGGGTTCTGAGCTAGCTGCAGTCTAGCAATGAAGAGAAGGGAGGCGGAGTGGTGCCGCCCCTCCACTTCCTGCCGCCTGAGGAACCCGCCTCACCCCGCCTCATGGGCGGGCCGGCCCTGGATCAGAGACCTCATCTGACAACCCTGATAGAAAACAATCTAAAAGAGCAAAGGTGTCCCATCTGGCTGACACTGACCACCTTCTGAATTCAGCAGCATACTCCTCGACCGGACTCTTGCCTTGACGTAATAATTTGAGCTTCCGCTCAGAAGTCGAGGCAATGTCTGGGTCGTCGTAAATTATTGCCATGGCTTTAAAAAATTCCTCTACAGAGGTCAGGGCTAAGTCTCCAGCGGGTAAACTGTACGCCCAGGTCTGGGAATCGCCTGATAACAAAGTCTTAATAAATGTGACCCTTTGGGCCATGGTTCCTGAAGATCTAGGTCTCAACTCAAAGTATGATAACACTCTACTCCTAAAATTTCGGAAATCAGATCTGTGGCCAGAAAATTTTTCAGGTACAGGCATACGTATGTCTGTGCTACGAGGGGATCGCACCTCATCCACAGCCGTCTGAAGGGTTTGTACGGATCCAGAAAGGGCATTTATTAGCGTCTGGTGGCTACCCAGCACTTGGTTGATGTTTTCCACCGAAGTGGTAAGTGTGCCCAGACGGCTGGTGAGAGCGTCCATTTGTGTTTGGTCTGCCGTTCTGTAACGATCGGTGTAACACAGAGAGGATCTGATTTCCGGTGATCTGCAGTATCACCGAGAATACAGATATATACCCGATTATAGATGATCTGCAGTATCACCGATAATCAGATATATCTCTAACCTCTGGACACCTGAGTAATAACTGAGTGTTTGGTGCAACAGTAATACTTTGAGGAAAGCACCCGTACAGGGGGTGCAAGGCAGTAGGAGATACTGCCTAAAGAACAGCTTCCTTCCAATGGCCTGAGGCTCCCCAAGGGGCGGAGCCAGGCAGAGAGTTGGAAGGACCAGAGTGTGAGTGACACCCGAGGTGAAGTGTCACTGACAGGTCTGTGAACTATCTCCCAACAGGGGAGAGAGTTCTCAAGGTCGGACAGGCCAGGTTGGCAACAGACAGACAGATCAGGTACAAAGACAGGAGACAGAAACGGAATCCAAGGACAAGCGGAGTTTGGCAACAGAGTATCAGATATAGCGAAGTACCAATTCAGAGATCAAGAGAGTGGTCAGGAGAGCAGGAAGTCATAACAGATATAAACAATGCCTATTCTTCAGGTGTGAGCTCCGTGATCATCAACACCCTGGAACTAGTCTGATATATAACAGAGAGGTAATACAGTTTCCTAGTCTTGGGTGTGAGTTCCTTGATCATCAACACCCTGGAACTAGACTGAAGTATAACAGAATAGTAATACAGTTCCCTAGTCTTGGGTGTGAGTTCCTTGATCGTCAACACCCTGGAACTAGTCTGAAGTATAACAGAATGATAATACAGTTCCCTAGTCTTGGGTGTGAGTTCCTTGATCATCAACACCCTGGAACTAGCCTGAAGTATAACAGAGCGATAATACAATTCCCTAGTCTTGGGTGTGAGTTCCTTGATCATCAACACCCTGGAACTAGTCTGGAGTATAACAGAGAATACCAACACAAATAGCAAAAGGTCTGAGTGCTACCACGTAGTGATCGCAACGGCAGACACCAGAGAAATGACCAGCATCCAGTATATATACCCTAGCGCTCTCCAGCACCTCCCCTAAGTGCTGGACCAATGGGAAGTGGTAAAATTGTCAGCTGACCGGCTTAGTCAGCTGACACCTTTCTGGCTGTCATAAAAGCTCTGCCTCTCAACGCGCACGCGCGTCCTTCTGAACCTGTGTGGACTATCAGTCCCAGCCACACCAGATCTGTTTTGCAATGTATCCGCTGTGCCGGACGCGGAACCAGCCGCACCGCTATCCGAGCACGCGGCGGTTTCTCCGCGTTCCGCCATGCGGACAGAAGTAGGCTTATGCGCAGTGATGCTCATCTGAGCTAGGATATCCGAGTTACTCGGATATCCTAGCTCTTTTTTCACTATTCGAGCTCGAATAGTATTAGCTATCCGGTCTGTGCTATCCGAGCGCACTCGGATAGCAAGCAGCTATCCGGAGATATCCTAGCTATCCGAGCTCGGATAGCGTCACGAGCTCGGATAGCGTCACGCCAGACGTCACCTCGAGTCCTCACAAGCAAATCAGAGGGCTCCCAGCCCTCTGACTGCAGCCAACACAGAGTGGGAGCCTGGCCAAGCCCCCCTCTATAAATAGCGGACGCCACCTTGCCTCACTCGTCCTGCTTGCGACTTACTGACTGATTGTACTGAGAGAACTGCTCCAGTGCTTTTTGTCTGTGTGCAAGTGCATTGCTATTTTTCTAAACCTAGCGTTTTTACACTCCAACACTTGCTCTTCAACTGTATTGCTTTGTATTGTAGATAGATTGTATTTTAGGCAGTTTAGTTTGGGTGATTACTAGGGACTAGGGGGGGGGGGGGGGGAGAGACTGTCACTTTTGCAGGCCTGCAGCCAGCAGCTAGGCCCTGTGCCTAGGCAAGGCAGCCTGCCCTGCTCTGTGCTCTAGTCTCTAGTTACCTTACCTGTGCTATCACCTGTCCTACTCTACTCCTGTACTACTACTACTTCTGTGTTAGATAGATTTGTACTATTTTGTAGTTAGCAAGGCCCAGCTTTACTGCTGTACCTGTCCTGCTGTATCTGCTCTCTGTAATCTAGTCACACCTGTTGTCAGGGCCGGCCCACCCATGAGGCGGGGTGAGGCGGGTTCCTCAGGCGGCAGGAAGTGGAGGGGCGTCACCACTCCGCCTCCCTTCTCTTCATTGCTAGACTGCAGCTAGCTCAGAACCCGTTTGCCCCGCCTTCGTCAACTCGGCGGCTTGTTCAACTTTGTAGGATGCTTAGTTCCTTCTCTCCTGTCCCCCCTCCTGTCTCCCTCTCTCTCCCTCTCTCCCCTGTCTCTCCCACCTGTCTCTTCCTTCTCTCTCTCTCTCTTCCCACCCGGGGCTTCACGTGGGACTTGGATCTCTGCCGCGATTGGGGAGGATCGTATCCCTGATGCTGCTGCTGCTGCCGCCACCGCTGCACTGCTGCCACGACTGCACTGCCGCCTGGGGCAATCAGATGCTGCCAACTGCCAAGCGATGGCAGTGCTCTGCTCTTCCTTCCAGGCAGGCTCATATGTTTATCATGGGGATCCCAGAGACGGGAGGCGGGCCCACCGCTGCTGCGACCATGTCAGCCACTGCTTCCTCTCGGCTGCTCTGCTCATCTCCCGAGTCCCGACCAGCTGGGCCACCCAGGCACACCATCCGTGAACACCAGGTATGGATCTTACTTGCACCTTCCGCTGCGGTCAGCACACCATCCCTGCCAGCTGCCAGTGTCTCTCTTCGCCCGTCTCTCTCTCCTTCCTTCTCTCTGACTGTCTCTGCTCTCTCTCCCACCTGTCTCTCTTCCTTCTCTACTGTCCCCCCTCCTGTCTCTCTCTCTCTCTCTCTCTCTCTCTCTCTCTCCCCTGTCTCTCCCACCTGTCTCTTCCTTCTCTCTCTCTCTCTCTCTCTCTCTCTCTCCTGTCAACCCCTCCTGTCTCTCTCTCTCTCTCTCTGCTCTGTCAGTCCCTTCTGTGTCTCTCTCTCTCTCTCTCCTCTCTCTCTCTCTCCTCTCTCTCTCCCCGCTCTGTCTCTCTCTCTCTGCTCTCTCTCTCTTTCTCTCTCTGCTCTGTCCCTCCCTTCTGTCTCTCTCTCTCTCTCTCTGCTCTGTCCCTCCCTTCTGTCTCTCTCTCTCTGCTCTGTCCCTCCCTTCTGTCTCTCTCTCTCTCTGCTCTGTCCCTCCCTTCTGTCTCTCTCTCTCTCTCTCTGCTCTGTCCCTCCCTTCTGTCTCTCTCTCTCTCTCTCTCTGCTCTGTCCCTCCCTTCTGTCTCTCTCTCTATCTCTGCTCTGTCCCTCCCTTCTCTCTCTCTCTCTCTCTCTGCTCTGTCCCTTCCTTCTGTCTCTCTCTCTCTGCTCTGTCCCTCCCTTCTGTCTCTCTCTCTCTCTCTCTCTCTCTCTCTCCTGTCAACCCCTCCTGTCTCTCTCTCTCTCTCTGCTCTGTCCCTTCCTTCTGTGTCTCTCTCTCTATCTCTCTCCCCCCCCTCTCTCTCTCTCTCTCCTCTCTCTCTCTCTCTCTCTCTCTCTCTCCGCTCTGTCTCTCTCTCTCTGCTCTCTCTCTCTCTCTCTGCTCTGTCCCTCCCTTCTCTCTCTCTCTCTCTCTCTCTCTGCTCTGTCCCTCCCTTCTGTCTCTCTCTCTCTCTCTGCTCTGTCCCTCCCTTCTGTCTCTCTCTCTCTCTCTCTCTCTGCTCTGTCCCTCCCTTCTGTCTCTCTCTCTCTCTCTGCTCTGTCCCTCCCTTCTGTCTCTCTCTCTCTCTCTCTGCTCTGTCCCTCCCTTCTGTCTCTCTCTCTCTCTCTCTCTGCTCTGTCCCTCCCTTCTGTCTCTCTCTCTCTCTGCTCTGTCCCTCCCTTCTGTCTCTCTCTCTCTCTCTCTGCTCTGTCCCTCCCTTCTGTCTCTCTCTCTCTCTGCTCTGTCCCTCCCTGCTCTCTCTCTCTCTCTCTCTCTGCTCTGTCCCTCCCTTCTGTCTCTCTATCTCTCTCTGCTCTGTCCCTCCCTTCTGTCTCTCTCTCTCTCTCTCTCTCTGCTCTGTCCCTCCCTTCTGTCTCTCTCTCTCTCTCTCTCTGCTCTGTCCCTCCCTTCTGTCTCTCTCTCTCTCTCTCTCTCTCTCTCTCTGCTCTGTCCCTCCCTTCTGTCTCTCTCTCTCTCTGCTCTGTCCCTCCCTCCTCTCTCTGCTCTGTCCCTCGCCCCTGTCTCTCTCTCTCTCTCTGCTCTGTCCCTCCCTTCTGTATCTCTCTCTGCTCTGTCCCTCCCTTCTGTCTCTCTCTCTCTGCTCTGTCCCTCCCTTCTGTCTCTCTCTCCCTGCTCTGTCCCTCCCTTCTGTCTGTCTCTCTCTGTCCCTCCCTTCTCTCTCTCTCTCTGCTCTGTCCCTCCCTTCTGTCTCTCTCTCTGCTCTGTCCCTCGCCCCTGTCTCTCTCTCTCTCTCTCTGCTCCGTCCCTCCCTTCTGTCTCTCTCTCTCTCTATGCTCTGTCCCTCCCTTCTGTCTTTCTCTATGCTCTGTCCATCCCTTCTGTCTCTCTCTCTCTCTCTGCTCTGTCCCTCCCTTCAGTCTCTCTCTCTCTCTCTATGCTCTGTCCATCCCTTCTGTCTCTCTCTCTCTCTCTGCTCTGTCCATCCCTTCTGTCTCTCTCTCTCTCTTTCTGCTCTGTCCCTCCCTTCTGTCTCTCTCTCTCTCTCTGCTCTGTCCCTCCCTTCTGTCTCTCTCTCTCTCTACTCTGTCCCTCCCTCCTCTCTCTGCTCTGTCCCTCGCCCCTGTCTCTCTCTCTCTCTCTGCTCTTTCCCTCGCCCCTGTCTCTCTCTCTCTCTGCTCTGTCCCTCGCCCCGTCTCTCTCCCTCTGCTCTGTCCCTCCCTTCTGTCTCTCTCTCTCTCTCTCTGTGCTCTGTCCCTCTCTCTCTCTCTCCCACCCGTCTCTCTCTCTTTCTGCTCTCTCCCACCCGTCTCTCTCTCTTTCTGCTCTCTCCCACCCGTCTCTCTCTCCCACCTGTCTCTCTCTGCTCTCTGCTCTCTCTCTCTCTCTCTCTCTCTCTCTGCCTGCTCTGTCTCTCCCACCCGTGTCTCTCTCTCTCTTTCTGCTCTCTCCCACCTGTCTCTCTCTCTTTCTGCTCTTTCCCACCCGTCTCTCTCTCTTTCTGCTCTCTCCCACCCGTCTCTCTCTCCCACCCGTCTCTCTCTCCCACCTGTCTCTCTCTGCTCTGTCTCTCTCTCTCTCTCTCTGCTCAGTCTCTGCTCAGTCTCTCCCTCCTGTGTCTCTCTCTCCCCTCTCTCTCTGCTCTCTATGCTCAGTCTCCCTCCTGTCTCTCTCTGCTCTCTCTCTCTCCGCTCTCTCTTCCTCCTTTCTGTTTCTGCCTCCTGTCCTCTCTCTCTCTCTCTCTCTCTCGCTCTCGTGTGTCTGTATACGTGTGTTCACAAGGTGGCCACTCAGCCAGAAATACATTGGACATATACAGGGGGATCTAACTATATACAAGGGGAATCTGACTATATCTGACTATATACAATGGCTGTGTACAGGGGGATCTGGCTATATACAGGGGCGATCTGAATATATACACTGGCTATATACTAAAGGGAGATCTGGCTAAATATACTGTAATTGGGTATCATGTTGGTTACCTATCCTAAATGGGGGGTTATATAGCTACCTATACTATAAATGGGGGGTTCATCTGGCTACCTGTGCTAAAGGGGGGATTATTTGGCTACCTAATTGCTGCCACATTATATATATTTTGGCAAAACACTGCTGCTGCATCGTGTATTTTGTAGGGAAACACTGCCTATACTGTGGCTATACTACACTACCTAAACTGGTGGTAATAATCCCAGGATACCTATACTGGGGGCACCCATACCTGACATTACCCGCCATGGCATGCACCGGGTGTCAAATGCCCTAGGTACGCCACTGGGCACCAGGCATAACGAGGAAGTGATTGGCTGCTTCCTCAATTTGCCTGCAGGCTGCAGTGCAGACTCTGCAGTGAAGTCCTGGCTGTGATGCCTCCGTGCCTGCACACACCGTGAGTCATTGACTCGGCCGGCCAGACTGTGTTCTGCCTGGGACCCACCCCAACTAGGCTGTGCAGTGCACCGCATGCCAGTTCTGCTGCCACGTGCCCCCCACCGTGATGCCGCCGGCCTCCGAGTCCGACGACTCCGAGCTCTGCGGCCTCTCCAAAAGCGATAATGATGATGGTGGCGGCCGCCGCCCGTCCTGTTGTCCCTGATTGTGTCAGTCACGGTCACTGAGCACCACCGTGACGACGATGAGCCTGCCACCGCTGTTCACCGGCCTTGCCAGCCAGCGCGAGATGGAGCATGCCCGCCGGAGCCGGCTGTCCCCTGCCTGCCAGTGCAGGATGGATCATGCTGGATGCCCGACGCCTGCCCTCCGCCATCACCGCCGCCACCAGACCCCATCCCCGGTGAGTCACTTTGCTGGATGCCTCAGTCCTCTCAGGCTTGAGGAGCCACGGTTGGTCGGCCGTGCATTCCCTTTTTTTAATTTTTTTTTTTTTTACTGCTATGTGATGATGGTGATGATGATGATGATGTCTGTACTGACTGCCTGCCTGCTATAATAAAAGGGGTCGGGTCGGGGACATACAGGAGGGTGGCAGCAGCAGCAGGCTTCACCAACTGCACGGTCTGCTACTGCACCATACTTACAACCTGGGCTGGCTAGGCTAGCTATATTGCCAGTGGGACTGACTGAAGGCACCTTTCATGAAAGCATGGTCTGTCTGCGCTCCAACTATTTACGTCTGTAACGTCTCTGAGATGATCTCTGACAGCAGGGTGGTGAATCACAGTGGCATAGACTCTTGACGACTGAATCATAATTGAACGTGTGTACCAGGCTTTAGCCCTCATCTTAGAAGTGGATGTGTTAGAGGATTTAAATGAATCATGTATAATCCAGGGAGTGGGACCGAGTTGGTTTGCTGAGACAGTGTGTTGGTTGGGTCAGGTGCACCGTGTTGGGTGGAATCGTCACGTTTCCTCTCCACACCCAACCAACACACTGTCTCAGCAAACCAACTCGGTCCCACTTCCTGGATTATACATGATTCATTTAAATCCTCTAACACATCCACTTCTAAGATGAGGGCTAAAGCCTGGTACACACTTTCAATTATGATTGGCCAATCACTGACCAATTTTACCACCTGCGTCATGTAGTATGAGGCTGGGCAGCAGATATTGCGCACTATGAGCAGATTATGTAGGTATCCCTTACACTACATGAAGGAAGGTGGTACAATTGGTCAATGATTGGCCAATCGTAATTGAAAGTGTGTATCAGGCTTAATTCCGCTAAGAAAGACAGGAGGGACAACAAGCAGATGGAGACAGAAAGGGATATAGGGGGGGGGGGAATCGGCTGGGGGTGGGGGGTATCGGGGGGGGGGGGGCGCCTTCACGGTCTTTGCCTCAGGCAGCAGAAAGTCCAGGACCGGCCCTGCCTGTTGTATTATGTAGCTAGATTCTTCTATTGTTTAGTTAGTACTACTGTAGTGTACTGTACTCTAGTCTGTGTATAGGTACCGTCCGTCACCGCGTTACCTAGGGTCTTTGTGTGCGCAGTGCACGTCTGCGCTGTCTGCACCCTCTCGTTAGTGCTACACCCGTCCTATTGTTTATATATTACTTCTATTGCGTATTCGCTGACTTGTACTGTAGTCTCTGTATAGGGACACCGTCAGTCAGCGTCAGCTAGGGTCTTTGTGTGCGCAGTGCACATCTGCGCTGTCCGCCGCACCCTCTCGTTAGTGCTACACCCGTCCTATTTTTTCTATTACTTCTATTGTGTATTTGCTGACTTGTACTGTAGTCTGTGTATAGGGACACCGTCAGTCAGCGTCAGCTAGGGTCTTTGTGTGCGCACTGCGCACTCTCTCGTTAGCGCTAAACCGATCTCTGCTGTAGAGTACATCTGTCCGTCACCTCACACACCCACCACCACCAGTCCCACCCCATTAAAGTACCCCACTTGTCCCACCCGCCTTTACATACATAACTTTTTTTTTTCATTTGTATAATATTAAAAATATACGATGTCTGGCACTGGCAGCCGCGGTTTGGGCAGGGGCAGCAAGGGCAGCAAGGGCAGCCAAGAGAGGAGGTCGTGGGCGTGGCAGCCGCGCCACCACCACTATGCGCAGTTCTGCGTCTGCACCAGTGGCTATTCCGCCATTAGCCACTGGCCGTGGACGCCTTGGCCGCCCAACAGCTGGGAGTCACGCTGCAGAGACACAGCAGCAGCAGCAGCAGCGTGTGGCCCAGATGTTCCTCCCACCGCCAGGTCGTAGCTGTCCTATTGAGGAGAAGGACGCAGACGCTGTGGTGGAACTGATGGTGGATGAGCAGGCCACCATTAGCTTTGGAACTGAGTCCTCCACCCCCACCACCACTCCTGTTCGCAAGAGCAGCAGCAGCAGCCGCCCAGCACTGCCTGGGGAGCAGGAGGAGGAGTGCAGTTCTCAGCCCCAGCGGGCGACACCAGCACCCTGTCACTCAGCACCTTCTTATCCCCAAGCACAGCGGGGCTATGGAGTGCTGTTGCGGCAGAATTGGCAATGGAGGAGGAAGAAATGCTGATGGGCACTTTGGGGGATGATGCTTTGGACAGTCAGACAGTGGTGACTGTCCCTCAGCCCATGCATGCAGAAGGGGAGTTTGGGGGATCCCAGCAGGACATGTTTGCGGAGGGGGAGGATGATGATGACACTGTGAAGGACAAAGACTGGTTGCCAGGTCCTGGGAGTGGGGATGTCATTAGCTCTGAGGAGGAGGAGGAGGATGCGTCTGCGGGCCTTGCTAGAAGGATCAGCATCGCAGACATGGGCAGGATCACAAGTGGGCGTGGTATGCAGGCCACACAGCATGACGAGTTCTACCAGTGCCACCACCAGCCGCACCAAGAACCCCCCCCCCCCCCCCCCAACCACCACAGGGAGACCAGCGGCAGCGGCACCTTCCAGCCGAAGGGGCAACTTCACCTCCCCAATATGGAATTTTTTCACCCTCCATATTTGGAGTGCAAGTATGCCACCTGCAACCAGTGCCGCAAGCAGCTCAGCAGAGGGAAGGAGCCCTCTGCGTTTGGCACCACCTCTCTGGTCAACCACCTTGCCGGGAAACACTTTCACGAGCATGAGGAGTTCGTGAAGTTGAAGGAAGCTGGCAGTGGCAGTGGCAGACCCGCCACCACTGCGAAGCCGTCGGCAGCAGGAGTGCGTCAGCAACGCACTGCTCCTCCTCCCTCTGCAACTCCTGCCGCCGACACTGAGGCCTGTTCTGGCAGCCAGTCCTCAGTGGCCTCTTCTGCTCCCTCCACTGCTTCCCGTGCCAGCAAAAGGCCTCGCCAGACCCTGCTCAGCGACACCTTCCAGGGGGTGGTCAGGGTTCTGCCTCCCAGTAGCCGTCGCGTGCGTCAGCTGAATGGCTTGCTGGCACGGGCCATGTGCTCCCAACTCCTGCCTTATTCCCATGTGCAGGAGGGGAGCGACATGCGTGCGCTCCTGATGTGTGCAGCCCCCGATTGGCCAATCCCCAGCCGACATTATTTTGCACGCACGGCCATCCCTGCACTTCACCGCTCTGTGATGGCCAATGTCGGGAGAGGGCTGGAGCACGCGGTGGGTCAACGGGTCCACGTCACCATGGACTCGTGGAGCAGCCGGTTTGGGACAGGCCTCTATCTGTCCTTCACCGCGCATTGGGTCAGCTTGGTGGAAGGGGGTGAGGAGGGGGGAGCAGCATCGGGCACTGTCAGAGCAGCAGCACCAACAACGCAGTGGGTGGTGCCACCATGCAGGGTCAGCGGAACAGCAGCAGGTTCCTCTGATCCACTTCCATCCTCCGGCACACCAGCCCAAACCCCCCGCCTCAGCAGCAGCGTGAAGCCCCGCCACTGCCAAGCGCTGCTGGAATTGGTCAGCCTGGGGAAGACCAAACTGACGGCGAACCACGTCCTGGCCAAACTCTGAGAGCAGGAGAGGAATTGGCTGAACCCCAGAGGCCTCAGAGTCGGAGAGGTGGTGTCCGACAATGGGGCAAACCTGGTTGCTGCCATCAGCAGGGGAGACCTGACCCACATCCCGTGCCTGGCGCACGTCCTGAACCTGGTAGTCCAAAAGTTCATGCGGACCTACCAGGGGATGGACCTACTCCTTGAGACAGCAAGGAAGGTTGTGCATCACTTCCGGCACTCGCCTGCAGCCGTGGCGAGCCTGGAAGAGGTGCAGAAGGAGCTGCACCTGCCACAGCACCGGCTCATGCTCGATGTTCCAACTTGTTGGAACTCCATCCTGGCGATGTTGGAGCGTCTGGTTGAACAGAGGCAGGCTGTCAGCCAGTACGTTGCACAAGCAACAGTTGCCTCACTCACTGCAACTGGGCGTGCCGCCACCAACCTCCCGTCCATCATCTCCACGGAGGACTAGGGGCACATGCAGCAGGTGTGCTCAGTCCTGGCACCCTTCCTGCAGGCCACCAACATGGTGAGCAGGGACCATGCAATGGTGTGCGAGTGGGTGCCCATGGTGTGTGTGCTGGACAGGGCCCTGTATGCACTGCTGGAAGAGGGAGCGGCAGCCTTGGACCAGCAGGAGCTGCAGGCAGCTTCACAGGCCACCTCTGAGGAGGAGGGCTCGGAGTTGGTGGAGGTCCCTGACCTTGCTGCTGATGAGGAGGAGCAGCAGAGCGCAGCTGGACTGGTGCGGGGGTGGAGAGAGGATGAGGTGGAGGGGGCAGAGGAAGAGGAGGACAGCACTCTCGGCTCTGGGGATGCCGATGATGTGCCAACAGACGTGGCCAGACTCTTCCCAATGGCAGCGCACATGCTGAGGTGCCTGCTCAAGGACCCAAGGGTGATCCAGATGAAGCAGAGGGAGGACATCTGGATCTGCATGATGCTGGACCCACGTCTGAAGGGGAAGCTCAGCCAGTTCCTGCCTGCAGGAGGAGACCGTGCGCAACAAATGAGGGATTTGCAGCTGTCCCTTGTTGAGCGCTTGGAGGAAGCCTTCCCTGAGACATCCACCCCCACTGTCCAGCCAGCACAGAGGCAGCAGCAGGTGCCTTCATCCACCAGCAGCAAGCGCACGCGCACCACAGACCTGCTGTCTCTGACCCAAGAGCTCTACATGAGTGTAGAGCTGCCAAGGACTAAAGAGGAGGTGCCTGCAGCAGCATCCTTCTCCAGTCACAGGCAGCGCTTGACCCGCATGGTGGCTGACTACATGGGGTCCTTCAGCGGGCTTGACATCGTGGCCCCTGTTGATCCCATGGAGTATTGGGTCAAGCACCTGCCGATCTGGAGCGAGCTTGCGCAGTACGCCCTGGAAGTGCTCTCCTGCCCCCCTTCCAGCGTACTGTCAGAGCGTTGCTTCAGTGCAGCCGGTGGAGTTGTCACTGAGAAGCGATCTCGTCTGTCTCACAAGTCTGTGGACAGACTGACGTTTCTCAAAATGAACCAGGCTTGGGTGGAAGGTGAATTCATGGCCCCTGTTGTCAGCGAGAGGGGGACATGAAGTGATGACTGGCACACACACATACACCTGCTGCTGCTGTTGTATTTCATCCTGCTGTCTGTGTCTCCACTGCCAGGGAACACATTACAAGGTGCTGCTGCCCATGCGCCACCAGCTATTACGCTCAACAATAGCTGCAATAATTTAAAAAAAAAATTGTAATTAATTTAGAGGTGTCCGGGTTGAAAACTGTGCTGTCCCAATTGTGTATTGGACACAATGTGGGCTTCACGACCGCTGTCTGGAACCTCATGATGTTCATTTACGGCCCTGGAACCACCGCTAGGACCCAGGGCCTACTATGTCTCGCTGCCTGCCCTCCTGCCTGCTGCCAAATGCCAGTCTGCCACACACTTATCCTCCTCACGCTGCCTGCTGTTATATTTCCTCCTGCTGTCTGTTTCTCCTCTCCACTGCCAGGGAACACATTACAAGGTGCTGCTTCCCATGCGCCACCAGCTATTACGCTCAACAATAGCTGAAATAATTTAAAAACAAAAAATTTTTTTTTAATTAATTTAGAGGTGTCCGGGTTGAAAACTGTGCTGTCCCAATTGTGTATTGGATACAATGTGGGCTTCACGACCACTGTCTGGAACCTCATGGTGTTTATTTACGGCCCTGGTGCCACCGCTAGGACTCAGGGCCTATTATGTCTCGCTGCCTGCCCTCCTGCCTGCTGCCTGCTGCCACTGCCACACACTCATCCTCCTCACCCTGCCTGCTGTTGTATTTCCTCCTGCTGTCTGTATGTTTCCACTGCCAGGGAACACATTACAAGGTGCTGCTGCCCATGCGCCACCAGCTATTTACGCTCACAAATAGCTGCATTATTTTGAAAAAAAGAAATTAAAATATTTTAGTAGTGTCCGGGTTGAAAACTGTGCTGTCCCAATTTTGTATTGGACACAATGTGGGCTTCACGACCACTGTCTGGAACCTCATGGTGTTCATTTATGGCCCTGGTACCACCGCTAGGAACCAGGGCCTATTATGTCTCGCTGCCTGCCCTCCTGCTGCCTGCTGCCAGTCTGCCACACACTCATCCTCCTCACGCTGCCTGCTGTTGTATTTCCTCCTGCTGTCTGTGTCTCCACTGCCAGGGAACACATTAAAAGGTGCTGCTGCCCATGCGCCACCAGCTATGTCTCGCTGCCTGCCTGCCTGCTGCCACTGCCACACACTCATCCTCCTCACGCTGCCTGCTGTTGTATTTCCTCCTGCTGTCTGTATGTTTCCACTGCCAGGGAACACTTTACAAGGTGCTATTAAAATAAAATATTTCCACAAATGAAGTAAAAAAAAAATATTACAAAAGAAAGGAAAACCAAGACACATAGTATAATGATAGAGAAGAAGAGGAAGAAGAAGAAGAAGATGAAGAAGAAGAAGATATAGAAGCAGATGAAGAAGATATAGAAGAAGAAGATATAGAAGAAGAAGATATAGAAGATGAAGAAGATGAAGAAGATATAGAAGAAGAAGATATAGAAGAAGAAGATGAAGAAGATATAGAAGAAGAAGATATAGAAGAAGATGAAGAAAATGAAGAAGATATAGAAGAAGAAGATATAGAAGAAGATGAAGAAGATATAGAAGAAGAAGATATAGAAGATGAAGAAGATATAGAAGAAGAAGATATAGAAGAAGAAGATATAGAAGAAGAAGATATAGAAGAAGATGAAGAAGATATAGAAGAAGAAGATATAGAAGAAGATGAAGAAGATATAGAAGAAGAAGATATAGAAGAAGATGAAGAAGAAGAAGATATAGAAGAAGAAGAGGAAGAAGAAGATAAAGAAGAAGAAGAAGAAGATATAGAAGAAGAAGATATAGAAGAAGAAGATGAAGATGACGTAAATGAAGACTGTTACAACAACCATTTTGGACACACCTTCTCATGCACTTTTCATGAAGTTAATTTACTATTTTTGATACCTTTTTTATAACTACTACATCACCACATAATCACTTGATGTTTTTCTTCATAAAAAAGGTGGATTCATGCATCATTGACCTCCAATACAAGTTTTACAAGCTATTTAAGGCCAGCTTGAATATTTTACTCGAATACAGACTCGGATATTGACGTCGGATATCCGAGGTCGAATCGGATATTCGATTACATCGGATATTGAACTTCGAGTGAATTCGGATAGTTTACTATCCGAATTCGACCAAACTCGAATAGGATAATGAGGTATCCGAGCAACACTACCTATGCGTGTAAACCGGCGCGTTGGATGCGGAATCCGCCATGTTGAACGCGGAAACAGCCGCCTTATCCTGAGCACTCGCGGCGGCTTTTCCGCGTTTTCTCACAGTAGTATGCTAGGTATTTCTTAGTTACCTGCGTGCGTACTACTAGTGTCTACTACTATACTACTAGTAGTACCCGTTCACTTATTTTTTTTCACTGTTACTGTGTGATTTTATTATCATCTGTAGTGTGTAATAAATAAGAGTTACAACACAGGCCACCACCAGCATCCGTTGTGAGTGACCTGTGACTGTCACCTGCCTGAGCCTATTGATTGATTGATTGCGTCTGACCGTGTGTGACCGATTGTTATTGTCACCGACTGTCTGCCGCACGACTTAGTTATAGTGTAGTATGCTAGGTATTTCTTAGTTACCTGCGTGCGTACTACTACTACTACTGTCTACTAGTACTACTAGTCACCACCAACACAGACTTTATTAAAGTTTACACCCTTTCACGCCCTCTTCTACTTTTTTTTTTTACTGTATTTGTATAGTGCACAATGACTGGCAGAGGTAGAGAGCGAGGCACCACCAGGAGAGGCAGTGCCATTGCAGGAGCCACTGCCAGCAGCAGCAGGTCTGGGACTGGTCAGCCGCCAGCCACTGACCGCAGGGAGGAGGGAGCAGAGGCGCAACAGTAGCGCATTGCGCCCATCTTTGAGACAGGTCGTCGCCCACGGCCCATTGTGGAGAGTCAGGTGCAGGCTGTGGTGGAAATGATGGCGGAGCAGGAAGCCATCATTTCCAGCCAGGCCTCCAGCACCAGCGAGACCAGTGCCACCACCACCAGCACTCCGGTCCGCAGCAGGCCTCCACCACCGCTTGAGGCCATGGTCATGGTGACCCCATCGACCAGCCTGCCCTCAATGAGCACGCTCTTCTCCCCTGAGACTGTGACCATGTGCAGGGATGTTTTGGAGAAGTATGAGTTAGAGATGATGGGGCCATCCAAGGAGGAGGAGTTTGAGGTGCAGAAGTTTGTTGTTGGCGCTGAGGAGGAGGGGCGTGATGCAGGGGATGTAGGGGTAGAGGAGTTGGTTGAGGCGGGCTCACAGGATATGTTTGGGGTTGATGATGATGACTTGCTGGATCCTTCCTATGTGCCACCAGTACCACCAGCACAGTTGGTTGAAGGCAGCTCGTCATTGGAGGAGGAGGCATCTCTGGTGCAGAGGCGCGGCAGCAGCAAGGCGTCCAGCACAGGGCGTGGAAGGCAGGAGCCACAGCCTGCTGCTTCAGTCGCTACCACCACCCACAGCAAACCTCCAACTAAAACCAAAAAGGCACAATCCTCCAAGGGCACCCAAAAACCCCAGCCCTTAAGCTCAAAGAGCAGGTTGAAGTCCCCAGTCTGGCGGTACTTCACCAAGTGCCGAGTGGATGCGACACGTCCAATTTGCAACAGTTGCGGTGTCAGTCTCAGCAGAGGTCGCCATCTGCTCAAGTTGGGTACCTCGTGCCTGCAGACCCACTTACAGAGCAGACATTTTGAGGACTTTAGTGAGTTGGAGAAGCTGATGCAAAGTGGTGCAGGCAGTGGTCAGAGCCAGACAGCCACTGCACAGATTTCAGCAGCAGCAGCAGCTGACCCTCCTGCCCATCCAGCAGCAGCAGGAGCACAGCAGCAACTCCCCCCCCCCCCCCCCCCGGGGAGCCAGTCCTCGATGGCCTCATCAGCTCCGTCCACTGTGGCCTCCTTATCCTCCCGTGCAGGCAAACGCTGCCAGACCATGCTCAGCGAAGCATTCCCCGGTGTGACCAAGGTGCTGCCTCCCACCCACAGGCGCATCCGGTTGCTGAACGGGTTGCTTGCCCAGGCCATGTGCTTCCAGCTCCTGCCATATTCCTTTGTGCCATAGGGGAGTGACATCAGAGCGCTGCTGCAGGTTGGGATCCGCAGGTTGGGATCCCGGAGTGGCAAGTCCCCAGCCGCCACTATTTCTCCCGCAGGGTGATCCCAGCACTGCACCGCTCTGCCATGGCAAACGTGGGCCGCGCACTCGATCACGATGTGAGTGCGCGGATCCACATAACCATGGATTCATGGAGCAGCCGGTTTTGGACAGAGCGCTATCTGTCCTTTACGGTGCACTGGGTCATCCTGGTGGAAAGCCCGAGCGAGGAAGCAGCAGGTCCACCCTCGGGCGCAGCAGCAGCGGCACTAGTCGCCCACTATGTGGTGCCACCACGCGGGGTCAAGGGAGAAGCAGCAGCTCCCGCCGCCAAGCAATCCAGTCTCTCCAGCAGCGTGAAGGCCCAGCACTGCCAAGCGCTGCTGGAGATGAAAAGCCTGGGGAAAAACTCCTTGACGGCATCGAACGTGCTCCAGTACCTCAGGGAGCAGGAGAGGACGTGGCTGACCCCCAGAGGCCTCACTGTGGGATTGGTGGTGTCCGACAATGCCGCCAACCTGCTGGCTGCCATCAGCAGGGGAGACTTGCTCCACGTCCCTTGTTTGGCCCACGTCCTGAACCTGGTGGTGCAAAAGTTTATGCGCACCTACCAGGGGATGGAGGAGCTGTTAGAAGTGGCGCGGAAAATTGTGCGCACTTTCTGCTGCCCCAGCAAAACTGGCAGACATCCAGCAGCTCGAGGGCCTGCCACGACACCGCCTCATCATAGATGTGCCGACTCGCTGGAACTCCACCCTGGTGATGTTGGAGCGGCTGGTTGAGCAGAGAAGGGCTGTCAACCGGTACATCTATGATGCCACTGTCACCGGCACCGGCAGCAGCACAACCAAACTCCAGCTCCTCACCAACGCACAATGGGGGCAGATGCAGCTTGGTGTTGGGTCCCTTCCTGCAGTGCACCAACCTGGTGAGTGAACAACGGGCATCCCTCGGCCAGTGGGTGCCCTTTGTTTGTCTGCTGGACAGGGCACTTGGCGATTTGGTGGATTTGGGAGAGGAGGCCCTGAAGCAGCTGGAACAGCAGCCGCCTGCGCAGTCCACTGCTCCGCAGGTATTTGAGTCTCTGGAGGAGGATGAGGAGGAGGAGGAGTTGGAGGTGCTGGACGTTGCTGCTGGGGGGGAACATCGGAGTGCAGCAGCAGTGCTGCAAGGGTGGTGAGAGGAAGAAGAGGCTCAGGGGCAAGAGGAGGAGGACGCTGACTCTGATGTCTCTGTTAGACGGTCCACCGTGTTCCTCATGGCAGCGCACATGCTGCGCTGCCTGCGCACAGACCCCAGGGTCAAGCGGATGCAAGCGAGGGAGGACGCCTGCATCAGCATGATCCTGGACCCACGGCTGAGGGGGAGGTGGGATCAGTTTCTGCCTGCCAGAGACCGTGAGCAGCGAGCAAGGGAGTTGCAGGAGATCCTTGTTCGGCAACTGGAGGAAGCCTTCCCCTCGCCTTCCACCCACTCTGTCCCTTTTTAGCAGCCAGCACAGCAGCCGGTGCCTGCGGCCAGCAGCAGCGTCAGTGTTATGATCACTTCTGCAGCATGTACTGCTGGCTGCAGTTTTACTGAAGACAAGCAGTTTTTGATTTCTTTGCGTGCATTTGCTCGCATAGTTTTGCGTGCTCTTACACTGAGCGTTGATTCCATCTGCAGTCGCTCTGAAGTTAATGACAGATTAATATGCTTTTGTGAAAACAAACATTGTCTGTTGCAATGGAGCTGCAATCCCTTTCTTGCAGGCTGCATATCATTGTCTGCCCTTTCCTGCTGTCAGCCTGTGATTGATTACCATTCACCTGTGTGGGAATCTGCATGCCTGCTCCCATTGGAGGACCTCAGTATAAAGGACTGCTTCCTGCAGTTTTCCATGGGCTATCATAGTCTCAGATTCTGTCTGTTACTCTGTCCCCCACCTCGTTCCTAGTCCGTGTGGACTGTGCTGACTCCTGCGAAGGGGTCAGCGAGTCCTCCTAGTTTTGCTCTTGTTATCAGAAGTTGTTACTTTGCTTGTCTTGCGTCATATATCGGTTCATCGCCAATATATACGCATAATAGCACGGTTGTTATTTTCTTTGTATTCGTGTTACGTTAATACATCAGTGTCGCTGATATATACGTACTCGAACTGTTTATATCCTGTGTTCAGTCAGTTAGTTGACAGCACGTTTTGGTAGGTTGTGCGTATCGTGATCACCCGTGCTTAGCTAGTTCAGTCCTGTTCCTAGTCCTGCTCCAGTTCTTAGTTAGTGTTCCTTGCTTATGTCATATATCGGTTTATCGCCGATATATACATATGTCAGTTAGTCGTTTGTAGTTCATTGATACCTGTAACCGTAATACGCTAGGAGATCATACCTATTGTATATTTGTGTGGATTACGTCTGCCTTCTTTGACTCTATTTCTGACTATTCTGTCCTGTCCTTTTGAGGCACGCCACCGCTGCAATCGCATTGGCTGCCTCATTCCAGTCTGTCTTGTCTTGGACGTTTGCTGTCACTTACGCAGACAAGACAAAGACAAGACAAATAACATTTATATTGCGCTTTTCTCCTTGCGGACTCAAAGCGCCAGAGCAGAGCAGCAGCCACTAGGGCGCGCTCTATTGGCAGTAGCAGTGTAAGGGAGACTTGCCAAAGTCTCCTACTGAATTAGTGCTGGCTTACTGAACAGGCAGAGCCGAGATTCGAACCCTGGTCTCCTGTGTCAGAGGCAGAGCCCTTAACCATTACACCATCAGCCAACTCCAGTGACTAGTTAAGCAAACGTTCATTCTGTTACCTGTCCTGATCTTCTGAGTTCTGGTTTATGCGCTCAGCGCTACCTTGCGCTGAGCCATTACAGTGGAAGGATTGTCTGTGGCTGTTCAGATCTACGCCTGCTCTGTGCGCCATATCTAGTGTTGGGCGAACAGTGTTCGCCACTGTTCGGGTTCTGCAGAACATCACCCTGTTCGGGTGATGTTCGAGTTCGGCCGAACACCTGATGGTGCTCGGCCAAACCGTTCGGCCACATGGCCGAACTAAGAGCGCATGGCCGAACGTTCCCCGAACGTTCGGCTAGCGCTGTGATTGGCCGAACGGGTCACGTGGTTCGGACCCCGAACGCGCTCTGATTGGCCAAACGGGTCACGTGGTTCGGCCCGAACGCGCTCTGATTGGCCGAACGGTCACGTGGTTCGGGTAAATAAATACCCGAACCACGTCATATCTCCGCCATTTGTCTGTGGGTTTAGCTTTGGGTAGGCAGGCAGGGTAGTTCGCGCTCCAGCCACGCTAGCCAGGGTCCCCCCAGTCATTGTGTGTCGCTGCTGGGAACAGTAGTACACCGCTCGCTCAGCCACACTATATAGCATTGTGTGTACTGCCACTGTGTACCTCGCTCAGCCACACTATATATAGCATTGTTTACTGCCACTGTGTGTACACGGGTCAGCCAGACTATATAGCATTGTGTGTACTGCCACTCTGTGTACACCGCTCAGCCAGACTATATAGCATTGTTTACTGCCACTCTGTGTACACCGCTCAGCCAGACTATATAGCATTGTGTGTACTGCCACTCTGTGTACACCGCTCAGCCAGACTATATAGCATTGTTTACTGCCACTGTGTGTACACGGCTCAGCCAGACTATATAGCATTGTGTGTACTGCCACTCTGTGTACACCACTCAGCCAGACTATATAGCATTGTGTGTACTGCCACTGTGTGTACACCGCTCAGCCAGACTATATAGCATTGTTTACTGCTACTCTGTGTACACCGCTCAGCCAGACTATAGCATTGTGTGTACTGCCACTCTGTGTACACCGCTCAGCCAGACTATATAGCATTGTTTACTGCCACTCTGTGTACACCGCTCAGCCAGACTATATAGCATTGTGTGTACTGCCACTCTGTGTACACCGCTCAGCCAGACTATATAGCATTGTGTGTACTGCCACTGTGTGTACACCGCTCAGCCAGACTATATAGCATTGTGTGTACTGCCACTGTGTGTACACCGCTCAGCCAGACTATATAGCATTGTTTACTGCCACTCTGTGTACACCGCTCAGCCAGACTATATAGCATTGTGTGTACTGCCACTGTGTGTACACCGCTCAGCCAGACTATATAGCATTGTTTACTGCCACTCTGTGTACACCGCTCAGCCAGACTATATAGCATTGTGTGTACTGCCACTCTGTGTACACCGCTCAGCCAGACTATATAGCATTGTTTACTGCCACTGTGTGTACACGGCTCAGCCAGACTATATAGCATTGTTTACTGCCACTGTGTGTACACGGCTCAGCCACACTATATAGCATTGTGTGTACTGCCACTCTGTGTACACCGCTCAGCCAGACTATATAGCATTGTTTACTGCCACTGTGTGTACACGGCTCAGCCACACTATATAGCATTGTGTTTACTGCCACTCTGTGTCTGCTGGGAACAGTAGTACACCGCTCATCCGCCACTGTATAGCATTGTGCTCTGTGTCGCTGCTGGCAATAGTGGTACACCGCTCACCCACCACTGTATAGCATTTCTGTACTGCCACTGTACTGCTGCCAGTCAGCGTGTACTTTAAGGATAAGTGAAATGAGGAAGAAATCCGGTGAAAGAGGGAGGGGCAAGGGAAGAGGTGTTTCCCCTGACGGTTCACGTACAGGCCACAGGGGAGCACTCAAGAAAACCCACTCAATACCGCCCATGTTGTCCAGGACAACAACCCTCACAGATCCAAAAGAACAGGACCAGATAATTACTTGGATGACCTCTCAAGCGTCCAGCAGTGGGTTGAGCAACATCACGCACGAGGTCCGAGTCCTCAGCCAGTTACAAGGAGCCAGTGGGCACAAAGCTGACACAACCGGCAGCGACACCACGCACACAACTGCCAGATAACCAGTCCGATGAATTACCTCAGGACACAATGGGGTATTCGCAGGAGCTATTCCCAGGCCAACAAACTTCCACCTTTGAAAGGTCAATGGAGGAACAGCCAGAAATGTTGTGCCCGGATTCACAACCATTAACTGTGGGAAATGCACCGGGCACTGAAATACAACAAGGCGAGTCCGAGGACTTTGAAACCCAAATCCCAGAGCAAGTTGGGCAGGAGGGGTTGCAATTGCAGGAGGTCGGCCGAGAAGCTCTGGAAGACGACGTTGGAGTGAGCTGCGCAGAGGTTGTTCTGGGGAGCTCTACTCCACGGCGGTGGCCCCCCACAATGACATATGACGAGTTTGAGGAGATGGAAGAGGAGGGTATGGACAATGTGGACAGAGACCCAGATTTTGTTTGTGAACGAGAACATCGCCGTCGTAGCAGCAGCACAGATGAGTCTGTTGAAGAACCCACTGCTGCACGAGTTCGCCTTGTGCCACAAGGTAGGCGGCGCGAAATTTCAGGCACCACAAGCGTGGAAGTTCCTTTGAGAGGCAAAAGAGGCGCAAACAGAAATCGCCAGCAAGGCAGGTGCTCCAAAGTCTGGGCTTTCTTTGAAGACTGCACTGAGGATGTTACCATGGCGATTTGCAAGGTGTGCAAGACCCGCCTGAGCACGGGGAAAAGTATTAACAACCTCTCCACCACCAGCATGAGCCGCCACATGCTATCCAAACATCCCACTCTGTGGGCAAACTCGACAGGACAGGGTACCAGCAACACTGCCTCCCTTGGGTTCACCAGACTCACCACCAGACCCGCCTCAGCAGCAGCAGTAGCCCAGCCATTGCGTGGTTCACAACATTCACAAACATCAGACGACGCTGACACTGTCACTTTCCGGAGTAGTGCTCTTGAGGTCTCCCAGTCTTCATCAAACACAACAACCAACAGCCCTTCAGTGTGCAGCCCTACGGTTCAGTTGTCTGTCTCGGAGATGTTTGAGCGCAAGAGGAAATTGCCAGCAAATGACCCCCGGGCCGTGGCAGTAACAGCCAGCATAGCCAAGCTTCTGGCCTGCGAAATACTGCCATATCGAGTGGTGGAGACAAACAGCTTCAAGGGCATGATGTCAGTGGCCATCCCACGTTACGTGGTTCCCAGCCGCTACCACTTTGCGCGCTCTGCAGTGCCTGAGTTGCATGAGCACGTGGTCAGCAAAATAACCCGAAGCTTGAAGAATGCCGTTGCCTGCAAGGTTCACCTCACCACTGACACCTGGACGAGTGCGTTCGGCCAGGGTCGATACATCTCCCTTACCGCGCACTGGGTGAACCTTGTGGAGCCTGGCAGCGATTCCTCACCTGCTACGGCGCGGGTGTTGCCCATGCCGCAAACAGCTGCACCGCCGTCCCTCCCACTGGATAACAACAGCAGCACCTACCTCTCTGACTCCTTTTCCTCCAACGCATCTCAAAGCTGTACCTCATCCGGAAACGCTAACCCAGCAGCAGTAGGATCGTGGAAGCAGTGCAGCACAGCTGTTGGCATGCGTCAGCAAGCGTTGCTGAAGCTGATCTGCCTTGGGGATAAGCAGCACACAGGGGAGGAAATTTGGAAGGGAATAAAGGAACAGACGGATTTGTGGCTGGCACCGCTGGACCTGAAACCGGGCATGGTTGTGTGTGATAATGGGAGTAATCTCATTCGCGTTTTAAGGTTGGCTAAGCTGACACACATCCCTTGCCTGGCGCACGTGATTAACCTAGTAGTTCAGCGGTTCCTGAAGACATACCCAGGCGTGGCCGATCTTCTGTTGAAGGTGCGACAAGTGGCCGAACATTGTAGAAATTCAAGTACTGCTTCGGGGGCACTCGCCAAGATGCAGGAGCGCTTCAATCTCCCCCACCATCGCTTGCTGTGTGATGTCCCTACGCGCTGGAATTCTACGCTGCACATGCTAGCCCGCTTTTGCGAGCAGAAGAGTGCAGTGGTCCAGCACATGACGGCGCAGTACCGAGGCGCATCCGGCCCGCTGCCAAGCTTCTGTGGATCCGATTGGGCCAACATGTTGGACCTCTGCCAAGTCCTCCAAAATTTTGAGCAATCCACGTTGCTTGTGAGCAGTGACAACTCTTCAGTCAGCATTACCATACCACTGCTGTGTTTACTGAAGAGGTCAATGTTGAAAAATCAAGGAAACAGCTGTCATGATACAACTGGGGGAATCTGAAGGAGAAAACGATCAGCGTGATGGTACCAACATCAGGCCATCCGCCTCAGGAAACGCTGGCCCCAGCAGCTATGACGAAGAAGAGGAGGAGGAACAGCTGGAGTTGGAGCAGGAATTTACTGCCACCACTGACGAGGGCCAGAGTGGTGCACGTTGGACTTCCACAATTCAGCGCGAATGGTCAGCAGAAGCAGACCAGGAAGAAGGTGACGACTATGATGCATCACAACAACTATCACAACGCTCACAAGAGGATGATGAGGATTCTGGTAGGACTCTGGCACACATGGCTCAATTCATGCTAGACTGCATTGAACGCGACCCACGCATTGTGCGCATTCTGGACAACACCAATTACTGGGTTTATACCCTTCTGGATCCACGGTACAAACACAATGTTCCAAAACTGCTTGAAGAAAGAGTCAGACAGGTCAAAATGGAAGAATACCAGCAGGCCCTTGTGGAGACTTTAGAGAGGAGATTGACATCCTCCCCCTCCTCTAGCCAGTTGTACGCCGACAGACTGACTTCCGCAAACCCAGGACGACCAGGAGGGCAGCAAACAACACAAGCCGCAGCTAGTGCCCAAAAGGGAATGGTATCGGCAGTGTCCTTGGAGTGGGAAAATTTTCTGACACCCATGCAGCAGCAGCCCACTGAACAGCAAGCGTGCAGATCCACCTCCAACACCGATCGCCTGGAGAAGATGGTCAAGGACTACATATCAGATGGCGTAGCTGTGTCTAACAATCTATCTGCACCCTTCAACTATTGGGTAACCGTATCGAAGCTAGACACCTGGCACGAACTGGAAATGTACGCAATAGAGGTGCTGGCTTGCCCGGCAGCCAGCGTTATGTCGGAACGCTGTTTCAGTGCTGCCGGAGGCATCGTCACAGATCGGCGTATCCGCCTCTCCACAGAAAATGCAGACCGTCTGACTCAAATTAAAACGAATCAATCCTGGATTGGAAACGACTACGCAACACTCCAGGACCCCAACCAAGTAACATGACCAATGAACATCTGGGATGGTTTAGCGTTTCCGGTCCCTGTTTATTGAACCTCTCATCTGTATTACATTTATGACTGCATGGCGGCAAAAAGCATTGCTGCTATATCTTTTTGTCCTCATGCAAGGCCTGGGTTGTTGTGTCTCAAAAAGCATGGCCTTCTTCTCCTGCGCCTGCTCCTGTTCCATCACGTGTGCTGCTGCTGCTGGGTTAGCGTTACCGGTCCCTGTTTATGGAACCTCTTCTCTTTATTACATTTATGACTGCATGGCGGTAAAAAGCATGCTATCCGCACGCTACTTGTCCTCATGCAAGGCCTGGGTTGTTGTGTCTCAAAGCGTGGCCTTCTCCTCCTGCGCCTCCTCCTGTTCCATCACGTGTGCTGCTGCTGGGTTAGCGTTACCGGTCCCTGTTTATGGAACCTCTTCTCTTTATTTCATTTATGACTGCATGGTGGTAAAAAGCATGCTATCCGCACGCTTCTTGTCCTCATGCAAGGCCTGGGTTGTTGTGTCTCAAAAAGCGTGGCCTTCTCCTCCTGCGCCTCCTCCTGTTCCATCACGTGTGCTGCTGCTGCTGCTGGGCTAGCGTTACCGGTCCCTGTTTATGGAACCTCTTCTCTTTATTTCATTTATGACTGCATGGTGGTAAAAAGCATGCTATCCGCACGCTTCTTGTCCTCATGCAAGGCCTGGGTTGTTGTGTCTCAAAAAGCGTGGCCTTCTCCTCCTGCGCCTTCTCCTGTTCCATCACGTGTGCTGCTGCTGCTGCTGGGTTAGCGTTACCGGTCCCTGTTTATGGAACCTCTTCTCTTTATTACATTTATGACTGAATGGCGGTAAAAAGCATGCTATCCGCACGCTTCTTGTCCTCATGCAAGGCCTGGGTTGTTGTGTCTCAAAGCGTGGCCTTCTCCTCCTGCGCCTCCTCCTGTTCCATCACGTGTGCTGCTGCTGCTGCTGGGTTAGCGTTACCGGTCCCTGTTTATGGAACCTCTTCTCTTTATTTCATTTATGACTGCATGGTGGTAAAAAGCATGCTATCCGCACGCTTCTTGTCCTCATGCAAGGCCTGGGTTGTTGTGTCTCAAAAAGCGTGGCCTTCTCCTCCTGCGCCTCCTCCTGTTCCATCACGTGTGCTGCTGCTGTTGCTGGGTTAGCGTTACCGGTCCCTGTTTATGGAACCTCTTCTCTTTATTACATTTATGACTGCATGGCGGTAAAAAGCATGCTATCCGCACGCTTCTTGTCCTCATGCAAGGCCTGGGTTGTTGTGTCTCAAAGCGTGGCCTTCTCCTCCTGCGCCTCCTCCTGTTCCATCACGTGTGCTGCTGCTGGGTTAGCGTTACCGGTCCCTGTTTATGGAACCTCTTCTCTTTATTACATTTATGACTGCATGGCGGTAAAAAGCATGCTATCCGCACGCTTCTTGTCCTCATGCAAGGCCTGGGTTGTTGTGTCTCAAAAAGCGTGGCCTTCTCCTCCTGCGCCTCCTCCTGTTCCATCACGTGTGGCCGTGTGCTGCTGCTGCTGCTGGGTTAGCGTTACCGGTCCCTGTTTATGGAACCTCTTCTCTTTATTACATTTATGACTGCATGGCGGTATAAAGCATGTTACCTGTGCAAAGAAACATGACATTTTCAGCATTTAAAAGACAGTTTTTCCTTTGAAACTTTACAATCAATTTTCTCAAAAACTATAAGCTCTTTTTCAAATATTTTTTTTCCTCTTGTACCCACTCCCAAGGTGCACATACCCTGCTAATTTGGGGTATGTAGCATGTAAGGAAGCTTTACAAAGTACGAAAGCTCGGGTCCCCATTGACTTCCATTATGTTCGGAGTTCGGCGCGAACACCCGAACATCGTGGCGATGTTCGGCGAACGTTCTCGAACCCGAACATCTAGGTGTTCGCCCAACACTAGCCATATCTCCTGTTGGAGTCAATCCTCTCCTCCACTAAACTGGGGATATCCTGGTTCCTTGTGCTAGCGTGTGTACCTCCTTCACGTCAGAATCCGCATTGTGTGCTGACCGTGGAGGATATACCACCAAGCGTAAGATTATGATAGCCCCATTACCAATCCCCATTGTGGGGGGGATTTCCAGCAAAAATGACACTGTTTATTATGGCTCCCTGTCTTTTAAAAGATTTGAAAACCTTGGCCCTGAAAGTGCAGACAAATTTATACCAGAACTGGTTAGATTTTTGGCAAATCCAGATTTTCGGAATTCTGCAATTCCTACCTGGGCCGATCAGATCGTTTGCACTCTTTTTAAGGGTAAGCTTTTTGATTGGGCAGTTGATGTCCTGGATCACACTCGTTTGAGACAAAAGCCTTTGGAATTCATAGCGTTAGTGATTCACAACTGGTTACGCATTGATCCATTGCCTTACCCTTTTAATGAGCTCCTGGCAGCCTGTCAATCAGCTGCTCCTTTAACTGCTTGCAAAAATAATCAGCAAGCAGATAGTTGCACTGATAGCGTTCCTTCATCCGTGAATAAATCGCCCAAGGCAGCAAAGTCTAAGGTCTCACATAGAAACAAGCATAATCGTTCCAGGAAACGTTCACAACCAGCAGAGTCGTTGCCCTTAGCGACTGCGCATCAGATCTGTAATGAGACTCCGCCATTAGCAGATAATGAAATTCAGTTACCATTAGGGGGAGTCAAATGGACCTATGAAACTACTTATGAACTTTTGTTGCTAGCCAGGGAGAATAAACATTCTTGTTTAAATGAATTGTCTGAATATGATTATGAAGACATATTACAGAGTATTGAGCAAATCAACTTATTCGTGCAGCAAGGGAAATTTGAATATACTACAGTTCAACACTTGTTACAGGTTTTGGAGATTCTTAGGAATAAGAAATCTGCCAATCGCCTGCTAAATAACCCAATACATGTTCCTGCCACAACCACACCTGTGAACTGTGGTCATCCTGAATGTTCAGCTGTCGTTAAGTGTGCATGGGATCCTCCATTTGAGAAATGGGAGCTTGAAGCTCTAGTCCGTAAATTGAATAGTGATTCAAGTTCATTCTGCCATTTCTTCAGTGCTAAAAGTGAAGCAGTATTGAATACATGCATTAAGTCTGCCTATAACCTAAAAAAAACTGGTGTGTGTGGGTATGACTTTGTGGCTCCATTGATCGATGTGTGGGAAATGATTTTGGATGATTTTTATGCGATTCAATCAGTTGATACCAGGGAAAGCACACTGTCAGTTGGAGATTGTTCCACTTCCTCTGTTCCTGAGGCTCCGCAATCCAGTCAGGTGACCTCAGAACCTCTGTCTCTGAGTTTTTCAGTTTCACAATTGAATTTGACTCCGGATTCGCAAATTTGGCGTTCTGACCCGCCTGCTTCAGCACATTTGGCTGATTCAGCGAGTGAGTCAGAGCTCCTTTTGAGTGAAATTGAAGTTCCTGAATCCCTGCTTTGTCCAGTAAATGTTCCTGTAAATCCACCCTGTACCATGGATAACTCAGTGTTACTTCCCAGTAAGACAGAAGCTACTGATACTTCCTTAACCTTGCCCTGCACAAATTTCTCAGCAGAGGATCCAGAGGTCCTGCTGACTTCTGAGTCCAGTCTAGCCAGTACTCATGAGTCTTTGTTCAGTGAAACAGAAATCAAAGAATTATTGCCTGCCTTAGCAAACACTTCTGTAGAATTTACCTGTGTTGATAAAGTTCAATTCCTGTCTGATCCAGCAGATACCAATAGATGCACTACATCAGTTCCTGAGTCTCAGCAATCATGTTTGGTAGCCTTAGAACCCCAGCATCTGAATTTTCCAATCTCACAGTTGAAAAACTATGGTTCCGATTCACAAGCCCTGTGTTCTGATCCTCCTGTTTCTGTACCTTGCTCTAGCTCCACAAACGGTTCTGAGCTTCTTTCATGTGAACCTAAAAACACAGAATTATTGCCTTGTTTAGAAAATATTCCTGTGAATTTGCAATGTACCATGAATTGTTCAATTCTTTCCAATGAAACTCAGCTCACAGAATCATTATGCTGTACAGCAGGTGCTTCCATGGTTCTGCCCTGCAATAGGGATTGTTCAGTGATTCTGTCCAGTGAAGCTGAAATTACAGAGTTTTATGCTTCACTCAGTATTGCAGATGCTTCAAGATCTGGAGCAGAAGACTCAGAGGCTCTGCTTACTTCAGTGGGTGTTACAGTAATATTCACTTGTTTAGCAGCTGTTTTGGAATTACAGTCTGCTCTAGTAAAACTTGATGAATCCCTGCTTAGTGAAGCCGAAGCCATTGAAGCATTGTCCTTGTCAGTAAGCGTTTTAGATACCTTGCCCTGTACACAGTCTGATTTTGCTAATGATGTTGAATCCCTCTCTGATATCACAGTAGCCAGAAAAGGTCAGCCTTGTCCTCTGAATGTTTTAGAAGTATTGCCCTGTACCATGGATAATTCTGGCTCTCTGGAAAAAATAATAAATATTTCAGAACTTCAGTCTGGTTTAGTGAGTGTTCCTGAGATCCAGCCATGTATCCTGGAAAATTTTGGTTCTCTGGCCAGTGTGGCAGAAGTTCCAGAGTCCCCTTCCTGTCCAGTGAGTTCCTCAGTTTTACCTAGTTCAGTGGGGGTTGCTGCAGCCCTTCATGAGCTTCAATCCAGTGTATTAGATGAGTCTCTGTCTAGTCCAGAAGAAGCTATGGAAACCCTGTCTAGTTCAGTGCATACATTAGAAGATTTGTCCTGTCTTGTAAATGCCCCTGAACATGATTTGTTAATAACCTTGCTAGAATCAGCGACATCTAAGTCTGATCCTGCATTCTTTAGTTAGAATCCAGTAACTGTGAAGTCTGGTCATGATGATTTTTTTTGCCCAGTCCTGGTTTTGGTCCTAGCTTGACTGACTCTGAGGTTCGCAGTTCCTTGACATGCCAAGAAGTTTCTCTTGTGCCAGTGTGCCCAGATGTGCTTTGTGTGCCAGAATGCCCAAGGGTGTCCAATGTGTTAGCGTGCTCAGATGCTTCCCTAGTGGAGACATGTTCTGATATTGCTAGTTTGCCTGCTTGCCCAGAGATGGTTCTGGTCCCTGAAAGCCCTGATCTTGATGTTTGACCTTCTAACCCTGACTCTGGAATTGCCCTAGGTTCCTTAGGGGTTCTTGATAGTTCTCCATGTGAGCCTAAGGGATCTCTATGGAACTTCAAAGTGTTCTAGGAGATCTCTGAGGAAACTTGTCCTAGTACCTTGGACTAGTTCAACAGTGGGTATTGTGTTGGTAAAGACAGTTCCGGTGGGCATTGCAAAGGCTTTGGCATTTTTGGACAGTCCCTGGAAGGCGATGGGTAGCGCTCAGAGTTTCGTTTTTTTTTTCCTGGAAATCACGGTTCCGATGGGTATTACACTGAGGCTTGTAGTACTGATGGGCATGGTTCTGTAGGTTCTGGTCCTGATAGGTTCAGTCTTGTAGTGACTGATTCTGGAATTTAGTCTTGTTAGGCTGCAGGGGCGTAACTAGAAATCACTGGGCCCCCCTGCGAATATTTGGATGGGGCCCCCCCCATAGGTGCCAAATAATCGTAATGGGGCAGCGTTTCACTGTAAATTAATTGTAAAGTGGGCAGCATTTTACCAGACAATCGTAATGTGGGCCAGAAAATCGTAATGTGGGCAGAGTTCACCAGAAAATCGTAATGTGGGCCTTTAGAAAATCATAATGTGGGCAGAGTTCACCAGAAAATCGTAATGTGGGCACCAGTCACCAGAAAATAGTAACGTGAGCAGCAGTCACCAGAAAATTGTAACGTGGGCAGCATTTACCAGACAATCGTAATGTGGGCAGCGTTCACCAGAATATCGTAATGTGGGACAGAAAATCGTAATGTGGGCAGAGTTCACCAGAAAATTGTAACATGGACAGCATTCACCAGACAATCGTAACTTGGGCAGTGTTCACCAGAAAATCGTAATGTGGGCCAGAAAATCGTAATGTGGGCAGCGTTCACCAGAAAATCGTAACGTGGACAGAATTCACCAGACAATCGTAACGTGAGCAGTGTTCACCAGAAAATCGTAATGTGGGCCAGAAAATCGCAATGTGGGCAGCAGTCACCAGAAAATCGCCATGTGGGCAGCAGTCACCAGAAAATTGCAATGTGGGTATCAGTCACCAGAAAATCCTAATGTGGGCAGCAGTCACCAGAATATCGTAATGTGGGCAGCAGTCACCAGAAAATCCTAATGTGGGCAGCAGTCAGTCACCAGAATGTCGTAATGTGGGCAGCAGACACCAGAAAATCCTAATGTGGGCAGCAGTCACCAGAAAATCGCAATGTGGGCAGCAGTCACCAGAAAATCGCAATGTGGGCAGCAGTCACCAGAAAATCCTAATGTGGGCAGCATACACCAGAAAATCGTAATGTGGGCAGCAGACACCAGAAAATCGCAATGTGGGCAGCAGACACCTGAAAATCGCAATGTGGGCAGCAGACACCTGAAAATCGCAATGTGGGCAGCAGACACCTGAAAATCGTAATGTGGGCAGCAGACACCTGAAAATCGTAATGTGGGCAGCAGACACCTGAAAATCGTAATGAGGGCAGCAGACACCTGAAAATCGTAATGAGGGCAGCAGACACCTGAAAATCGTAATGTGGGCAGCAGACACCTGAAAATCGTAATGTGGGCAGCAGACACCAGAAAATCGTAATGAGGGCAGCAGACACCAGAAAATCGTAATGTGGGCAGCAGACACCTGAAAATCACAATGTGGGCAGCAGACACCTGAAAATCGTAATGAGGGCAGCAGACACCTGAAAATCGTAATGAGGGCAGCAGACACCTGAAAATCGTAATGTGGGCAGCAGACACCTGAAAATCGTAATGTGGGCAGCAGACACCTGAAAATCGTAATGAGGGCAGCAGACACCTGAAAATCGTAATGAGGGCAGCAGACACCTGAAAATCGTAATGTGGGCAGCAGACACCTGAAAATCGTAATGAGGGCAGCAGACACCAGAAAATCGTAATGAGGGCAGCAACACCAGAAAATCGTAATGTGGGCAGCAGACACCAGAAAATCGTAATATGCCCCCCCCCCCCCTGGGGCCCGCTCGGAGTTTTGTGGGTGCTGGAGGGGTGGCAGCATGAGGGGAAAGCCTTGCCCACAGTCGGCGGGGAGAGGGGTAGTTCCCCCCTCTCCCTCACCTCGGGGCTCTCCCCTCTGTGCTCCCCTCCAGCTCGTAAGTGTCTGTGGGGCTGTGGTGGGCAGCGAGCGGCGGGCAGATACATACCTGCTTCCGTGCGTTCCATTGGAGACTTCTCCCTCTAGCGGCTGACGTCACTTCCGGAAGTGACGTCAGCCGCTAGAGGGAGAAGTCTCCGATGGAACGCACGGAAGCAGGTATGTATCTGCCCGCCGCTCGCTGCCCACCACAGCCCCACAGACACTTACGAGCTGGAGGGGAGCACAGAGGGGAGAGCCCCGAGGTGAGGGAGAGGGGGGAACTACCCCTCTCCCCGCCGACTGTGGGCAAGGCTTTCCCCTCATGCTGCCACCCCTCCAGCACCCACAAAACGGCCCCAAGCGGGCCCCAGGGGGGGGCCGGGCCCCCCCGCGGGCGCAGGGGCTGCAGGGCCTATTCCTACGCCCCTGTTAGGCTGTCCCGGCCATCATGAATTATCAGTCAGATTGTTTTACTGGGAATGTCAGTTTTGAAAGACGTCTGGAAGCAGCCTTTAAGGAGGGGGGGGGGGGGGGGGGTGGGTACTGTTATGATCACTTCTGCAGCATGTACAGTTTTACTGAAGACAAGCAGTTTTTGATTTCTTTGCGTGCATTTGCTCCTTGCTCGCATAGTTTTGCGTGCTCTTACACTGAGCGTTGATTCCATCTGCAGTCGCTCTGAAGTTAATGACAGATTAATATGCTTTTGTGAAAACAAACATTGTCTGTTGCAATGGAACTGCAATCCCTTTCTTGCAGGCTGCATATCATTGTCTGCCCTTTCCTGCTGTCAGCCTGTGATTGATTACCATTCACCTGTGTGGGAATCTGCATGCCTGCTCCCATTGGAGGACCTCAGTATAAAGGACTGCTTCCTGCAGTGTTCCATGGGCTATCATAGTCTCAGATTCTGTCTGTTACTCTGTCCGGCCCCCACCTCGTTCCTAGTCCGTGTGGACTGCGCTGACTCCTGCGAAGGGGTCAGCGAGCCCTCCTAGTTTTGCTCTTGTTATCAGAAGTTGTTACTTTGCTTGTCTTGCGTCATATATCGGTTCATTGCCAATATATACGCATAATAGCACGTTTGTTATTTTCTTTGTATTCGTGTTACGTTAATACATCAGTGTCGCTGATATATATACGTACTCGAACTGTTTATATCCTGTGTTCAGTCAGTTAGTTTCCAGCACGTTTTGGTAGGTTGTGCGTATCGTGATCACCCGTGCTTAGCTAGTTCAGTCCTGTTCCTAGTCCTGCTCCAGTTCTTAGTTAGTGTTCCTTGCTTATGTCATATATCGGTTTATCGCCGATATATACATATGTCAGTTAGTCGTTTGTTGTTCATTGATAGCTGTAACCGTAATACGCTAGGAGATCATACCTATTGTATATTTGTGTGGATTACGTCTGCCTTCTTTGACTCTATTTCCGACTATTCTGTCCTGTCCTTGTGAGGCACGCCACCGCTGCAATCGCATTGGCTGCCTCATTCCAGTCTGTCTTGTCTTGGACGTTTGCTGTCACTTAAGCAGTGACTAGTTAAGCAAACGTTCATTCTGTTACCTGTCCTGATCCTCTGAGTTCTGGTTTATGCGCTCAGCGCTACCTTGCGCTGAGCCACTACAGTGGAAGGATTGTCTGTGGCTGTTCAGATCTACGCCTGCTCTGTGCGCCATATCTCCTGTTGGAGTCAATCCTCTCCTCCACTAAACTGGGGATATCCTGGTTCCTTGTGCTAGCGTGTGTACCTCCTTCACGTCAGAATCCGCATTGTGTGCTGACCGTGGAGGATATACCACCAAGCGTAAGATTATGATAGCCCCATTACCAATCCCCATTGTGGGGGGGATTTCCAGCAAAAATGACACTGTTTATTATGGCTCCCTGTCTTTTAAAAGATTTGAAAAGCTTGGCCCTGAAAGTGCAGACAAATTTATACCAGAACTGGTTAGATTTTTGGCAAATCCAGATTTTCGGAATTCTGCAATTCCTACCTGGGCCGATCAGATCGTTTGCACTCTTTTTAAGGGCAAGCTTTTTGATTGGGCAGTTGATGTCCTGGATCACACTCGTTTGAGACAAAAGCCTTTGGAATTCATAGCGTTAGTGATTCACAACTGGTTACGCATCGATCCATTGCCATACCCTTTTAATGAGCTCCTGGCAGCCTGTCAATCAGCTGCTTGCAAAAATAATCAGCAAGCAGATAGTTGCACTGATAGCGTTCCTTCATCCGTGAATAAATCGCCCAAGGCAGCAAAGTCTAAGGTCTCACATAGAAACAAGCATAATCGTTCCAGGAAACGTTCACAACCAGCAGAGTCGTTGCCCTTAGCGACTGCGCATCAGATCTGTAATGAGACTCCGCCATTAGCAGATAATGAAATTCAGTTACCATTAGGGGGAGTCAAATGGACCTATGAAACTACTTATGAACTTTTGTTGCTAGCCAGGGAGAATAAACATTCTTGTTTAAATGAATTGTCTGAATATGATTATGAAGACATATTACAGAGTATTGAGCAAATCAACTTATTCGTGCAGCAAGGGAAATTTGAATATACTACAGTTCAACACTTGTTACAGGTTTTGGAGATTCTTAGGAATAAGAAATCTGCCAATCGTTTGCTAAATAACCCAATACATGTTCCTGCCACAACCACACCTGTGAACTGTGGTCATCCTGAATGTTCAGCTGTCGTTAAGTGTGCATGGGATCCTCCATTTGAGAAATGGGAGCTTGAAGCTCTAGTCCGTAAATTGAATAGTGATTCAAGTTCATTCTGCCATTTCTTCAGTGCTAAAAGTGAAGCAGCATTGAATACATGCATTAAGTCTGCCTATAACCTAAAAAAAACTGGTGTGTGTGGGTATGACTTTGTGGCTCCATTGATCGATGTGTGGGAAATGATTTTGGATGATTTTTATGCGATTCAATCAGTTGATACCAGGGAAAGCACACTGTCAGTTGGAGATTGTTCCACTTCCTCTGTTGCTGAGGCTCCGCAATCCAGTCAGGTGACCTCAGAACCTCTGTCTCTGAGTTTTTCAGTTTCACAAATGAATTTGACTCCGGATTCGCAAATTTGGCGTTGTGACCCGCCTGCTTCAGCACCTTTGGCTGATTCAGCGAGTGAGTCAGAGCTCCTTTTGAGTGAAATTGAAGTTCCTGAATCCCTGCTTTGTCCAGTAAATGTTCCTGTAAATCCACCCTGTACCATGGATAACTCAGTGTTACTTCCCAGTAAGACAGAAGCTACTGATACTTCCTTAACCTTGCCCTGCACAAATTTCTCAGCAGAGGATCCAGAGGTCCTGCTGACTTCTGAGTCCAGTCTAGCCAGTACTCATGAGTCTTTGTTCAGTGAAACAGAAATCAAAGAATTATTGCCTGCCTTAGCAAACACTTCTGTAGAATTTACCTGTGTTGATAAAGTTCAATTCCTGTCTGATCCAGCAGATACCAATAGATGCACAAAAAAACTTTAGGATAAGGGATGAGGGGAATTGAGTCAGACGACCACATTGGTTTTTATAAAAATATCAAAAACTGATTTATTATATATCAAAAAAGAAAACACTACAAGAACATATATTACATTTACATAAAAACAAGAGTCACCAAAAAATTCTCATCCATGCCCCGCAAGCACAACCAGCCATGCACTCCAAACACAACCTTTGCCCCAACCCTGGAAATTGAATAACCAAGGTACAATACTCGCGATATATTGGTGGTCACACATATATTTTTAGCCACCTGAATGATGATGAACACAACGCCTGGATCACACTGGTGCTAAACAACAAGCTATTCAAAGCAAGTTCAGTTGGCGGCTGTACATGCACGCCCAATCTGTAAAAATGCACTCAAAGTGCTAGCCAGTCCAAAGCATGAGCCATCATTGGTATAGCAGCAGACATGTGCACATGTAGGAAAGTTCCTGGTCAGGGTTAGTGAGCAAGCATATGCATAAGGATTAGTTCTTGATATAAAATGCATGCAAAACATCAGAGAGTCATTGCATCAGCGTGATTCATAACAGCAAGCAAAATGCTCTCCTGAAGCTCATATATCAACAGCTCACAGGTGTAGATGGCATCAAACAAAGGAGACAATCAAATGTCTGATGCTTATGTTACCAATCCTGTGTGATGAGGTGGCAAGGTGTCCAGCTATACGTAGCTACCATCCAAGTGGAAGGGCTTGTTGGAGTATCCTCCTGCCCAGAGACGATCCTTGGATAGGTGGACCATGCAAAGTCGTATGGAGATTGGTTTTTTGGCTGGTGATGGCTCCACAACTCAGCGGAATGAGGGTGAGATGATGGCGGCTCTCAGTAGCACCACGCCGGGAGACCCGACATGTTTAGCTGGCAAGCGGCCAGCTTTTTCAAGAGAGGCGTGGTTAAGTTTACAACATCCTATCGACACTTTTATGGGTCTGTCCTGGGAAATCCACCGGATGTGCGTCACGCTCCGGCGCAGCCATCCAATCACCGCCCGCCCGTCCCCAGTGCGAGGACAGTAGACACTCGCAGCTGAGGCTTGGGCGGCGCAGGACAGGATGTGCTATCGGCATGCGCCCACAACTTCCGCCGCGTGGAGCGCGGAAATCAAATACATCCAGCGCTAACAGTGTGAGGAAAGAAGGGGAAACAGCCAATGGAGCGTGTCGAGCGGACCCAGGTACATGGACATAAATACAAACTACATATTGTGAGCCCATATATGGCACAAAAAGAAAATAAATGTATATATAAATATTCATCTTTGAGAGGTCTGTAATAACTGGCCAAAAAACACCTTTCACCAATTCAAAACACACATCCACTTAGACATATTACTTTTTATCAAAAGGCCAAATAATGAGACCTTAAGACAGCACAAAAAAATGCTGTAAGCAAAATCAGGGGAGCGGCCAAATTGCTCGCCACCCCCCCAAAAACAAATCAACAGTGGACAAAAATATATACAAATCCCCCCCCCCCTCCCCCACACCCCCGCCACACACCAACCAGAGGGAGAGGGGGGAGGGGAGGGGAAGAAGAAGGGAGGGGGGAAAACACACATAAATTCCCCCAAAATCACACAAATGGGGGAAAAGAGAATAAGGTGTCAAGCATATAGCAAAACACACAAATTAATGCGTGTATGCAGTGGGAAACTTCAGAAACACGCGCAGAAAATGGCGGCCAACAGACAGTATAGGCTAAACTGGCAGAAAAGGTGAGAACCCAAAAGACTCGTTGAGGCCTGGTGGAATGGTAGCTTTTAAGTCATAAATCCATCTCGCCTCCCTCTGTAAGAGGAGGCGATCAAAATTACCTCCCCTGATATTGCTGTGAATACGATCTAATCCGACAAAGCGGATATGATCAGGGTTACCACCATGGGCGGTTTTGAAATGTCGAGCTACCGGAGTCATGACAGACGGATCCTTCTTCTTCTTGCTCCGTATGCTGGTGATGTGTTCACCGACTCTGGAGCGTAACTCACGTTTAGTTTTTCCCACATAATATGCCCCACAGAGGCACATTAGTAAATACACCACTAAGGTGGTTTCACAATTCACAAAATGTGAGAGTGTCCAATTTCTGCCATCCGGCAACTCGACATTCCTACCTACCCACATATAACGGCAGACCGAGCAGCCGCCACATGTATACGTGCCCGTCAGGCGGCAATGTTTGGAATTGGGACCTGTGCCACAGAAATGACTACTCACTAGATGATCTCTCAAAGAGGGAGCTTTACGAAAAGTAAGTAGTGGTTTAGGGGGTAAGTTAGGACCTAAATGGGGGTCGTTTTGAAGGATGTGCCAGTGTTTCTGTAATATACGAGAAATCTCGGAATGTTCAATACAATAACGAGTCACGAATCTTGTAACATCAAAATGGGACTGTTTCTGGGGTGATGATTTGCAAATCAAAGAGTCCCGATTACAATAACGTACTCTTTCATAGGCCTTTCTTAAAATTCTGTCGCCGTATCCCCTCTCCCTAAATCTAGTCCGCAACTGATTTGCTTCACGTTGAAAAGTCCTTTCATCGGAACAGTTACGCCGTACACGAAAATATTGGCCAGTGGGAATGCCCCTGATGGTATGTGATGGATGAAAACTATCAGCTCTCAAAAGAGAGTTAGTTGCAGTACTCTTCCTGTAAAGGGTCGTAGATATACCACCAGAGGCATCCACTGATATAAGTAAATCGAGAAAGGGGATACGGTCACAAGAAAAATCTAACGTAAATCGTAAATTACGTTCGTTGATATTCAAAATCTCAACAAAGGTCTTAAGGAGGGATGTGGTACCAGACCACAGTATGAGGATGTCATCTATGTACCTGTGCCACGATAGAATGTGGCACAGGTACAGAGAGAGGCCCTCATTGGAGAAGATCTCCCTTTCCCACTCCCCCAGGTACAGGTTGGCATACGAGGGGGCACATGTTGTCCCCATCGCGGCCCCCTGCACCTGGAGGTAGTGGGTCCCCTCAAAAACAAAGAAATTATTTGTCAACAAGAACTCCAAAAGGGAGATCAAAAATTTGTTGTGGGGTATAAATTGAACCCCCAACTCACCCAGAAACAGTTCCACAGCCCCGATGCCCTTCCTGTGCGGGATGCTAGAATACAGGGCCTCAACATCAAGGGCCACTAGAGCAGTGCCCTTGGGCACCTGCAGCCCATTTAAAATTTACCAGTAGATGCACTACATCAGTTCCTGAGTCTCAGCAATCATGTTTGGTAGCCTTAGAACCCCAGCATCTGAATTTTCCAATCTCACAGTTGAAAAACTATGGTTCAGATTCACAAGCCCTGTGTTCTGATCCTCCTGGTTCTGTACCTTGCTCTAGCTCCACAAATGGTTCTGAGCTTCTTTCATGTGAACCTAAAAACACAGAATTATTGCCTTGTTTAGAAAATATTCCTGTGAATTTGCCCTGTACCATGAATTGTTCAATTCTTTCCAATGAAACTCAGCTCACAGAATCATTATGCTGTACAGCAGGTGCTTCCATGGTTCTGCCCTGCAATAGGGATTGTTCAGTGATTCTGTCCAGTGAAGCTGAAATTACAGAGTTTTATGCTTCACTCAGTATTGCAGATGCTTCAAGATCTGGAGCAGAAGACTCAGAGGCTCTGCTTACTTCAGTGGGTGTTACAGTAATATTCACTTGTTTAGCAGCTGTTTTGGAATTACAGTCTGCTCTAGTAAAACTTGATGAATCCCTGCTTAGTGAAGCCGAAGCTATTGAAGCATTGTCCTTGTCAGTAAGCGTTTTAGATACCTTGCCCTGTACACAGTCTGATTTTGCTAATGATGTTGAATCCCTCTCTGATATCACAGTAGCCAGAAAAGGTCAGCCCTGTCCTCTGAATGTTTTAGAAGTATTGCCCTCTACCATGGATAATTCTGGCTCTCTGGAAAAAATAATAAATATTTCAGAACTTCAGTCTGGTTTAGTGAGTGTTCCTGAGATCCAGCCATGTATCCTGGAAAATTTTGGTTCTCTTGCCAGTGTGGCAGAAGTTCCAGAGTCCCCTTCCTGTCCAGTGAGTTCCTCAGTTTTACCTAGTTGAGTGGGGGTTGCTGCAGCCCTTCATGAGCTTCAATCCAGTGTATTAGATGAGTCTCTGTCTAGTCCAGAAGAAGCTATGGAAACCCTGTCTAGTTCAGTGCATACATTAGAAGATTTGTCCTGTCTTGTAAATGCCCCTGAACATGATTTGTTAATAACCTTGCTAGAATCAGCGACATCTAAGTCTGATCCTGCATTCTTTAGTTAGAATCCAGTAACTGTGAAGTCTGGTCATGATGATTTTTTTTTGCCCAGTCCTGGTTTTGGTCCTAGCTTGACTGACTCTGAGGTTCGCAGTTCCTTGACATGCCAAGAAGTTTCTCTTGTGCCAGTGTGCCCAGATGTGCTTTGTGTGCCAGAATGCCCAAGGGTGTCCAATGTGTTAGCGTGCTCAGATGCTTCCCTAGTGGAGACATGTTCTGATATTGCTAGTTTGCCTGCTTGCCCAGAGATGGTTCTGGTCCCTGAAAGCCCTGATCTTGATGTTTGTCCTTGTAACTCTGACTCTGGAATTGCCCTAGGTTCCTTAGAGGTTCTTGATAGTTCTCCATGTGAGCCTAAGGGGCGTTCCAACCTTTTGGGATCTCTATGGAACTTCAAAGGTTCTGGGAGATCTCTGAGGAAACTTGTCCTAGTACCTTGGACTGGTTCAACAGTGGGTATTGTGTTGGTAAAGACAGTTCCGGTGGGCATTGCAAAGGCTTTGGCATTTTTGGACAGTCCCTGGAAGGCGATGGGTAGCGCTCAGAGTTTCGTTTTTTTTTCCTAGAAATCACGGTTCTGATGGGTATTACACTGAGGCTTGCAGTACTGATGGGCATGGTTCTGTAGGTTCTGGTCCTGATAGGTTCAGTCTTGTAGTGACTGATTCTGGAATTTAGTCTTGTTAGGCTGTCCCGGCCATCATGAATTATCAGTCAGATTGTTTTACTGGGAATGTCAGTTTTGAAAGACGTCTGGAAGCAGCCTTTAAGGAGGGGGGGGGGGGTACTGTTATGATCACTTCTGCAGCATGTGCTGCTGGCTGCAGTTTTACTGAAGACAAGCAGTTTTTGATTTCTTTGCGTGCATTTGCTCGCATAGTTTTGCGTGCTCTTACACTGAGCGTTGATTCCATCTGCAGTCGCTCTGAAGTTAATGACAGATTAATATGCTTTTGTGAAAACAAACATTGTCTGTTGCAATGGAGCTGCAATCCCTTTCTTGCAGGCTGCATATCATTGTCTGCCCTTTCCTGCTGTCAGCCTGTGATTGATTACCATTCACCTGTGTGGGAATCTGCATGCCTGCTCCCATTGGAGGACCTCAGTATAAAGGACTGCTTCCTGCAGTGTTCCATGGGCTATCATAGTCTCAGATTCTGTCTGTTACTCTGTCCGGCCCCCTCCTCGTTCCTAGTCCGTGTGGACTGCGCTGACTCCTGCGAAGGGGTCAGCGAGCCCTCCTAGTTTTGCTCTTGTTATCAGAAGTTGTTACTTTGCTTGTCTTGCGTCATATATCGGTTCATTGCCAATATATACGCATAATAGCACGTTTGTTATTTTCTTTGTATTCGTGTTACGTTAATACATCAGTGTCGCTGATATATACGTACTCGAACTGTTTATATCCTGTGTTCAGTCAGTTAGTTTCCAGCACGTTTTGGTAGGTTGTGCGTATCGTGATCACCCGTGCTTAGCTAGTTCAGTCCTGTTCCTAGTCCTGCTCCAGTTCTTAGTTAGTGTTCCTTGCTTATGTCATATATCGGTTTATCGCCGATATATACATATGTCAGTTAGTCGTTTGTAGTTTATTGATAGCTGTAACTGTAATACGCTAGGAGATCATACCTATTGTATATTTGTGTGGATTACGTCTGCCTTCTTTGACTCTATTTCCGACTATTCTGTCCTGTCCTTGTGAGGCACGCCACCGCTGCAATCGCATTGGCTGCCTCATTCCAGTCTGTCTTGTCTTGGACGTTTGCTGTCACTTAAGCAGTGACTAGTTAAGCAAACGTTCATTCTGTTACCTGTCCTGATCTTCTGAGTTCTGGTTTATGCACTCAGCGCTACCTTGCGCTGAGCCACTACAGTGGAAGGATTGTCTGTGGCTGTTCAGATCTACGCCTGCTCTGTGCGCCATATCTCCTGTTGGAGTCAATCCTCTCCTCCACTAAACTGGGGATATCCTGGTTCCTTGTGCTAGCGTGTGTACCTCCTTCACATCAGAATCCGCATTGTGTGCTGACCGTGGAGGATATACCACCAAGCGTAACAGTCAGGCACCCAGGAGACCTGCTGTCATTGACGCAGGAGTTCTACATGAAGGTACAGCACCTGAGAGAGGAGGTGCGTGCAGCAGCCACCTTCGCTGAGAGTCACAGCCAGCGCATGATCCGGATGGTGGCCGACTACATGGGGTCCTTCAGTGGGCTTGACACCGGCAGAGAGGAGCCTGTGGACCCCATGGAGTATTGGGTGGAGCGCATGCACATCTGGAGGGAGCTTGCGCAGTACGCCCTGGAGGTATTGTCTTGCCCCCCTTCCAGCGTGCTGTCTGAGAGGTGCTTCAGTGCGGCCGGTGGCGTGGTCACCGAGAAGCGCTCTCATCTGTCCACAGAGGGCGTAGAAAGACTGACATTTTTGAAGATTAACCAGGCCTGGATAGAAGGCACGTTCCTGGCACCTGTTGTCGGCGAGAGGAGGACATGAGGTGCCTGCCTGGGAATTACAATACATTGCCTGCTGCCATATGTGATGACTCCTCCTGCTGGCCTGCTGCATTTATTTATTTATGAATTTATTTATGTATGTATTGTATTTCTACGTGACTCCTCCTGCTGCTGCTGGCCTGCTGCATTTATTTATTTATGAATTTATTTATGTATATATTGTATTTCTACGTGACTCCTCCTGCTGTTGCTGGCCTGCTGCATTTATTTATGAATTTATTTATGTATATATTGTATTTCTACGTGACTCCTCCTGCTGCTGCTGGCCTGCTGAATTTATTTATTTATGAATTTATTTATGTATTTATTGTATATATATATGTGACTCCTCCTGCTGCTGCTGGGCTGCTGAATTTATTTATGAATTTATTTATGTATTTATTGTATATCTACGTGACTCCTCCTGCTGCTGCTGGCCTGCTGCATTTATTTATTTATGAATTTATTTATGTATATATTGTATTTATACGTGACTCCTCCTGCTGCTGCTGCTGGCCTGCTGCATTTATTTATGAATTTATTTATGTATTTATTGTATTTCTACGTGACTCCTCCTGCTGCTGCTGACCTGCTGCACTTATTTATTTATGAATTTATGAATTGATTTATGTATTTGTTGTATTTATAAAGCTGCAACATATTACGCCGCACTCATTTTCATCCTCCTGCTGTCAGTGGTCCCACCGCCAGGGTCCACACAATACATTGCCTGCTGCCAGTGCCACACGTCACTCCTCCTCCTACTGCTGCTGTATTTATCCTCCTGCTTTCAGTGGTCCCACCGCCAGGGTCCACACAATACATTGCCTGCTGCCAGTGCCACACGTCACTCCTCCTCCTGCTGCTGCTGTATTTATCCTCCTGCTGTCAGTGGTCCCACCGCCAGGGTCCACACAATACATTGCCTGCTGCCAGTGCCACACGTCACTCCTCTTCCTGCTGCTGCTGTATTTATCCTCCTGCTGTCAGTGGTCCCACCGCCAGGGTCCACACAATACATTGCCTGCTGCCAGTGCCCCACGCCACTCCTCCTCCTACCACTGCTGTATTTATCCTCCTGCTGTCAGTGGTCCCACCGCCAGGGTCCACACAATACATTGCCTGCTGCAAGTGCCACACGTCACTCCTCCTACTGCTGCTGCTGTATTTATCCTCCTGCTGTCAGTGGTCCCACCGCCAGGGTCCACACAATACATTGCCTGCTGCCAGTGCCACACGTCATTTCTCCTCCTGCTGCTGCTGTATTTATCCTCCTGCTTTCAGTGATCCCACCGCCAGGGTCCACACAATACATTGCCTGCTGCCAGTGCCACACGTCACTCCTCCTACTGCTGCTGCTGTTTTTATCCTCCTGCTGTCAGTGGTCCCACCGCCAGGGTCCACACAATACATTGCCTGCTGCCAGTGCCACACGTCATTTCTCCTCCTGCTGCTGCTGTATTTATCCTCCTGCTTTCAGTGATCCCACCGCCAGGGTCCACTCAATACATTCCCTGCTGCCAGTACCACACGTCACTCCTCCTACTGCTGCTGCTGTATTTATCTTCCTGCTGTCAGTGGTCCCACTGCCAGGGTCCACATAATACATTGCCTGCTGCCAGTGCCACACGTCACTCCTCCTCCTGCTGCTGCTGTATTTATCCTCCTGCTGTCAGTGGTCCCACCGCCAAGGTCCACACAATACATTGCCTGCTGCCAGTGCCACACATCACCTCTCCTACTGCTGCTGCTGTATTTATCCTCCTGCTGTCAGTGGTCCCACCGCCAGGGTCCACACAATACATTGCCTGCTGCCAGTGCCACACGTCACTCCTCCTCCTACTGCTGCTGTATTTATCCTCCTACTGCTGTATTTATCCTCCTGCTGTCAGTGGTCCCACCGCCAGGGTCCACACAATGCATTGCCTGCTGCTAGTGCCACACGTCACTTTTTTTTTTTTTTTTTAATTACACCTATTTCAATGTGATTTCCCTTTAAAAAAAAAGGCATTCGAATTCCCGAACACAAATTTTTTACCGAATTTTGAGCCCGACACCTGAACCGAATCTGAATCCGAACCAAATTTCGTGGTCGAAGGCAAATTCGAATTCAAATGTCATGCGGACCTGAATTCGAATGTACCCGAACCAAATTTTGGTACATCTGAGCATGCCTGGTGGCAGGTTGGCAGCAGGCCAACAAGGCAATAAAATGCAGACTACCTGAAACAGCACCATGGTGTCTTCCACTTTTACAAAAATGAGAAGGGAGGGTGGTGGTGGTATGCGGGAACTGGCACCCTCCTACCTAGTAGTTATAGCCATCGCTGTCTTTCAACGCAAGGAAAGCATCTAATCCCCCCTTAACCACTTAAGCCCAACTGGACGAGATTTCTCGTCCAGTTGGGCTGCGCGCACTCCCGCGGGTCGCGTGCGCGCCCGCGGGCCCCCCCGTGCGCGCCCCCGCTGCTGGCCGCTAGCCCACCAATCAGTGAAAGGGATTATAAATCCCTTTCGCTGATCGGACCCCCCCGGAGAAAAGCCGACAGCGTCTCTTCAGACGCTGCGGCTTTTCTGAGCTCTGGTCTCCTTTCTTCTGCCTGGGAGCGAGATCGATCGCTCCCAGGACTTTTTGATTCTGGCCATCTTGTGGCCAAATAGCAAATTACACCCAAAAAAAAAAAGTTTTAAGAATAAACCTATAAATATATTAAAAAAAACCCTGTTTACCTCCCACACCAAAAAATACCCACATACAAGTTTAAATTAAAAAAAAAAAAATACAATAATAAAAAAAAACATAGTTACCTAAGGGTCTAAACTTTTTAAATATTCATAAATATTCATGTCAAAGGAGTATATCAATATGATTTAATAAATTATGGGCTTCTAAACAGTGATGGACGCAAAACAGAAAAAATGCACCTTTATTTCCAAATAAAATATTGTCGCCATACATTGTGATAGGGACATAATTTTAACGGTGAAATACCCGGGGCATATGGGCAAATACAATACGTGAGTTTTAATTATGGAGGCATGTATTATTTTAAAACTATAATGGCTGAAAACTGAGAAATAATGAATTTTTTCCATTTTTTTCTTATTCTTCCTGTTAAAATGCATTTACAGTAAAGTGGCTCTTAGCAAAATATACCACCCACAGAAAGCCTAATTGGTGGCGGAAAAAACAAGATATAGATCAATTAATTGTGATGAGTAGTGATAAAGTTATTGGCAAATGAATGGGGGGGTGAAAGTTGCTCGGATGTAAAAAAATTTCAACCCTTCGGGCTTAAAGAGAGTCTGAAGCGAGAATAAATCTCGCTTCAGACCTCATAAATAGCAGGGGCATGTGTGCCCCTGCTAAAACGCCGCTATAGCGCGGCTTAACGGGGGTCCCTTCACCCCCAAATCCCCCTCGATACACCGGCGGAGCGCTTCCTGGTTGGGGCAGGGCTAACCGCCGCAGCCCTGCCCCACGCGCGTCTGTCAGCGCGTATCTCCGCCTCTCCCCCGCCCCTCTCAGTCTTCCTTCACTGAGAGGGGCGGGGGAGAGGCGGCGATGCGCCGCTGACAGACGCGACTGGAGGCAGGGCTGCAGCCGTTAGCCCTGCCTCCAGGAAGAGACAGCCAGCGACTTTTTCACGACACACTTTTGCGGGGGGTGGGTTGGGGGTGAGGGGACCCCCGTTTAGCCGCGGGATAGCGGCGTTTTAGCAGGGGCACACGTGCCCCTGCTATTTATGAGCTCTGAAGCGAGATTTATTCTCGCTTCAGAGTCTCTTTAAGTGGTTAAATGCAGATATAGAATTTGCCATAACTACTTTCTGTGGCAATGCATTCCACATTGATAATCTATATTCCAGATGCAGCATTACATGTGGCATTGTCTTTTTTTTCTTTATTTGAATAAACCTTACCTGATCTAAACCCTTGTTTTTCTAGGTTGGTTCATCTGGAGTGGTAAGATGCCTCATGCATTTATTTATGTCTTTATAACGTATGCTCTGAGAGATATTTATTTTTGGAAGCCTCTACCCTTTTTAATAACCAATGTACAGGCTGCGTAGGACCTGATCTGGCTGTGTAGCATTTGAGTGCCGCAGATGGCAGCTTCGCTCGATTGGCACTTCATACAACCCCTCTGGTCCTACTTCACCTCCTCTTTTCTATTTTTCCTTTGACTGTAATTTATGTTATGTGTTGTTCCATCACTGACGCTGTATGTGCCAAAACCAACTCCACGTTCAACTGGGGTTGTCACCTCATCCCTTTAAATACCGGCATATATGAATTATACAGGTTCTGAAGCTACTCACACATAATCAGTGCCTAAACTGCATTTAACTAGCCACAAGGCATGTATAATGCATATGAGGTGGTATTTAAAGGGATGAGATGACAACCCTGGGTACAACCCCCCTTTGTGTTTAGCAAATAAATATAATTCTGATAAATGACAAAGCAGAAAAGTAAAAGCTACTTACAGAAAGCAGAAGATATGCAGGCATTACCCTTAAAAGATGCATGTCTCGGATAATTCCACTATCAGGGGTTCATATCCAGGCACCACCTCAGGTATTAAACAGTATGAAGCACACATGCAAACTGGCTTATGGTGTCAGCAGAGAACTGTGTTTAAAAAACAAAAGAAACACACAATAGCATCATACAAAAATAGTACTTAAAAAGGACTGAAGGAATCTGATCAGTTAGACTTGTGGACAGGTTGACTTAATTGGCCGCAACCTGGGGGGGCAGTATGTGAAGAGAGTTCAGGAGGCTGACAGCCGAGGGAAAAAAGAGTTCTTGCGTTTAGTGTAGCCCTGGTGGAAATGGCCCGGAGGCTCCGGTCCAGTTGGTGCAGGCTGAAGAAACAATGGTCAGGTGAGAGGGGTCGCTGGCTATCCTCAGTGCTCTGGACCGCAGCTTCATGTTGTGTAGGAGGGCAAGTAAGGGGAGGGGCCGACTAATGATCCTCTCCACCTACCTGATGACCCTCTGCAGCTTGTGCCTGTCACCAGCGGTGGCGCCAACATACCAGGCCAAAAAGGTGGCGGTGTAGAAATGCAGCAGAATCTCCTGAGCCATGCTGAACTTCCTCAGTTGGCGGAGGAAGAAGAGTCTCTGCTGAGCTCTCCGCTGGGTGGCAGTGACGTTAGCCTTACAGCTATGATCACTGAAGATATTCGTGCCCAGGAGTCGGGCACATGGTTCTCTAGCCACCTCCATATCGTCGATGTAAATTGGAGGTGGGGTGGGAGCAGACTTCCTCAAGTCAATGATCAGCTCAACAGTTTTGGCAGTGCTGAGCACCAGCCTGTTCTCTTTGCACCAATGGCATATTCTCTCTAGAGATGGCCCAAACCGTTCACCTGGTGGGTAGTTCGCGTGAGCTGGCAGATGAGCGTCCGCCAACTTTAACGGTTAATAGCTAAGCCCCCTAGCGTGCTAGAAACACCAAATTTGCAGGGTATGTGGAGGGGGATAGTGACTACAAGAGAAAAACATTTTTTCAAAAAGACCTTATAGTTTTTGAGAAAATCGATTTTAAAGTTCTTCTTCTGACCGTGGGGAAATTAAACGTGTTTAATAACAAAGCCCCCTTAAATGCCAGAAACACCAAATTGGCAGGTTATGTGGAGGGGGGCAGTGACTACAAGAGGAAAAAAAAATCAAAAAGCCCTTTTACTTTTTGAGAAAATCGATTTTAAAATTTCAAAAGAAAAAAGTATACTTTTAAATGCGGCAAATGACAGTTCTAGTGAAACAAAACCTGCTGACTTTAGAGATTAATAGCAAAGCCCCCTTACATGGTAGAAACACCACATTTTCTGAATATGTTAAAAAGATAGTGGGAAAAAATATTATGTTCCTATTTTTTTTTTTTTTTTTATGTGCTGAGTGTGGGAAATTTAAAAAAAATGGTGTGGGGTCCCCCCTAACAAGCATATTTAACCCCTTGTCTCACATGCAGGCTGGGATAGCCAGAATGCAGAGCCCCAGCCATGTGGGGCTTCAGACCCTGAGCTATACCAGCCCGCATGGTCCATGGTATGGGGGGCGCCCCCCGAGCCCTTGTCCAGTCCATGGACAAGGGGCTCTTCCCCACCTCTGGTGCCCCAGGAGGAGGTGGGGGCGACAACTCCCTGGGGGGTTCATGGTGGCATCTGGGAGTCCCCTTTAAGAAGGGGACCCCAGATGCCTGCCGCCCTCCCAGGAGAAATGAGTATAGGGGTGCAAAATACCCCTTACTCATTTCCATAAAGGGTTAAATGACATAAAAACAACAACGAAAAAAGTCCTTTATTAATCTTAATTAACCAGAAATACTTACCTGTACCTTTAAGAAAATGTTCCCACGCCAATATCCTCAGAAATTGAGGATTGAAGATCTCTGATGACCTGTGATCCCGCTCAACCATTGCCACACACAACCGATTCCCCGCACAGCTCTAGCTATACTTAGTATAGCTAGAGCCAAACACATCTTTGAATTTTGGCTCCAAGGCTCCCCATTGGTCTATTAACAAACCAATGGGGATCAGAAGGATTTTTTCATGTTTGGTGTTTCTGGCATTTAAGGGGGCTTTGCTATTACCGCTAAAGTTGGCGGGCGTTTCATTTTCCCAGGGTCAGAAGGAGAACGTTAAAATCGATTTTCTCAAAAACTATACGGTCTTTTTGAAAAAAAGGGGGCTTAGCTATTAACCGTTAAAGTCAGCGGCCGCGGTCCCAAAATCGGATGTTCGTGACATCTCTAATTCTCTCCACCTGCTGCTGGTGGTGCGCCTGGACATTGTCCTATTGTCCTTGGTTATCACATGCTTTGCACATGGTTTAAGTAAGACTGTGGTATAGGAATGGGATGTTTGAAAGCACATTCCTACTTCACGTGTGAGATGAAGTAGTGACAATTATGACATTTCATAAAGTTTCTGTGAGTGTTGATGAGACAAAAAGCAAACCTACATTGTTTCTGCTGAACACCAGAGCAGAGAAGATTCAACTGGATAACCTGTTAAAGACAGAGCTATTTTTTCCAAAGAAGCTTATGTTTTCTTGTAATGCTTGCCTTCGATTGGTTTTGCACCTTCTTGTTTTGCAATCCTAGCCTTTTCTCTTTAACCACTTAAGGACCACAGGCTTACACCCCCTAGTGACCAGGCTATTTTTTAAAAATATGTGCTCTGCAGTTTTTTAAATCCCCTGCTGAGGAGTACTTCAGAAGTCTTTGAGAGCCAAGTCTGCCCAAATACAGGCGGCTTCATACTGAGCACGTTAGTCAAGTACTGCTCCCGGGGACACCGGGAGAGGAGAAGGAAGGCTAATTTGGACCCAGAGCCTTCTCTCTCCTAGTTACCATTTTTTTTTTATTTCAAAAAAGTTTTTATTGGGTCAATATATATAGAAAACGCATCTGATACAGCAATGGCATTGCTTGCAACAAATTCTACATTCCAAATCAGAACCACAATAAACGTGCACAAAAACCTCATGTCATTACACATAATATCTGCTATATATCCATCTATCTATGCCAAATCTGTATCCAACCTGTTAATGCCAACCCAGTTTTTGTCCCCCTTAAAGTAACCCTCCCCCCCTATCCCTTTACCCATTACCCACCCTCTCTCTTCTCCTCTATGTGGACCACTGCTCAAGCTATCCAGGCTTGACTGGCTCTTAACTAACCTCCATAACCTCCAGGCCTCTGTATCTGTGTACCGCCTTACCCATCAGTCTCCTCCAACAACCGTTTTCCCGCTTCAGATTCTGTATATATGTGCCACATTATCCATGAATTGGCGTGCGAAAGGGGTTTACTATGCGATTCTTGTACTAATGTCTCCATGCGTTCTATATGATCTACCTCTGACCTCCACACCTTGATTGGTGGTGTTTCAGTAGATTTCCAATACCTAGGTATAGTTAATCTAGCTGCCGTTAAGAAGTGCCTAATTAGAGATTTTTTAAATTTCTTAATTGGCATAGGTAGCATCAAGAGGAGCAGGGATTCTGGGCTGTCTTCTAACTGATAGTATAGGCATTCTCTAGTGATTGCACAAATTTTTGACCAGAATGGCTTTATGCGACAGCAAGCATACCAGATGTGCAACATTGAACCTTCTTCTAGTCCACAACGCCAACACAATGGGGAAATCTCCGGGTTAATTTTATGCAAGACTAGGGGTGTTTTATACCATCTCGACATTATTTTAAAAGCATTCTCCTTTGCCCGTCCAGAGATAGAGGCTTTATTTGCGAAGACAAAAGCCTTGTCCCATTTTTCTTTTGGGAACTCCATATTGAGTTCTAAATGCCATTTTTCAATATAGGTCGGGGTAGAGTCATAGACAATGTGCAAGAGATTTTTATAATAAATTGATAGCGCCTGTTTGTCTGGCGGGTTTACAAACACCTGTCGTTCAATTTCTGAGAGCTCTCTCACCGTGTACCCCTCCTTCAGACACTGCCTTATGAAATGTGTCAATTGTAAATAAGCGAATTGTGGGAACTCAAGTCCATCTAATCTGTCTGTCAGTTCCTGTCTGGTAGGGGGTATCCCAGAAGGCAGAAGATTACCCAGCGTGATGTCCTCTCCTAGGGCTTGTCTGTTTGGGAACCCCTGACTACAACCTGGCTGAAATAGGTAATTGTTCCATATTGGAGTTAAGGGGCTCAAGTATGACGCCACCCGGTGCTGTCTCAATAATCTATCCCAAAGGCTTAAAGTCACTCTCGTGATTTGAGGCCACTCGCTACCATATTTCTTTCTTTCCGACTTATGAATCCAAACTGCTGAATTGAGTCCCCTATGTGCCAATTCATCTTCCAATACTGCCCACTGACGAGATTTTAATGCCCAGTCCTTAATTCTATTTAAATGAGAGGCCAGACGATACAATTTGGGTTCAGGTAATGCTAACCCCCCCCGTCTTCTTTAGCTCTATATAGGAGTCTTGCTGCAAGTCTAGGCCTGCGTCCTTTCCAAATAAATTTGGACCACATGCTTGAGATCGTCTTAAAGAACTTGTTTGGAATATGTATTGGCAATGTCTGAAGTGGGTATAGCAATCTCGGCATTAGGTTCATCTTTAAAATATTAATGCGTCCTGTCCAGGAGTGGAACATAGCATCCCATCTTTGTAGGTCCTCTGTGAATTTTTTAATGAGAGGGATGAAATTCTCTTTATATAACCGGGTAGGATCTTTAGTTATCTTTAGGCCCAAGTATGTAATATAGTCTTCCTTCCAGGCAAAGGAGAATGCTTTTTGTATGGAGTTAGCCTTATGTCTAGGTACGGATAAGTTGAGTATCTCACATTTGGAGAAATTAACTTTAAAGTTACTCAGTTTTCCAAATCTTTCAAAGGTAGATAAAATGTTAGGCAACGTTGTAATCGGTTCTGTCACGTATATCAAGAGGTCATCTGCATATATGGCTAGTTTATACTCATTGTGACCTATTTTCACCCCTCGCACATTAATATTGTTTCTCAATGCAATTGCCAAATGTTCCATTGCAATTATATATAAAAGTGGCGACAGCAGGCACCCTTGTCGTGTCCCATTATGTATCTCAATTTTCTCTGATAGAATACCATTAATTTTGATTTGAGCGGAAGGACACTCATACAGGGCACAGATACTATCCAGGAATCTCGAAGTCGGGGAAAGACCCAGCTGAGCTAAAGAGCCCCTCATAAATTTCCATGATAACCTGTCAAAGGCCTTTTCCGCGTCGATAGACAACAATAATGCCTGTTTTCCTATTTTTTGCACGTAATTCGCCAAAAGGAGCGTTTTAATAGTGTTATCACGTGATTCCCTTCCAGGTACAAACCCGACTTGGTCGGAATGAATTATATCTGGAATGATCTGTATCAGACGATTTGCTAAGATTTTTGAATATATTTTTAAATCCACATTGATTAACGATATCGGCCTATAATTGGAACAAAGAGCTGGGTCCTTTCCCGACTTCGGAATCACCGTAATGTGTGCCAATTGAGCCTCTTTTGGGAGAGAGCAACCTGCACCCAGGGAATTAAAAGCAGTCGTAAACATTGTGGCCAAGCTACCCTTATACATTTTGAAATATTCAATTGAAAAGCCATCTGGGCCTGCTGCCTTCCCCGATCTCATACCGCTCACCGAGGAGAGGAACTCATCCTCTGATAATGGCTCATTTAGATCATTTAACTGTTCTATCGACAATTCTGGCAGTATTGTTCTCGGATAAAAATTTATTCAAGTCATCCTCAGGTAATTCTTTTACTGCAAGGTTATATAACTTAGAATAATATTCATGAAATACTTTGGCGATTTGTTCTGAAGAATTGACCCTCCCTCCATGAGCAGCAGAGACAAAAGAGATAAACGTGGAGGCCCTTTTCTGTCGCAACGATAATGCCAGCATTTTACTGCATTTATTGGCATGCTCATAAATCTGTCCTTTATATCTCATAAAATTGTCTAGACGTGACTGTTCTAGCAATTTCTTTAGTTTCTCTCTAGTAGCCTGCAATTCTTGTAAGGTCTGAGCCTCCTGAGATTTTTTATGGCATTGTTCTAGCTCATGGATAGCTGTTATAAGGCTCTTGATCTGTGCCATCTTTTCTTTTTTTCGTTTCGCTCCCAGCTGAATAAAACCCCCCCTCAGGACACATTTATGAGCATACCATTTAGAGATTGCAGAGGTCTCCTTGTCCTGACAATTATTCCTTATGTAGTCCTGGATAGCTTGCGCAATACGCGGCTTGCATTCAGGATCATGCAGCAACGCATTGTTCAACTTCCAGGAAAATCTAGGGGAGCATGTTCCCGGAATTTCAAATTTTAGGAATACTGGGGAGTGATCAGACCATAGCTGGTTCCCTATCTGTGAAGTGACCTTCCATGAAAGCAAGGCATGAGAGACCAAAAACAGATCAATACGACTATAGCTATTGTGCGGGTGTGAATAAAAGGAGTAGTCTCTTTCTTGCGGATGGAGAACTCTCCAAACGTCTATCAATTGTTGCTCAAATAGCAATTTTTTTAAAGGTTTAAGTTTTGAACGTGAGATTGAGGAGGCTCCCTTAGAGGTGTCTAAAACTGGATTGAGAGTTAAATTAATATCACCTCCTACGATCACTCTTCCTTCACTAAAAAGTTCTAATTGTGTCAGAATTGCACACAGAGCTTTGACCTGATCCACGTTTGGAAGGTACACATTCGCTATAGTAAGAATTGCACCACTCATTTTCACCTTAACAAAAACAAATCTTCCCTGTACGTCTGTTTTGCTATCCATTAGCTCATATTGACAGCTTTTATGAAAGGCAATTGCAGCTCCCCTAGATTTTCCTTCTTTGTAGTTACTGCATATCCAATGAGGATAATATCTATTATGTGTCATGTTTGGGGCTTTGCCTTCCTTAAAATGCGTTTCTTGCAGTAATAGGACTTTTACCCTTTCTCTATGGCAGCGGTATAATATGTGATTTCTCTTGACCGGCTCATTGAGGCCATTAACATTCAAAGAACATATCTTAGTAGCCATATCAGTCTGGCTTTTCTAGATAAAAGAGAAATGTGGTCCACACGAAGAGAAGAGCTCCCTCCCACCCCCCTTTCTTATTCCCCCCAGCTATCCAGCTGACTACCCCCCCCCTTGTTGTCCCGGGAAAGGACTACCGTCAACTCCTGGGGACAGAGCGATACTAGATCGCTGCGGTCTTTAACCTCTATAGCAGACCGCCTCATCTCCACTGTGGGGTCCGTGGAAAACGACGGCTCCACAGCTGCCTCCACTCTACCACATTTGTCACTTATGACAGAGATATTAACGACAATAATATACAGTGCAACATTCCCATCTGCTGACTAATTTTAACGTATACAGTCTCCTCAACTAATGATATATATCTTATTTACTTGTGGCCCTGTCCTCCATACCGACATCCTGGGGAGGAAACAGGGCCTGTGCGAGGACAAGAGGAGAGTACCAACTTGTTCTTGTTATTGTCACTCGGGTTTATCGATTGTCTCCGCAGAATGTCCTCCCCACAACCAGAAACACGTGGAGGAGGCCATCCCCGCAGACACGTCCATCAAGCATTTACCCCTCGAGTGAGAGAATTTTACTTACAAAAGACATATCTTCTTATATAGTCAGCAGACTTCTCAAAAAGGGTTCAAACCCAAATTTAGCAGAAAAAACAAAAAAACAAAAACAATAGTTTCTGTCATATTTCTAGTGCTATCTCCAATGCCTCATATGGCCAGTCCAAGGGATCCGTGCTCGACCCAGCCATTAACTATTCCAGTTAATAAGAAAACATCATAAGGGGTGAGCATATATTTTAAAAGACACTACCATCAGTCGTCCTCTTGGGCCGATCTCCTCCTGCGCAGTGCTGCTCGGATACCCCTTTTCAAAATCCGGATCCGATTCGGATCCAGATACCCCGCTATCCGATCCGGGTCGGATATCCGAATTCAAAATTTTCCGATCCGAATCCGATTCGGATATCCGACCCTAGTATCCGATCGGATTCGGATATCCGTGTTTAATCCCGGAAGTGGCCTTTAAATTGCTTTAAAAAGGTTTTTTAGGGTATATGAGGCATGTAGCATCATAATTTTGAAAATGGAAACACTGATGATGTGGGGAGTGGACTTAAAATCCCCCCCCCCTAAAAAAAATGGCTGTCAATCAACATCAGAGTGGTATCAGGAAGCAGTCGTACTGACGCAGTTGGGGCCTCCCCACAACTCGGACAGCAGACACCTCCAAAAAAAATTACACAGCTATTGTGTTTAGATAGTTGACCATGGCACTGTTGTAGGTACCACGGCACAGTAAAAAATTAGGAGAGGTTCCAGGAAGCGGTCGGTCGTACTGCCGCAGTTGGGGCCCCACAACTCGGACAGCACAGACACCTCCAAAAAAATTACACAGCTATTGTGTTTACATAGTTGACCATGGCACTGTTGTAGGTACCACGGCACAGTAAAAAATTAGGAGAGGTTCCAGGAAGCGGTCGGTCGTACTGCCACAGTTGGGGCCCCACAACTCGGACAGCACAGACACCTCCAAAAAAATTACACAGCTATTGTGTTTACATATTTGACCATGGCACTGTTGTAGGTACCACGGCACAGTAAAAAATTAGGAGAGGTTCCAGGAAGCGGTCGTACTGACGCAGTTGGGGCCTCCCCACAACTCGCACAGCACAGACACCTCCAAAAAAATTACACAGCTATTGTGTTTACATAGTTGACCATGGCAGGTACCACGGCACAGTTCAAAAAATAAGAACCTGGCTTCATGAAGATGGAGTCAGGAGGTTGTGGTGGTAAAGGGTGGTTAAGCAGCAAGCAGGCATAGTGATAACCACTCAGCCACTTCATTTCCCCCTCTTGCCAACAACAGGGGCCAGGAACTCACCAATTGCCCAAGCCTCGTTCATCTTTAAAAAAGTCAGTCTGTCCACAGACTGGCCTGACAGACAAGAGCGCTTCTCAGTGACCACGCCACCAGCCGCACTGAAGCACCTTTCCGACATAACGCTGGAAGGCGGGCAGGACAGCACTTCCAGGGCGTATTGCGCCAGCTCGCCCCAGATATCCAGGTGCTTCACCCAGTACTCCAAGGGGTCCACAGGGGTGTCGGTGTCAAGCCCGCTATAGGACCCCATATAGTCGGCCACCATCCGGGTCAGGTGCTGGTTCTGGCTTTGAGAGCCGGATGCTGCTGCAGGCACCTCCTCTGTAGGCAGCGGTACTGGTGTGGCATAGAGCGCCTTTGTCAGAGACAGCAGGTTTGTTGGGCGCCTGCTGATGCTGGATGCAGGCACCTGCTGCTGTGCTGGCTGGACTGAGACAGCAGGGGGGGTGGGAGTCCGGGGGAAGGCTTCCTCCAAGCGCCGAACCAGAATCCGCTGCAAGTCCCTGATTCGGCGCACAGGGTCTCCTCCTACAGGCAGGAACTGAGCCAGCTTCCCCTTCAGCCGTGGGTCCAGCATCAGGGTGATCCAGATGTCCTCCCGAGCACTCATCTCCTTCACCCTTGGGTCTTTGCACAGGCACTGCAGCATGTGCACTGCCATGGGGAAGAGGGCTGCCATCTCTGCTGACCTATCATCTTCTGCACCGCTGACAGTGCTGTCGTCCTCCTCTGATTCCGGAGCCTCATCTTGCTCTCTCCACCCCCGCACTACTGCAGCTGCACTCCGCTGTGCCCCCTCCTCTTCAAGGTCAGGGACCTCCAACTCCTCCAAGTCCTCCTCCAACTCCTCCGAATCCTCCTCCTGCTGCACAGAGGTGGACTGTGAAGTGTGCTGCTGCTGCTCCTGCTGCTGGATCAAGGCTTCCTCTCCCACTTCCAGCAGAGCATCGAGGGCCTTGTCCAGCATGCACACAATGGTCAACCACTCACACAGCGACGCATGGTCCCGGCTGACCATGTTGGTGGCCTCCAGGAAGGGTGCCAGCACAAAGCACACCAGCTGCATTTTTCCCCACTCAGCAGGGCGGATGATGTCTGGGAGGTGGGTGGTGCCGGTCCCCAACAAGTTGGCATCCATGGTGGCTCTGGCCAGGTACAGGTTGACAGCCCGCCTCTGTTCAACCAGACGTTCCAACATCGCCAGGGTGGAATTCCAGCGTGTTGGAACGTCTATAATGAGGCGGTGCTGTGGGAGGTTCAGCTCCATCTGCACGGCTGTAAGGGTCGCTGTGGCACCACCCGAGCGGCGAAAATGACCCACCGTTTTCCTTGCCGCTCCCAAAAGAGTGTCCATCCCCTGGTAGGTGTGCAGGAATTTCTGCACCACTAGGTTCAGGACGTGGGCCAGACAGGGGATGTAGGTGAGGTTTCCCCGCTGGATGGCGGCAACCAAGTTTGCACCATTGTCGGCCACCACCTCTCCGACTCTGAGGCCTCTGGGGGTCAGCCAACTCCTCTCTTGCTCTCGGAGCTTGGCCAAGACGTGGTCTGCCGTCAGCTTGTTCTTGCCCACCGTGACCATCTGCAGCAGCGCTTGGCAGTGGTGGGCCTTCACGCTGCTGCTGAGGCGGGGTTGTTTGGCGGCGGATGGAACCGGATCAGAGCTGGAAGCTGCTGCACTTCCCCTGACCCTGCTGCGGGGTGGCACCACCCACCGTGGTGATGATGCTGCTGTCTCCTCTTCACCCCCTTCCACCAAACTGACCCAGTGCGCGGTGAAGGACAAATAGCGGCCTGTCCCGAACCGGCTGCTCCATGAGTCCATTGTCACATGGACGCGCGCACCAAGCGCATGATCCAGCCCACGCTCCACGTTGGCCTTTACAAAGCAGTGCAGTGCTGGGATGGCCTTGCGTGCGAAGTAGTGCCGGCTGGGGATTGGCCAATCCGGCGCTGCGCACTGCAGGAGCGCACGCATCCGGCTCCCCTCCTGCACAAACGAGTACGGGAGGAGCTGGGAGGACATGGCCCGTGTAAGCAAGCCGTTCAGCTGGCGTATGCGACGGCTGCCGGGAGGCTGAGCCCTGACCACAAAAGAGTCACTCAGCAGGGTCTGGTGGTGGGGGCGTTTTAGGCTTGCACGGGAAGCTGAGGAGGGAACAGAGGAGACCACTGAGGAGGACTGGCTGCCTGAACAGGCCTCAGTGTCAGCAGGAGTGGCAAAGCTGGTTATAGTGCTCTGACCTCTGCAAGGGCCAGCGCCAGCTTCCTTCAGCAGCTTGAATTCCTGATGCTCAGGTTTGTGCTTATTGCCCAGATGGTTGATGAAGCTGGAGGTGCCATAACTGGAGGGGTGAGACCCTCTGCTCAGCTTCACATGGCATAATTTGCACGTTACAAATTTGCTATCCAGTGAGGGCAGATGGAAAAACTGCCATATTGGGGATTGGAGTTTTCCCTTACGTGGCTCAGAACGGGATGCTGCTGTGGATTTTCTCCCGGTGGTGGTTGGGGCCTGGGGTTGAGTGGTGCGGCTGGTGGTAGTCGTGCCACTGACAGATGGAGCAGCAGCCTGCGGGTCACGTACTCCATGCCCACTGCTGCTCCTGCCAATCCCTGCAATGCTCAACCTGCGTGCCATACACACTGACTCCTCCTCCTCAGAGTCAGAGCTGACATGCCCCTCCGGTCGCTGGTAGTCCGGGTCCTTCACCTCATCATCAAACTCCCCTTCGTAAAACTGCTGGGATGATGAGCCCGCCTCAAACTCCTCTTCTGCTGACACGGGCTCCCCCCCAACAATTACTGTCAGCATCTCAGACTCTTCTGTAAAGCCAATTTTGCTGAGAATATTTTCTCTAGGGCTAGGGCTGGTGGTGGTGGCCTCACTGTCACTGGCTTGCTCCTCGTCATGCGCCATCTGCTGCATCACAGACGCGGCGTCCTTCTTCTCCAATCTGCGCCGCTGACCCTGCTTGAAAATTGACGCAACACGCTGCTGCGTCTCTGCAGCGTGACTGCCAGTGGGTAGCGGCGGAATGACTGATGCGGCAGAACTGCTGCCAGAGGCCGCAATGTTGCTCACTCTCCTTCTGGCCTTGCCCCTCCCCCGTCTCACACTGCCAGTGCCAGACATAGTACAAGACTCACTGTCACTGATGAGTCGACGTCACAGATGATGTGTGTGGGGTACTTGGTGCACTTTTATTATTGGCGGCGGGCTTGGAAATGATCAGCAGATTGACAGACAGGAGTACAACAACTAAACACACTGACACTGCTCACTCAGCAGCAGCACAGCAGCAATAATCTGTAGTACTAGCACTGTCTGCAACTACACAATATAAAACCACAGTAGCAGTAGTAATAGCAGCCCAGCCAGCAGCAAGGAGCCTGGAGTGTGTGCACACAGACACAGCACACACAAAGACACAGGACCTAGTAGCAGTAGTAATAGCAGCCCAGCCAGCAGCAAGGAGCCTGGAGTGTGTGCACACAGACACAGCACACACAAAGACACAGGACCTAGTAGCAGGCACAGGCAGCTGCTGCAGCTGAAAGACTGACTGACAAGACTGACTGACACTAACAAATTACACAGACTAGCTAAGCTAACTACAACACAGTAAAACAGTAAAACCAGAAGGTGTTTTAGTGTTAAAACGCTGGGTTATCACTGGGATAATGTACTTGCTTCAGCCAAACACACTGGACAAACTATCTCAGTGGCAGTCACAAAGCAAGGACGAGATTCTTAACATGCCCCCCTCCTTATATACAGGAGGGACTGGCCAAGGTTCCCCTCTGTGATTGGGTGCTTGGGCTTAGGCTGGGAGCGCTCTGATTGGCTGAATGACGTCATGGACATCATGTCCATGGTTACAGTACCCGGATTCGGATATCCGATCGGTATCCGCGGATATCCGGGTTATGCGACCAACTATCCGCATAGAGCTATCCGGATTTCCGTCCAGCTATCCGGAATCCGGATCCGATCGGATAGGCCTAAAAAGTTCGGATATCCGAGTCTATTCGGATATCCGGTATCCTGATGAAGGCCCAGGGGGGGAAGGTGGCCTGCGCCTGTTGTTAGAAGTACCAGCAGTCTGCCATGAGCCTTTTTGCGTTTCCTGCTCCGGTTCATTAAATACTGGCCAATCTGGAAGCTCAATTGTGTCACATTCTAGAAATTTCTGCACTTTCGTTAGGTCTTGCGGGCCCTGGAACATTACGGATTTGCCCTCCTTCTTAATTATCAGGCGGAATGGAAATCCCCACGAGTAAATTCCCCCAGCAGCTTTTACTCTTTCCAATAAAGGCTTGGATGCCCATCTTAACTGCAGGGTGGTTCTTGATAAGTCTGGGAAGAACAGAAGCGTGGCCCCATCAAAGTCTAGTGACTGTTTATCCCTAGCCGCTCGCATGATAGCCTCTTTCACCTCGTATAGATGGATCCTGCAGATCACATCTCTAGGGGAGTTAGCTTTTGCAGGCCCAAATGCTCTGTGCGCTCTATCAATCGCTATAGCAAAGTCATCCTCCTTTCCCATCAAAATACGGAATATACCTTGTAGTGATGGTACCAGATCTTCCTGGCCGGTAGCTTCTGGCAATCCCCTTATTCTAACATTGTTCCGCCGACTGCGGTTTTCTAAGTCATCCATCTTGAACACATGGCTTAGTAAGGCTTTATCATGATTTTGTGATTTAGTGGCCAGCTTCTTCACCTCCCCCTCCAGCCGCTCTTGGGCCTTCTCTAATGCCTCCACTCGGGCTCCCACTTCATCGAGATCCGCCCTGACTTCTGCTATGTCCCTCTTATAGGCAGACTCAATCCGGGTAGCTAGTGTCTCAAAGTCCTGCTTAGAGGGGATGGAACGTAGCAGGGCTTTTAAATCTAGCTCCTCTTCCCCATCCGAGCCCTCCAGAGAAGATTGTGAGCATATAGACTTACGGGGAGGCGATGCTGTTTCTTGCTGCGTCATGCTGGGCCCTCGTGGAGAAGTTGTTATGGCGTCCCGGCTCTTCTCCTGCTGCTGCGTACTGGAGCGGGTTCCCGTGCGGCGGAAGTAACTGCCGAAGGAGGCTGCAGCGGGGTTCGTTCCCTTTTCCTTTCTGTCTTTTCCCATGGCCACCGAGACGTCTTTGGCTAACTTTAGTGCGTGGCAGAGTGGAAGCAAGACGGAGCTCAGCCTAAACACGACCAGCCACGGCCATCGGTAAACCACGACCCCCCTAGTTACCATTTGATTTAAAGTAAGTTTGAAGCAAAAAACAAAACAAAACAAAAAAAAATAATAGATACTCACCTAAGGAGAGGGAAGGTGGATGGCTCAGTAGTGCGAACGGGCAACCACGTTCTCTTGCGCACTCGCACGTGCACAATACAGAGCCGCTTATCTTGGAGAGCACTTGGCTCCCAAAGATTGCCACAGCGGTCTCCCTCCCATTGGTCAGAGACAGCTAACGGGAAAGCCTGCGGGGGAACACGGCCACCATGAAGATAACAGAAAGGCTCTATAGGACCCAGAGCCTTTCCCTTTCCTTAGGTGAGTATCTGTTTTTTTTTTGGTTCGGTCTTATTTTAGAACCATGTCTTTCTTTAGTAGTTCCTGTATACTTTTTTCTTTAAGCACAGGAACATGTTTTTGAGTCCAGTGCTCTGTGTGGCCATTTTTTCTTTTTTGGGGTAACACTATTTATATTGACTCCACAAGTACAAGCAATGCAAAATAACATAACAGTAGTACTAGGTCCGGCAGCAAAAATAAAACAGACTGATCATGAGATCATGAGAAGTCTAGAACGAACCATATAAGTGGTTTTTTTTGGTTCGGTCTTATTTTAGAACCATGTCTTTCTTTAGTAGTTCCTGTATACTTTTTTTCTTTAAGCACAGGAACATGTTTTTGAGTCCAGTGCTCAGTGTACTCATGTACCTGTACCGTTGCAGTGCTGAGTGTGGCCATTTTTTCTTTTTTGGGGTAACTATTGACTCCACAAGTACAAGCAATGCAAAATAACATAACAGTAGTACTAGGTCCGGCAGCAAAAATAAAAAGGACTGATCATGAGATCATGAGAAGTCTAGAACGAACCATATAAGTGTCCATATTGAAGCACTAGGAAGATAGAAATAAAAGAGTCCTTAGAGGAGCTAACAAGTCTTGCAAAGAAATGAAGCTTCTGAAACCTGTTAAAGAAGATCAAAGAAACAAGAAAAATAAAGAAAACATAGCCTAGAAAATAAAAGGTCAACCAGGTCAAACAAAATATTACCTACAATAAGCAGGTGGTGGTGTGGGGGGTGTCAGGTCTTTTCCTAATCCATTGATTCTCACAAATAAAAGCCAAAGTAACAAATAAAGGAAGGCCCAAACGTCTACATATATTATATAGTGATATTAGGTTACAGTCACTCAGTACTAATATAATGATCTCATGGACCCCATATCTTAATAAACCGAATCTCAGTACTGTGTATCTCGCAGAGTAGCAGTGTGGAATTTTTTTTACTTTTCAGAAGTACAACACAAATTTTCCCTTCAGGTAACATTTCACACACAGCTCTGGCAATGAAATTTAGATGAAGACCATTTACTTCATGTAGAAACCAAACAACTTTTGACATGATAGTTTAAAAGATTATGGTTACCTAAACAATGACATTGTAGCTACAATACAAATAAACACACCATTAGCGAGGATATGTAAATATGTATTCTAAAGCGATGCGTAATCTGCACAGATAACATG